>NC_142011.1:123182652-123538486 GCF_049901735.1 Notechis scutatus
TGGAGTCTTATTTGGTGAGTCTGGAATTCCAGTGGAAATGATTTTGGGAATTTTAAAAAAAATAGAACTAGTGATTTTCAACTGATAATAAGAATTTTGTCAATATGATCAATTCAAATTGTTCCTTAATTTAAAGGAGGCCCAAAACAAATGGCAGCCTTTGTTTAACTCCTTTTCTCTGTCTATTTAACTTTGAATTCCCATTTTATTTGTTGCATATTTCTGCTTTGTGTTTCCGTTTTGATTTGTCATAACTGTACATGATATTTTCCCCACAGTTTCAGTGGGGTATTGTCTACGTCCATCATATCATTTTTATGAAGTAGATATTTTCCCCCCAGAAATAAAGAAAACTTTGTAATTGATAAGTGTGGGACAGAATGAGTACTGAGAATAAGTTTATAGATTTTTGCATCAGGACTGGCTTATTTATTTTTTAAAAAATGGTTTTTTCCATTGTTTTTTCCATGGCAGATAATTTGTGGAGCAGCTATTCAGACAAAGGAACAATTGTGGAAAAACAGGATCTTCCTTCTATTCCTGTTTTAGTTGAAGAGGAACAAGTCTATTACATTTATACAGATATCATGACTTATTTCACCCTGCTAGTAGGGATTTATTTTCCTTCTGTGACAGGTATTGTTTCATCCTTTCTGCCTCCTATAAGAAAATGTAGTTATTATAAATTATTTATCTAAAATTTTGTTGACGTGCATTTCAGGGTCCTAATCTCACACAATGACATATGTAAAAATAAATGGCAGTATAGAAAATTGGTGATGGAATGTAGTAGGCTCGATTCCCAGGAAGAGAGGGAATGAATTCACAGGAATAAAAGGTAGCTCAATCCAGATATTTTATTTGAGAAAAAGAGGGTGAGGACAACCCCTCCCTAATAGTTTTCAGAGTATATGCTTGATGTAAACAGCAGCGTGCTTCAGTTTGTCAAGAGTCTGGATCAAGAAAGAGTTCTGCTTGGAAGAACTGCCACATATCTTTCCTCCTTTTTGAACCTGACACAATCAGTTCAGAACTGGAGAAGCCATTGGGATGAGAAGCGAAACATCTTCAAGGAAAAAAACAAAGCCTACTTGCCCTTTGAAAAAACGGACTTTGGGGATAAAGTTGGAAATCATGACTACTGATACATTTTTATGAATACTTTAAAAGTGCCAAATTGAAAAATTCAGTACCCATGACAGTGGATCAGCGTTACGATATTATTGTACTTTCACATTTCATACCTGATGAGCTTATTTGCACAACAGAACAACAACAGAAAGGGATATCAAAGGTGATTTCCAAGAGAAATAGGCACCACCATCTAATATAGCCTGTTAAAACAATGCTGTACTGCAACCAAATAATCCATTTCTCCCGAAACAGTTGTAGTAGAACCACATATTTTAGCACCTTGAATGAATTCTAGAATGCTAGCATCAAGAAGGAAACATTAGAGACCAAGCAGACTTTATTTAGTATGTGTTTAGATTTAAGGAAAGCAGCCCCCATCCCCTCCACCCCAAAATCTATTTTAACCAGGCTGGAAAAGCAGTAATCAAAACAGTCTTTGTAGGTCTCACCGCTGTACAACTTCTGTATACATCTTTGAGTAACACAAATACTGGTGGCTGAGAAGAACAGTTTCTTCATTGACAGCACAAACTTTAACACACCAGCAAAAACCCTTTGCATGCAACCAAATCTTTTTGACATATTTCAGGTCAATATACTCATTCAGATCCTGGTTAGTTGCTATTTTTTATTTTTGTCTTCTTCACTGCCCAAGAATTCAGTATAGCAATAACTTCAACACATAGGGACTTTCACCAAAACTATCTCTGAGAGAGATGGGCAGTTCTTAAATGCAATAAATAAGTTTTTGAAATTGGGAGTCGCAATAAATTTTATTGCATTACTTTCCACTTCTCCCCATCTTTTTCTTATCTTTTGTAATAAGCAATTTGGCCATTTCTTTATTACTTTAAAGAGTGTATGGCTTATTTGTAATAGCCTTCCCCCATAATAGTTTACAGTCTACAGCATACACACACCCTTTCTCTCAAAGTGGGGTTTTCAACACGTGTTACTTGGTCTCCTTGCTGTGCTTTGCTCCAAAAGATAGGTAGCTTTTAGTAGCAAAATGTTTCCTTTTTTGCAAAATAATACCCAAAATGAAGTAGTGTAATTAAAAATGAAGAATTTTCCCTCAATACTCTCTTCCCCAATTAAAAAAAAAATTTAGTTGCATTTTCTGCTTGCTGCATATTGTCACATGCTCTGTTGCTTGAAATACCGATTTTCCCAAATGCAGATCCACATCCAGGAGAGTTCCTCACCCTGTCCTTGTTGACTGGTGTCTCTAGAATTTAAATCTCAAGCAAGCCAGTATTAATTTCTTTTATCATTCAGCTTTAGAAAGCTAAAGCAAATTTAACAGGAAGCTCCTTCTGAAAAGTCCCTAATAATGTTTAAATCCCTCTAAGGGGACAGAATTATTTTGCCATAGTAAGTAAATTGTCTATATATAGAGATAAAATGTTCCACTCTCTTTCACCAAGTTGGAAAGTGTTTTGTGCTCTCTGTTCCTATTAAGAATAAATACTGTATTTGTATTTAAGGGGGAAAAAAACAGCTGCACATCCAGACCTTATTTCTTGAGTACATTTAATCCCTACAATTCTAAATTCTCTCTTTTGGTTAACCTTCCAAACTATTTTACTTTTGACTTAGAAATTTTTGGGAATTTTACAGAAGATTCTGTGGAATAGAACTTATCTCTATATTATGCTATCTTGTTCAGGTAGTTTTCACGTATTCATTCCATGTTGCCTGCATTGCTCAAATAGTACAGAACAAGAATGTGATAGCATTATTAATAATTGTCTTCTGTCCATGGAGTATGTTTGTTCCATATCTCATAATTTCATATAGGCAAAACATGTTCTAGAAATTAGCATGCGTGTTGGATTACTGAAAAAATTCTGCTTATTTTAAATTTACCTGAGTAATTCCTGAAAAAACTTTGCTGTTTATCGTATAATCTATGTTCACTAATGGAGACATTAGTTCTTTTCCACTGTCTTCAGTTTTACTGTCCCTGGTTTGAAATATAATCTAATTAAAAAGGAAACATTAAACTTAGTAATGACAGAAAATATCTGATCACGCTTTATGCCACAGTAGAAATTAAATTGGAAATTTGTCAGCGGCTTTTACTGTGCCTTAAAATGTGGCTCCTGTGTTCCTTTGATTTCTCTGAGTAATGAAAGAGAGTATCTGAATGTGTTCCCTCATGTAAAAGATACTGTTGAAATGTCATATGGTCATCGTGGTTACACATTCTTAACAATAAATTGTCTGAAACATCTCCAGTAATAGACAGTTTGAACTCTTGCACTGTCATCTTATATATCATTGTTCATGGCAAATTGAGGTAGATTTCAGTTTCAACCTTTGGCATATGTGTGCATATTATTCAGAAATTAATCATGCTTCAATGGTAAATAAATACTCACACTGAAAAAATATTCCTGTTGGCCATCCCTTAAGTTGAATAAGAGGATTCATGCTTGTTTATTTGGTGGCAGTTTTAATATAAGAGTTATAAGGAATTTGTAGTCATGTACAATACAAGCAAAATTGTTTCTTTCCAGTGGATTCCAGCAAATTGATTTATTGTATGGTAGTATTGTTAGGAATGATAGTCACCTAACAGTTGGGTTGGCAATATATAAACCAGGATAGTTATTCAATACTGTTGTATCTTTAAGAGAGTGCTGTAATTGTGATTGGCTGAGGTTCCTCTGACGGCCATAAGATGGAGCCAGAAACCTGGTTTGTTCTCTTCTTGCATTTCCCTATTGCCTTTTGCCTGATCGTCGTTCTGCTTGGATTGCTGTGAGTCTTGCAAACTGTTAGCAAACTCCGTTTACTGAACTTTGTTTATGATACTTGACTTCGTTTTTGGATTATCCCTGGACTGATTGTATTGAATACTACCTGCTTTAACCGTGTATGATTTGGACTGTTTGTTGGACTTTGTTTACCTGTTTACTGGAAGTAAAACCTACATTTTACTATTCAGTGTATCTGTATGCTGGTTGTGTGTTATTCCTCACCACTCTCACTACGTTTCCCTGAGTGCACTCATTCTCCTAACGGGGAATACCTCAACACTGGTTATGGGCCCAGTTTATACCAGACTCAGATAACTGAGAGTTAGTGTGAATACACAGTACCATATACAGACAGCTGTTTACTGTTTAATTGTGGGTTACTATCCTGGTAAAGATGGCACAAGACCCGTCAACAAGTCTATCACTGATAACCCGGTTGGCTGGAACAAACTATGTTTCCTGGTCTATGAAGTGCAGTTTACTTCTGCGTAGGGAAGGGTTATGGGCTGAAGTTTAGGATCCACTGGATGTAAATGCTTGGGATCCAAATAATGAGGACGATGCCAAAAAGTTAGCTGACTTTAAATGGAACAACGAACGAGCTCTTTGTATTATTGGACTAACACTGAGTGACAAACAGTTAGTCCATATTCATGGAGAAGAGTCTGCTGCTAGGTGTTGGGAGAATTTGAAGAGGATTTATGTTCGTGACAGTGTAGGTGCACACATACATCTTACACGTAAACTGTTTACAGCACGTCTTCTGAAAGGTGGATACCTATTCCCTAACGGGGAATTAAGGTATTAAGTAGACCCTCATTCTGCTTGTACTTCCAAGGGTTAAATAGGCAAAAGTACAACTACCTTTATTAAAAAAAACCATAATTTCCTGAGTGCTAAATTGTATTTTGTGCGGCTTTTTGCATCTGCTTTGGGTTCAGATTATGTAATTCCTTTGTTTTATAGTCATCTGTTATAATCAATAAGCATATCCTCTTACAAAATATTAATGTGTATAAATGAAAAATAATTTAGGAGTCAATTAAGTAACAATTCTATTTTTACAGAGAGAAAATGCAACAGAGATGGCCTATTCATAAGTCAAACGAACACACTTGGGGGAATTACTGATTTTTATTCTTTTTATATTGGGGTTTTTATTGTTTGTAAGCCTCCTAGAGTAACTGAGAGTGAATGGGCAGCCATATAAATCCAATAAATAAATAAATAAACCAACTAGCCAATGAGGAAGAATAGAAAACATACCTGTCTCGATACCCTTCTACATATTGAAAAATAATTATTCTCCTTCTACTTTCCCAAATCTTGTTTATTTACTTTCCTGTTTTCTGATAGTCTGTATTTGAATTTTGTTTTAAATCATAATTGATCATTGCCTAATTTTCTCAATGAATGAATGTGAATGTGGGTTAAGCTTAGTTTGTTGCTGTTTATATAAACATTTAACTTCTTAGTGCATTCACTTCAGTTCAAATAATGAACTAAATAGATTGCTCTGTTCCTTAATGACATTTTTAATGGATTATTTTGTCCTTGTGTTTAGGTATTATGGCAGGTTCAAATCGGTCTGGAGATCTTCGGGATGCTCAAAAATCTATTCCAACTGGAACAATTTTAGCCATCTCAACAACATCATTTATCTGTATCCTTTTTATGCAATTTCAAGATCATCTGAACTTTATTTCTGTATTTAATACATATACTAGAATATAGTTAGCCATCTGTACTGTATATACTCCAAAACAAATAACTAATACAGTATATTACAGCAAATTCTAGTTTTTGCAGAATTGTAAATATTTCATTTAAGCTTTAGATTTTTATTTATGTAAAAATCTAAAATTAAAGTTAACCAGACTACGAGCTAAAATCATTTACATCTCTTTGAATAGGAATGAATAAACTGAATAAATTATTTGACATACATACTTTGTCTCATAAGTAAAAAATCAATAAAATGTAAGATAAGACTGATAAAAGTTACATTAAATAGATATCAGATCTACACTAGAAGGATTTAATGTATATTGTGAGATTATAAGAAAAACACCTATTAGCACATTACAAATAGTTGTGGTTAGCCGGCAGCAGGTGCAGACGGCTGAGGAGAGCGAGGACTCAGATGAGGGGCCAGGACCATTAGGGAGTGGACTGCTGCCTTCAGAGATCATGGGGGCTGGCAGCAGTGATGAGGAGGTTCCCGAGGAACCTGTGCTAAGTGTGCGTGAGCAGAGGATTGCTCGGAGGAAAGAGCAGTTACAACAGCACGGGCGACTTGGGAGTAAGGCTGCAAGGTAATGCCCCCCCCCTTCAAGAAGATAAAAGCCAGCTGTGAAACTAACCTTCTTTGCAGAAGGCAAAGACGTTTTGAAACTCCAGCCTCGTGGACATTCCAGTATCCTGAGTTTGTATTTGAATACTCTTATTTTGCAAATTATGTCTGTTATCTTTTGGCAAGTCTCGCACAGTTTGGCAAGACTTGTGCACAGTTTGGCAAGACTTGTGCTTATCACAGCTGATTATTTTGTAAAAGCATTACAAATTTTCTGTTCCTTTTGGATTGTGTTTGATTTGTTGAAAAGGGGCATGGGTCAGAACAATAGTACAGTTTTGAAACGTTATGTGGAAAAGAGCTTTCCTTGCATATTTTTATTTTATATATGTGTGAAAACAATAGAGAGCTAAATACAAAAGTGAAAATTTCTGTGATAGAATTAATTAGATACTCAACTCTTTCTCAATACAATTATTGTTTTCTTCAAAACGTTCTATAATCCTGGTGTACACAGAGTATTAAAGAGCACCTCTCCCAATTTTGTTTGCTTCAAAGTTCCTTGAATCATATTTCACAGATCTTTCCTGTATAATTCTTTTTGGAGCCTGCATAGAAGGCGTGGTTTTGAGAGACAAGTATGTAGAAAGACCTTTTCTCTAATTCTTTTTAAAATTATGTATTTAAAATTAGGATATAATATTATAACTGAATGAATGTGTGGAATGAGAAAATAAAATACTAGAGAACTCAAAAGCAGCTTTTATTTGGGGGGAAGGGGGAGAAACAGATGTCTTTCCTCAGCTGCATTTTTGTTTATCATAAGAAATGTGTGTATGCCCACACCTCTACATTTTTCTGAAAGGAGTTTTTTTTAAAAAATTGAGTTAGTTATTTTGTTTGTATAATTTATTTAGCTCTCCTTGTTTGTTTAATGTTGCATGTGTTCTTTCCCACAAGATTTGGACAAGCAGTTAATGGAAACCTAGTGATTGGTACGTTGGCATGGCCCTCTCCATGGGTTATTGTAATTGGTTCATTCTTTTCCACATGTGGTGCTGGTCTTCAGAGTCTCACTGGTGCCCCCCGGCTACTGCAAGCAATTGCAAGAGATGGCATTGTTCCATTTCTTCAGGTGAATTTCTGTGTTTGTTAGTTTGTTTTTATTGTTTTTACATCTTTGCTGTAAAAGGAATCTATTTGGTGGATATCTTATTGATTTGTTTAACTGTAGTTTTACTCCCCTTCTACGGATGGTGGTAACTAGATTTATTGAGAGGTTTCTAAGGTAGTCATAGCCTGTAAGAGAAAATGACATTCAAGCCTTATGATGCAAGAGAAGATCTGATACCATATCAGGTTGAGATTACTGGATCACGTGATATCAAAGGAGAAGAGCCATAACAGCCTCTGGTTGCAAGAAAATAATTAATTTTCATCCCACTTTTCTCCCTCACACTGTATTAAGTACCCCCCCAAAAAAAAAAGAAGGAGTTGTGAAAAGATGGATGATTGATCATAGACCTGCAGGAAAAGTGTCTTCATGGTCTACCTCTTCCTTGGGAATCAGAGCACCCTGTTCAAATTGGCTTTGCTGAATTTCCATATCCTAAAGAATGCCACATTTCTATTCTCCTGTATGAATTGGAATTTCAAATGGAACACATTGTGGCTACTGTGTTAAGCCAGCCATTGATTGTGACACCTTCTTGCTACTGAAAAGCACAACTGAACTCTTTAGATTAAGTGGGTGGAGAGGAGATGGGGCCAAGAATCAGACGATATATGTTACTTACGTAGATTGCGCTAAATAATTAACTGATGGTTGCCTGTTCAGAGCAGCAATCCGTTTAACTCATTTCACCCGCTGTGGCTTTCAGAGCAATTCAGCCGGGCTAAATAAAGCAGGGGACAGTACAATAAGTCTGTTGCTGCTGCTTGCTAACTATAACTGCAGCAACAGTTGCTGCTGTCATGTTTGTCTGTTGCAAAGGGTATTCTTTTCATCACATCACCATCAGAATGGCAACGTATGTACATTGTATAGGTCACAGTCTATGCTAGCCACAACCACACTGGAGCTGTTATTCCCAGACAAGTGAAGAAATGATGCTAAAATTAGAAGTGGGGTGGGGAGGAAAGATCAAGGCAAATCAAGTATGCATCATTAAATTGAGTCATATTATCTGTTTTTATGTTTGTAGGATAAGACACCAAAGTGAAATTTTCAGGCTCATGATACAGGGATCAAATTTAGTGAAAGTGAATTACTGACTTCACATTGTAAAATTGCAATTATCATATTGATCTACAATACTGAGCTGTCCCTGCAGTTTATTGACTATGTTCAGTAGAATAGAAGTTATAAGTAGCTGGAAACCTAGTTTAACATTTATTATACATTTACTAGATTTGAGCCACAAAAATCTGGACAACTGCAGTGAAAATTAGTTTTTAGTATCTCTTTGGGTAATTAATAAATGTCCAGAATTTTACAACCCAAATCTTGGAGTCCTAATCTGTTAGTGCCATACGCATGTCTCCTTTTCACTCTCTGAGCCTAATTTTATTCAGTGTTTATAAGTCTGGTAAAGCATGTGTTGTTTAATAATGGACTAACTGCTACAAGAATTACCAAAGTATGGGAATGTTAGACCGCCGGAGAGAAGCTGCAGTTGTTTGGAAAGCATAGAACCATGTTGACAATGTTCCTCCTTTGAGTGGGATACACAGCCCCAAATTCCTGCAGTTTTGCCCAGACAAGTCCACAGAGGAAGTAGCAAATGGATTCTGTGAAGATTGACAAGCCTGTAGGTCTGACAGTTAGTTAACATCATCCACCAACCACAGCACTTTTATTTGGTTATTTATTTTTTGGGGAAATTGACACAAAGTTCTTTAGTCTTAGAGATAAACAGTATCACCAAGTTTAAAAATAACTGGACTACTGAAGAATCCAAAACTAGCTTTAGTTCTCATGATATGCTAATAGTTTACAACCTCATTGACTTTCATATATAACAGTGGTCCCCAACCTTTTTTGTACCAGGGACCACTGTTTCAGAAATACTTTTTCAAGGACCGGGGAGTCGAGTTTGGTGGTTTGCTTGCAGACGTTTCATTACTTGACTATGATGTTGTTACCTAGTCGGGTAATAAAACGTCTGCCAGCAAACCACCAAGTTCAGGGAGCGCCAATGCCTCCTCATTGCAACCCTGAGCGACAGATATTCTCTTCTATTGGGACATTTAAAACGGAGGGTTTCAGCTTGCAGATTCAGCAACTGCGCCGGGCTGAGGAGCGCCTTCAAAACTGAGCGCTGGGCGGTGGCGGTCCGCGGCTCAGGACAAGTCCCTGCAGGACGGCTGAGAAGCCCCGCCTCTCGGTCCTGCCTCCCTCAGCCTCATCCCTCAGGTGTTCACCCCCACCCCGCCGCCCACGGTTCAATCCAGTGCTCCGTTCTGCCTGCCTGCCTTCGTTTCTGGTGCTTTCGGAGCAGCTTCGGCTGAGAATAATAACTATTCGCCTCTTTTTCTCAGCCGAAGCTGCTCTGAAACCACCAGAAACGAAGGCAGGCAGGCAGAACGAGCACTGGATTGAACGCGGGCGGCGGTGGGGGGTGAATGGGCGCTCGGAGGAGCTGCGCCGACAGGAAAATCCACTCTGCCGGCTTCTTTGAAGCAGTTTCTTCCTGGGCTGGTGGAGGAGCGAGAGAGCGACTGAGAGAGGAACGAGGCGGGAAGAAACCGAAGCAACTGAGCCAAAGAGTAGGACAGGCTTTGGTTGCTTCCTCCCTCCCCTTCTTTCATTTGTGTCCTTGATCCCTGATCCCAGCAGCATTCACCGAAGGTGAAGAAAGCCGCCATTTTGTTTTATTTTTTATTTTTATTTTCTTTGCGGCCCGGTACAAAATGATCCACGGACTGGTACCGGTCCGCGGCCCGGTGGTTGGTGACCCCTGATATATAACATGCTAACCAAGTCAAACAAATTACTTTATATGTTCCAAATATTCTGTGATAATAATACAGGCAATCCTCAAGTTACAACAGTTCACTTAGTGATAGTTCAAAGTTACGCGCTAACACCTTCCCAAATATTTATGACATTGTCCCAAAATTACAAATGTTGCAGCACCACAGCAGTCATTCATTCTTGCGAACAACCGCAGAGGCACATTCACCCTGCCTATCCCACTCACTGTTACCCACAATTCCTTCCCCCCTCCCACCCTGCCATGCCAGACTCACTCACCATACAAAGATGTCTCCTCTCTGCCACGTTTTCTTTACTACCTGCATATTTTAGTGCTCGCTTTTGCTAGCCATTTGTGCATCTTACCTGAGCCTCAGTGCACCTCCCTTGCAACTCTGAGCCTTGCCACACTTCCTTCACACACCCCTGCATGCCCTCTTCATGCCACGCTTTTGAATACCTTCCCCCATGCTTAGTGTGTGCCTCTCTTGCACACACCTATGCATTCTGTCCTGAGCCTCACTGTGCCTCCCTTGTCTCTTTGTGCATCCTTCTGGCAGCAGCCACATATCTGCCTGCTGGCCTACTTGTGAACTACCTGGGATTTGCAATTTCCTGCTGGCTTCTTTCCTGACTTGGTTGTGGGAAGAGTGCAGGGAGTTGATCATCGGACTCAGTTAACAATGGCAACTGGGGTTACTGGAATAGCCATCACTTAGTGATGGAAATTTGAGTCCTAATTGCCATTTTAAGTCTACCAGTATTAATTGTCTACCAGTATTCCAAAAATGATATGCCAATCTAAGCTTGAAATATATATTTGTTTTGAATTAAGCTGCTTCAGATTTGTGGCTTTCAAAAATTATAGAAGATAATTTACTGCAGTTGATAATTATATTTGAACTGAGTATATTGTATCTTTTCAGTAAAACACAATTATGTTTTTTTAAGGTGTTTGGTCATGGGAAAGCAAATGGAGAACCTACATGGGCTTTGCTCCTCACTGCATTTATTTGTGAGATTGGAATTCTTATTGCTTCTCTGGATAGTGTGGCTCCAATACTCTCCATGTACGTATGTCTATGTAGATTTTAACATGTTTGTCTTGCAATTTATCTTAAAATCATTTAAAAATTGCAGTCTTACTTTTAGTAAGCACTCCAGCAAAGGGTATCAAGTCATAAGGAGTTCCAGAGACAATATCAAAAAGACAAAATTAATAGGACAACTTTAAAAGGAATAGAATTGCTTTAATAAAACCTGAATCTGAAAAATACTAGACAAAATAAAATATTTTAAGGAGTCATTCTTACATAAAAAGAAGACTACTGAAATAACAGATACAAGAGATAGTATGATGTTCAGTTACATCAAAATGATAGATAATAAATAATTTTATATTAAAAAACAATATCAGACAGTAACAATTGGGTAGGCAGATTGGGAAAAAAAGAAAATGAAAGATGGATTAAATATTTCTCCTGGAAATTTAACACAAATTCTCAATTGAATTTGTAACAATATATACACTGGTGATGATTTGAGAATACTACTCTGAGAAAGTAAGAGAAACTGCACCTTGTACATGGTCTGGGACTACTAACCGAGCACTCACTCCACTTATAATAGTCATTCAATCAGGCATTTCCCATCTGCAGCCGCTAAGATGACACAGAGCCAAAATTGTTGGGAGAAGTGCTTATATGAAAAAAAAAGATATGTGTTTAATACTAGGTCTGTGCTCACAAATCTCCTGGTCACTGTTTGCCCTTTGAATCTGGATGGTAGCACTGCACTACCAAGCACCCTTATTGTGTACATTTTCAGTCATTTTGCATGGCATGAGGTTGCAGCACGTTCATAACCCCACAATAGAGAGACCATACCAAGAAATGTAGGTTTCCTGTTTAGGGTGGCCCTGAAGATTCCTCCTTTAAAGGTGATATGTCCAGGTTGTGTGTATCTGTTTAGACTTTCCCCACAGAATTAGATTCAGGAAAAAGTTTCCTGTCTCTCTTACTGACAAAGATCACTACCAGCCTTTTACTTTCTTTCTATTAGTGAGCATCAAACTTATAAAACACAAAATTGGGATAGGCGTTATAGTATGTTATGGAACAATGCCCTTTTTATTTAATGTTGTGAAGTGTAATATAGAATCACACACTTGTCTCTTT
Organism: Notechis scutatus; assembly: GCF_049901735.1. Classification (NCBI taxonomy): domain Eukaryota; kingdom Metazoa; phylum Chordata; class Lepidosauria; order Squamata; family Elapidae; genus Notechis; species Notechis scutatus. The sequence goes on from NC_142011.1 coordinate 123,194,998, forward strand.
TTTAATACCTCAAAATTCAGTTTTTGTCTTTGTCTGAAAGGAGCCTTTGCTTTTTTGAAACTGCAGAAAGGCAACAAATCACATGCCTCATCACTTAATTACAAAAATTGTCTGGACTAGCTTTTATAACCCATCAGAAATCTTTTAAGATTGCAATTGCTATCTGTAACCTTGCCTTTTTCTTTCACTGGACTATCTCTGTTCCCATGTCTTGAGTGAATAGTGCTATTCATTTAAATTATAAACATGTTTTTTTCTAGGTTTTTCCTTATGTGCTATCTGTTTGTGAATTTGGCATGTGCAGTTCAGACTCTCCTCCGAACACCAAACTGGAGGCCTCGTTTCAAATATTATCACTGGTACATCATATTCTTTACTAATTTAATTCTGGAAGCATTTGATTTATGTATTCATTGTATTTTAAGATAATTTATATTTTTAGTTATAAAATATTTTTATTTGCTTATTTATTTCAACACTCTATAAGAGAATACAATTTTGTATAAGAAATAAAGGGAAGAGAGTTATTTCCCACTATTTCAGAGGAGAGCAGGGAAATCGATAACAAGAACAAAGTATTATTTTGGACTGAACAGAATATAGTAATTGGAACTGCACAAATTAAGAGTTTAAATAGACTTCACATATACAATTTCACTTATAAACGTTCCTAAAAAAATTATAGACTTATTTTTATTTTTAGATTTCTAATGAATATTAGAAATCTAAAAATAAAAATAAGTCTATCAAAATAAGTCTATAAATTTCCAGTGCAACCCACTACTAGATTTCTAATATTCATTAGAAATCTAGAAGTGGGTTGCACTGGAAATTTAGTACAGAGCATTTATGTATGAATTTATGTCACTGGTCTTATAAAACCAACGTGAATGAAATCAGCTTTGACTGGTATGGTATACTTTTAATCCTTGTAAATTAGATTAAAACAAATGATGCAGATTAGCATCACCCCAAATTTATAACAACAACAACAATAATATATAGAAATATATTGTACTGGAAAACTGATTCATTCATTAGTAACCAAGCAAAAGACAGCTTTTTTTCTTAGAAGGAACACATCCTATTCTGCATCCAAGGCCTGATGAATTAGCCAGGATTTAATGGGATTTTTTAAGCAGAAGGAAGGCCTCCACGTAGACATTTGGGGGAATGTTCCTCCTTAAAATAGGAATACCGTGTTTCTCCAACAATACGCCCCCCCAATAGGAAGACCCAGCATGTTTTCTAGGCATAAGGTGAAATTAAGCCCCTCCCCCAAAATTTAGGCCTAGTTTAAAACATGCAAAATGGGGGGGGGGACTTGCCATTAGGAGCACCAAGCTTCCCAGAGGATTCTCCCAAAGGATCCACCCCCAAAGGAGGATTCATCAGAGAATTCACCCCAAAGGAGGGGAGTGCATTTAAGAGGGTGAATCCTCCTTTGGGGTGGATCCTTTGGGAGAATCCTCTGGAAAGCTTGGTGCTAAGGGTCTGTAGGATGATTCCCTTTCTCTTCTGTTTGGATTGGAAGGTTTGCCTCTGCTTGAAGGGCAAAGTGGATAGATGGTTCCCTTTTTAAAACTACCAGGAGGGGTGGGGAGGAAGCTGCCCAGCCAGTCTGTATTCTTAGGGAACTGATGGAGGGAATGAGAGTAAAGAAAAAGAGGGGGGAAAAGGTCCACGGGGGTTTTTTGGGTGGCTGGAGCAAGAGGAGAGCGCTCGAATGTACAAGGGATGAGACCATGACCCGAAGCTCTGGGGTGGGAAGCAAAGGGAGGCATGGGGGGGAGAGAAACGATGGCTTCACCCTTCCGCCACCGCTTCCACCCACTCAGCCCCGAAAGACTCACCAACTTGCAGAACCTTGTCAACTCAATTGCCATCAATCAAAGCGATGCCCCTGTGGGAGAGCAGGCAGTTCTCGTCGGCAGCGGGGTCTGTCTCACCTCTGCTGCTGTTGTTGGAGACGGTGCTGGTGAGAGAGGTGCCAACACTGGCGGGAACCATGGAAGCTATAGCTTCCCCGCCCAAGAAGCAGCTGAAAGGTGGAGGAATGTGCAGCACTCCAAATTCGGCAGTGCACAGGCAGAAGGGAAAGCAACAGCGGCGGAGGAAGCAACAGTGGCGGGCGCAATGCAAAGTGCCCCACCACCACCGAGGCTGATATCCATGGCGCGGGTAGGGAGCTCTCCATGCTCCGCCATGATCGGCCATTAGGAGTGGCTGGTGGCGAGCCGTGGCTGCCCACGGGGCACTCTAGGCGAGGGTGCGGGGGGCGGAGAAACTAAGTCACCCCCCGAAAAGACGGCCTAGCCATTTTTTCAGGGGTCAAAAGAAAATAAGGCCTGGCCTTATTTTCTGAGAAACACGGTAGCATTTGAGAAGGTCCACTTGTATAATTCCCAAAAATGATAGTGGAACCACCCTACTATATTTTAAGTGGGCAGATATTATAGAGAGAAGTGCGCATATCCCAAACCATGCAAGGCTTGGGAGGTGACAATCAAATTAAAATATATAAGAAACCAGCTGATGCTGTTTTCTTTGTAGTATGAAAAAAAATACTGTAGATTAGAAAGAATCAGCATCTGATGGAACATGCATATATTTCCAAAAGAAAAGTGGCTTATGGGTACATCTTTAGAATAATTTTAAGTCTTTACGTTTTCCTATTTAGAGAGACAGGTTTATGTTATAAATTTTGCCTTACAATTTGTGGACACCAGTTCATTTTATAACATTGAAACCATGTCACTTAGGATTATTATACATTACCTTGAGTTCCTTGATAAAAACAAAGCATTAGCAATATGATTAATTGTTCTATTTGCATTATTCTGTTAAGCATGTATATTGAATGCTGTTAGTTTAGAAAATCTTGTCATTGTGTTAGATTAAGTAAAACATATACATAAATATGACCAACTAAGAACATGTTTCCTTTCAGGACTCTTTCATTCTTGGGAATGAGTTTGTGTCTTGCTTTGATGTTTATTTGCTCTTGGTACTATGCCTTGGTTGCCATGCTAATTGCAGGATGTATTTATAAATACATAGAATACAGAGGGTAAGCATACATATTTATTTATTGTTTTGATAAAACATTCATACACTTGGGGGAAAGTAAATTTTTATGACATAAATGCACAACATTTAATTAACAGTGTTGTTTAAATATATGCAATTTATTATTCAATTTTGTTGCAGTGTTCTTTTTAAAAAGACACCAATTAATATCTTTATTCCATGTGCATTTTTTAGATATTTTGTACTTTTATTTTAAGAAAAGAAACTAATGCTGAACATTATATTACTTGGAATATGTAAAAATGGATTACATATAGTAGGAAATAAGCAAGTTAATGCTCACTGGATGCTTTAAAATATGAATCATGGATTCCTTGCCTATGTTGCCTGTGCTTTTGCAGTTTGTGATGCAGTGTATTTGGTGAAGATCAGGTTGTTACTCTGATCTGTAGATAAATTTTACCATGCACCCGCTAATTAATTACTCCATGGGCTCATAAAGTAAATAATAAAATTGATTGATTAAAAATATGGGAATTAGTTGTTTCATGATTGGGGGAAAAGCTAGTTATTCAAATATTTCTACTTTGGGGGGAAATGATGGAATGGATTTATTCAAGTTTCAGTGTATTCAAAAACAAAGGTGAGGTCCAACCAAGACTTGAAATGAATGTACAATTGTGGTTTATGCCATGACCATTTATTTCGAAGAAATGTCAATGTTGTATTTTATATGTAAAATATAGATGTAGATTTCAAATATTAGTTGTGTTATTTATACTTAAAAGGACCTGATTATCCATTCTGGTTACTCTGTAATCCACTAAATAAATAGTATTTCTTTTGGAAGAGGATTTAAAGATGGTGGTGAAACAGACTGCAGATATTAAATGCATTATATTATATGCAGTTTCAAGCAGTTTACCAATTTTGCATTCGTGGACTTTTATCCATGTGAATTCACATTTGTTATATGTCAATAATTGCCAATTGATAGCAGTCAAGGAAATTACTTGTCTAAAATAAAACATAATGTGTAAGCTTGAGCCCCTGTCCCCCCTTCATATTGTCTACTGTATCGAAGCAAAATAGAACTATCACAAACATGTAATGTTTGTGAATCTCTTAAATTCTCCTTTTAAGAGCTGAAAAGGAATGGGGAGATGGAATCCGAGGTTTGTCCTTAAATGCTGCTCGTTATGCTCTTCTTCGAGTTGACCATGGTCACCCTCACACCAAAAATTGGAGGTAAGAGTACATTTAATGTTTAACACATCAAATCCTATTTTCAGTTATCTGGGAGTAAACATAACAGGGAAAGCCACCTGTAAATTGTAATGCAAATATATTGGAAGTAAAACCTATAATATTGTGACATGCTGTGTTATTGTATTGGAAAATTATGATCTTGAAGAGGCATCCTCTACAATTTATTTTTATATTATGTACTTCAGGCCTCAAGTCTTGGTACTACTGAATTTGGATTCAGAACAGTTAGTAAAACATCCCCGGCTGCTTTCTTTTACCTGTCAATTGAAAGCTGGAAAAGGATTGACCATTGTGGGATCTGTACTCCCAGGAACATATCTTGATAAATACGCAGAAGCTGAAAGAGCTGAAGAAGTATGTATATATATATATATGAACACCAAGAAAATAAGGATAGTAAGACTTCATATTTGCTTTCTAGCATCACGAAACTGCTAGTGGAAATTCCTGCTTTTTATGCCTAGCAAAAGCTTTTACAATATTCAAAGAATCAAGTCTGTTTTGTAATTTATATAAACACTTATTCGATTCAGATGTTTCTCTAGTTATTGCTATATGAAAGATTGAGAGTCAGTGCAGATAAGATATTAATAAGAAACAATTTCTTCTTATTTTTTGAACTTTTATCATCTTTATTTTACTTCCTCTTCCAATTAAAAAGTCTCTCCCTTTTTACAGCATTTATATTTATAAAATACGTGTATATTTATATTTGATTGCCCATATAATAATACTGTGCATAATAATCCTGACTGTATAACACTATAGTCAACATCTGGAGGTGATTAAAAGCCAGTCAAGAAAGGGTTATCCTTTGATGTAACTGCAATATAATACTAATACATTTGATGCTGAGGTAAAAGGTAGAAATTTATTTGTTGGTTTACTTAATAATTTATTTATATAGCCACCCTTCTCAGAATCACAACAATAACATCAGTAAGTAACCATAACTAACATAAAAGAAAATATATGTATATCAGATTTACAAATTGATCAATTATATTTTCTTCATTGGATATTTACTTTTAGTGAAAAATTGAACACGGAACCTTTTGTAAAACAGATGGCAGCACTTGTAGAAGGATACTTGTAACAGGGATATTTCTTTCATTTGCTCTGGCAAGAATACATATCACTATAAGTTTCTGACTTTAATAACAATAAAATGTATTGGTTGATCAATCTTATCGCTATATGGGGAACATTGCCTCTTAACCAGATGGTAGGAATTCCAATAGTACAAAAAAGAGAGCAACAAACAATAGGTTGCTGTTCAGTGAACAGCATCACCCAGTTCAGGTTGGTCACTATATATTAAGAGGAGAGATTTGTTGTAAGTCTGGTTTTTAATTTTTCTACATTGGTTAATTCTTAACAACCACATAGATAATTTTTGGCAGGGTGTTCTGTTTCCAACATTGTACTTCAGTACATCCAGTATTGAACTTGTAATCGAATCCATCTGTCTTGCTGTTGATAAAGGAAGATAGACATTACAGCTGAAAGTTATCAGTACAGTCCAAGTATTGGAATAGAGAACAAAAACAAGAGATCATGATTTATAGGAGATCCTGATCTACCTAACAAATATAGTAGAAGATGTGCTTCAGAGGTTTTTCACTTATGTATTGTGCTCTCGCTTCACAATCAGGAGGCTGTAAGTTCTATCCTAGGTAGAGGCAGATAAACTTGAGATTATTTGAAGCAAAATGCTTAGAGAAAAATGTACTTTATTCTCAGCTTGTATGAAGTCAGCATTGACTTAATTGTAGAATCCTCTAAATATTTAACAAGATAGTGACATTCAGAACTCTACTTGGAATACTTTCAGGAAAAGAGAATGGTTCAGCAATTTGTAAATGATTGCTAATATAAATGTTTAATCCTGCTGTTTGATTATTTTAAAAGCAATATAGCAGTTCAGTGCTGTGTCCTAAATTAGATGAAAATTGTGCTTTGCTTTTCAAAATTAAGAGAGACTGTATACATGGAAGAATGAACTTCACTTGAGAAAAGAATAAGCATGAGGAACACATTTCAGCAGTAATTTCTGAACCCTGGCTAAGACTAAGTAACTTAATTACATGTAACCAATATAAGTTATTTTGCATACATAATTATGGAATCAATAAGACACTTTTAAAATGAGGAAAAGCTATAGTCCATGCAATTTTCCTAATATTAAAAACGGTGCTATTAATTTATATTTATTTCTGGAAACACAGAAGGAAATTGAACAAGTAAAGTTAATTATACCTAGACTTCTTCCGTTTTCTTACTCATTGAAATGGCTAAATTTGCATCCTGTTTAAGAAGTAAATCCAATTTCCAGGTAACAAAGGTGATAATTGGTCCATCAGTAATTTATTTCCTAATTTTTAGATCTTTAAATGTTTTTATTTAGCCTGTGATTCTTTCCTTCTGATTTAGTCAGATCACTTGTTCATGTAAAGTTTTTTTTCCCCAGGGATATCGTAGTTTCATAATTAGACTGGCATTCACAAAAGCTTACTCAAGAAACTAATTAATCCTTTAAATGCATTAAGATTCTTCATACTTTTTATTGTCTAAATACCCTTTACCCTAATTTGTATTTTTCCCCCTAAAGAATATTCGATCTTCAATGGGAACAGAAAAAACCAAAGGATTTTGCCAAATCATAGTGTCCCCCAGTGTTAGAGATGGAATATCTCATTTGATTCAATCTGCTGGTCTTGGGGGAATGAAACATAATACTGTTTTGATGGCATGGCCTCAATCCTGGAAGCAGACAGATAATAGATTCTCTTGGAAAAACTTTGTTGGTATGTGTTTTTTAAAAATGATACAAGTAGATTGAGAATTTATATTTATTGAATTGACTGTTATCATGTTGAAAGTTTCAAAGAGAACTGTATCCTGCAATTGATCGCTTGATAACAGAATGAATGAATTTCACAGATTAATTAATGGTTAGTATATAATCCACTTCAAAGTATACAAATTTATATATCCATCTGCGTTTGCTCTGTTACCGAGTTAAACTCCTACTTAAAGAAGCATTCAAAAATGAGATATCTAGTCTCTGTGATTCATACACAGAATTCTTGGTAAATCTTACCACCTACCCTTCCATACAGTTGAAGGTCTTGGTCAATTATAATATATTTCTCCTTCTTTTGAGGGTTATCTGATTCATAAGAGTGACTATCAGTGCCATTTCAGTGAGTGCGAATTTTAAACTTCTTTTTACGCCAACAAATGCAAACTTCATAGTGATAAGGACTATTTTGATCATCTCTGGAAGTGTTCCTTACATGCATGTTACCTTAGCATCAGGTTACAAATCTCTCCATCTTTGGAATCTTTCCATCAAGGTCCATCTTTCCAATGTATCAACAAGCTGTAAATTGATGCTTAGTTACAGGAAAAGCTTACTGAAGGGGCAATTATTTCTTTGATACAGGTTGTCACCACTGGCATGCTAATTTCTGAGTGGGAGGCACATCTTTAAGACATCCATGGATCCTGGTCTCCATCAGAAGTATCTCAGTACCCTGTCAGTGAAATGATTAGCATTTAATCAGCCTTCCGGGATCTATTTAGGTGCTAAACACAGAGGTGGGATTCTACCAGTTCACACCTATTGCCTAGAACCGGTTGTTAACATTCTAAGCAGTTCAGAGAACCGGTTGTTAGAAGAAATTACTGGCCTAATCCAGTAAGGAAGGCAGGAAGGAAACATTCTGGTGTTGCTTACAGAAACTTTCTCTCCATTAACCCCTATTACATTCTTGGCAGGACTAGACTTCCTGTCTCAGGAACTTCTTTGGAGTTTTTTTCTCCTTTGCTGGTACTTTGCTTGTGTGGAATGACCATTCAAAGTTACAATGGCACTGAAAAAAGTGACTTATGACCATTTTTCACACTTATGACTGTTGCAGCATCCCCACAGTCATGAGAGGCCAGACACAATGTGTGCCTTGATGTGAGTGATATTGAGTTGGCCACACCCAGCCAATAACATGACCACCAAGCCATGTCCACCCAGTCACATGACCAAGCCACACCTACCACCTAAGCCACACCCACAGAACCGGTTGTTAAAAATTTGAATCCCACCACTGGCTAAACAGCTCAAATTATATCAGGTGATGCCAAGTACATGTTACTAAATCCACTCCACTTTTAAACCTCACATTTCCCATTAGGCATTTATCTGTATGATTTTCATTACTGCAATCTAAATACTGAATACAGCCATGATCCTGTAACACCAAAGCAATCTACTTTCCATGAAGCACACTCAGAGTTGGTGGCAGAGGCAGAACTATTAGGATTTTTTATTCTCATGGAATTAATTTTTTCTGGTACCTTCTCCAGCTTGGTCCTCTGCTACCAGGTCCTTGCAAAAATCTGCAAAGAATTTGCCAGTTGCATCCTCATTATCATGTAGTAGGCTCAGCAGTTCAGACTGCAGCTAACTTGCTGTGAGAATATCTTTATGTCCTGAGATAACCTGCTACCCACTACTGTTCTACTATCTTTTCCCTTACAGCTTGAAGGATTTGGCCCTAACTTCCCTTCAGGTTCACATAGATAGTCCTCCTAGCTTCTTGGAAGCCTTGCCTAAGAACTTGTTCTGCAGCTAAGTACAGATCCTTTGCAGATTGTGCGAGAAAGGGATAAATTCAGTTCCCTTTGATACCTTTCCTTTTGAGTTTTCCTTTATTTCCGAAGCAGTGTGGCTTGGTTTTCATTTCTATAAACATACTTCTTCTTTTTTTTGCCCTCTGGTATATACTATTTAACTCTTTTATAATGTATTTTAAAGCATTTTAGGAAATATTTGATTGTGTTTATCGCTAATACCCCTATCAGCTCCTGTTTGGGATCCTTCCCTGGTTCTAATATTAAAGCCATTTCAACAGCAGGTGACTGGTGCAAATCATCTTTTTTCATGGAAAATTGTATTCTTAGTAGCAGTGAAATTAACATACTGAGAAATGTATTTCATAGGTTGAGATTCATCCTTATTCTTCATAAAATAAAATAATCCCTTTCACAGATCTCTAAATAACATATTTCACAGAACTCCTGAAACCTCTTCCCCACACTGTATTTAGAAGGTGAATCATGCCTACTTTTCCCCTCAACATTACCCCAAAAGTCATTGCATTCCCTTGGTATTCCAAGAGTTGCTTTCTGTGTCACAAAGTTACATCATTACAAAATGATTAGCATTTGTTTTGGGCTTCTCAAGGTCCCTCCAAGGGATTGAGGTTTTCTTCTCAAAATCTTTTCATGTAGAAAGTTGCAGACATCAAACTTGGTTTTGATCTAGCTAAACGACAAGTATCTTCCTCAGATCTTTGATCACTTTAAGGCCACATGTGTCGTGACATAATTACAACATCAGAATTATGCAGGCCCAGCATTCCACTTTTATTCTTCATTATGGACATTCATGAAGAATTGAAGACCTGTGCTTTGTTCAGCCATCTTATGAGCACCAGATTCTCTACTGGATAACATGCTATGTACATTATCTATATGTATATAGAACTGATTATTCATACAATCCATTGTGTAATTCTGTTCAGCATTGAGTAACTTCAGCATTCCTCTAAGATTACCCAGGATTTAGTGGAAATTGCACCTGGTTATGTATGCTGCACATAGGTGTGGTTTCTAACAAAAATTATTTAAGTTATAGAATATTGCAAATAGGCTCTCATGTATTCATCTAACCATTCATAAATGACTACTTTGAGAAGTGGACTTACAGCTAAGTAATATGCTTTCATTCTGCTGCATATGTTGATTCTTGTTAAGATCCTTAAACACTACTTACCCAAGTAATTATCTAAATTTCTATTCAGAGCAATTTTTGTCCGTTATTGATGATCCTGTCAAATACTTTTGATATGACATTCACTTGAACAAAGAAAAGTCATTGAAGTAATTGTCAGGTATATAAAATGGGTATATAAAACATCTGCTTGTTATAATTTTAAAATTAAAATTTAAAATGTAAAAACATCAAGTACTATTTTCTATTTAGATTTGGAGCTGTAGTTCAGAGTTCTCTGAAATGTTTCCCATGAATTAAAAGTAAAACTCTAAAATACCAATTACCATTTGTGTTTCAGACACCGTACGAGAAACAACAGCTGCACAGCAAGCTCTACTAGTTGCTAAAAACATAGACTTGTTTCCAGGGAATCAGGAACGGTTTAGTGAGGGTAACATAGATATATGGTGGATTGTTCATGACGGTGGCATGCTGATGTTGCTTCCTTTCCTCCTGAAACAACATAAGGTGGTAGCATTTATTTTACTTGGGAAACTTTGCAAAGATTGGGATATATTGCTATTGACATAAAAAAAGATAGTGTTATTTCAGACTCATAGTGATCTAAAAACAACAACAAAAACAGGATGAAAGAGAGACAAGACCCTAGCCCAAAGTTGACAAGAGGCACCCAAGATAGGTAAATCTGAGAATGAGCTTGATGAGTGATAGTGAGAACAACAACAAAAAATTTCTTAGGATGTGTTCAAGGCAAGAAAGAGTATGTACAGCTTTTTACTGAAGACAGCAACATGCTAGCATATATATCAGCACAGACTTATCATAAACAAGTCTTGCCAGGCTAACTTTATCACAGTTTTTGATTGGGTAACTTCCATAATAGATTGTGGTTAAACATTATCCCAGCAAAACATTCAACAAATAACCTCTGACATTCTAATTAGCAACCAAATTAGGGGTAGGCTAGACACATGACACCTAGGTAAATGCAGCTGACTTGAAAATTAAAAAGTGCTCCTCAGTGGTTCCTCATCTATCTGGTGTGAGGTATCAGTTGTGGTCCCATAAGATGCAGGTCTGGCCCCTCCCTTCTTCAACATTTTAAATTGATAACTTGAACGAAGAGATGGCTTCTTCATGAGATTTACCAAGGATTCAAAGTTTGGTGGGATAATACCCTAGAACAGGACTGTCACTCCCAACCGGCAGGCTGGATGTGTCACAGGCTGGTCACACCCATGCCCAGTTTAGCGAAAGGGAAAAAAGTCCCGATGTGTCAGGTGATGCCCCCGTGATGACGTGAGTTTGATACTCCTGCCCTAGAAGAAGAAAACTAAATGATATTCTAGATTGGATTATTCTCTGCTACCAGCTTGCGTCTTGTTATTGTCCAGATTTTTGCAGTTTAAAACTGGTAGTCCTAAATGTGACACAACACATTTTGGCATTAGCACTATTAGCTCAATTCACATAATAGTTCACATGAACATTAGGCAACAGGTGTACAATATTTAGTTGCTTGATGAACTAAATCAAGTTGTTAATGTTCCAGCATTTCTCACTATTAGACACAGTAACTGGGAACCTCTTCAAAATACGTTTCAACAACCCTGGAGGCTTTTTATTGCGCACTTATCCACCAACATTTCTTTTACAATAATTCATTGGATAAGTTATTGTGGTCTGATCTACAGTATGAATTGCTAAGCCACACGATCTGTGTTATTTATGCTAAAAACAAACTATATTATGGTGGCATGTTGAAAATGTTAGATGTACAGTGCTATATCTTTTCATAAATATTGGGAGCCTCCAGTTAAAAACAATCTCCCAGCAACAGCTGTAGTGGTCAAATTAATTGCATTTTTTAGCTACAGTGTAATTTTCTATTTATAGGTGTGGAGAAAATGTAGAATGCGCATCTTTACCGTAGCTCAGATGGATGACAATAGCATTCAGATGAAAAGTGATCTTCAGATGTTTTTATACCATCTTCGAATTAAAGCTGAAGTAGAAGTTGTTGAAATGGTAAGGACTATCAGTTACCAATTAATTATGAAGTGCACAATTTCAACTGAAAAAGTTGAAATTGAAAAGTGATTTCCCCAAATCAGTGGGAGACTTTAGTCATCTTGCAATAAGTCCTTTTGGAGAAAGCGGCCAAGTTCACATTTCAAGTTTTAATTCCTGTGTGGGAGGAGCCTTTTTGAACTTCAAAGTAGATCCTAAAGAGTACTTAGGATGAATTTTCTCAGCTAAACCTGTCTGAACTTCATTTTCTCGGCATCAGATTTTAGAGTAAGTTCGTAAGAGAATTTATGCTTCAAGCAAACTTCTCTCACCTATTTCTATCTCCTGCCCCTTCTCCATTTCAGCCAAAGTTGTGCACTAAAACAGCTGGCACTTTGTCAACCTAGACCCACTGGAATAGAACAGTAAAACCAACCAAACAACTGTGTAACAACAGAATACGTCACAGTGTATATAAAGAATCCCATTCAGTGTAACTTTCCACCTGTCTTTTCCAGCTGTCAGTAGATTTCCCACTCCTTTTCCTTATCTACTCCACAGCTAAGAAAGGAATTCTTAATAAAGGAATCTAGCTTGCTAAAAGCAGGGAAGTAGGTGTGACTAACAAAGCAGGGAAGAACCTTGCTCCCAAATTTAGATGAATGCAATATTTAAGTCAGAGTATGTGCAAAATATGCTATTTGGCTTTCCCAAAATAAGTAAACCTAAACTTTAAGAGAAAAAAATCTAAGGTGAGAAAATTTGATAGTTGATACTGATGCTCATCAAAATGGTACACAAACTTTCATTTTATACATTTAATCCTTAGAATTTAGCTAATTTAATCAAATAAAAGTCATGAAATGGGTACATTTCTAATAAAGACTTCATTGATTATCATAATACAATATAGGATGACATATCCTATATTTTAGTGCCTTTGATGATGACTTCATTGAAAAAAAAGTCATATTAAATATAAAATGGGAGCTGTTCAATCTATAATGTTTGACTTCAAAAGTTGAAAACAACTTTTTGATGGCCAGGATCCACATATAGCAGTCTGTAGATGCCTAGAAGCTGCTGTCGGTAGTGAAATGATAGAGTGGGTGGAATCATGATTTTTGGGGAAGGGAGCTATCTTGTTTCTGAACTATTGTTAAATGCATTTCTGTGTATTTATTATCCCATAATTATAGGCATCTGCCACTGACTTAATAATGCATTGGCAAGATGTTGCTTTAGGTTCTTTCCTTTTCAAGGCAACTTAAACTATTGCCCTTCAGACTTTTGTAAACTACAACTTCCAGCATCTCATAGCATTGGTTGGAGGACTGCAGATTCCCCGTCACTGTTAAAGTCCACATAACCATTCTCCATCAGGCATATCTATTACAAGACAAGATTTTGTTAAAATGGAAAAAAATGGAAAAAAAAATGTTCATCACAACATGACTGTGCAAGTGATATATATCCCTTACATACTTGTGGTCATATCCCAAGTACAAAAGGGTCAGAGTTTGCATTACAATGCACGGGATGCCCATTTCTGTATTGGCTCTTATAATATAAAAACATGCTTAAACCAATGTAACATGCTTTAAAACTGACACATATAAATAAATCTGATTTGAAGCACAGGTGGTCCTTATTTAACAACCACTTATTCTGTGACCATTCAAACTTGTGGCAGCACTGAACGAGTGGTAGTTACAACAGATCTTTGACATTCTGGCTAGCCCCATGGCCGTGTGATCACTATTTGCAAATTTCACTACTGGCTTCTGACCCAGTAAAGCCAATGGAGAAGCCAGTAGGAGGTCATTAATGAAAATGCTGGAACTATTGTTGCTAAGTGACATGATCTCATGACGTTATGCTTTATGGCTGCCTTGCTTAGCAATGGAAATTCTGGTCCATTGTTATCCATCCAGTTGTTATTAACTTAAAGCTAGGTGTACAAATTTTGCCAAGAGTTACAGTACACTATAAAATAGGGATGTCAAACTCAAGGTCCAGGGGCCAGATGTGGCCTGCAAGGTGCTTAGATCTGGCCCATGGGGCTACCCTGGAAACAGCGAAGGACCAGCCCATGGTGCCTATGCCAGCGAAAATGGAGCTCAGGAGGGCTCCTGAGCTCCGTTTTCCCTGGCAGAGGGTTGCAGAAGGCCGTCACAGCCGAAAATGGAGCTCTCCAGCCTGTTTTTGCTGGCAGAATGCTCAGGCCACCACAGAAACCCACAACTCAAGTCACGTTGAGCTGGCCACACCCACCCTGGCCATGCCTACTAGGGCCCCCTGAAGTCAAACACAACCCTGATGCGGCCCTCAATGAAATTGAGTTTTACACCCCTGCCATAAAATGAGAGGTTATGCTTTGGAATTTTAATATAACTAATACTTACTTGTTTTTACAGTTTGAAAATGATATTTCAGCTTTTACATACGAGAAGACTCTTGTGATGGAGCAGAGATCTCAGATGCTAAAACAAATGCAGCTCTCAAAGAATGAAAGGGAGAGGGAGGTAATTGATTTTCCTTAAGTTTGGCAATAGCATTTTAGTTAATGAGAACATTATTTCTGGATATTCCGGCAAACAGAGGTTAATCTTTTATGAATGACAAGTGTGACAAGTCCATCTCAGTTATTTCAGTGAAGAGGAGCAGTTAATCATTCAGCATGTAGTTTGGAATAAATAGAAAAGTCTGAGCATAGTTTCTATCAGGATTTAATTTGATTTTCTTTGGAATAAGTTCATTAGTTTTTCAGTAATACTAAATTGTTGATGTTCAGAATCTTAAAACCTTTGATTGGTGGCTAAAGTAGTACACTATTGAGAATATCCCAGGGTAGGACATCATTTTTCATATTTATTCTTTTCAGCCTTTTTAAAACAATTTAATGTCATTATTTCAAATTAATATACTGATATTTCTCTTTCATGTTTTAAAACTATCATTCTTTGTTTCTTTTTATTGAGACATTTTACAGATTTCAAAAACCTTTAAACTTTTGGGAGGATGGGGGAAAACCAATATTTTAACCTAATTAGTTTGCAAATTTTCTAAATATTTTCAGAATACTGGACTCCGGTCTTTAAATTCGTGTCATGTTAGTGCAGACTTTATGTTCAGCTTAGCATCTCTACTAATTTGTTTTTTCTCCAGCAAGACTGAGATTTTTGTCAGTTATCTCACACATTCTCCATTGCAAATTTTAAGAATAAAGGGATCAAATTGACTAAACTGGCAATGAAAAGGGAGTGCTGTTTTTAATCTAAGACTACCATTCTTTAATCCATGTTTTAATTTTGGTAGATTGCATTTTCTCTCCTCTTTGTTTGCAGAAATATGTTTAAAAATTAAGCTATAAAATTCTGGTTTTTTTTTAATTACACTGCTCAAAAAAATAAAGGGAACACTTAAACAACACAATGTAACTCCAAGTCTATTCCATTTGCACAACAGCATGTGAAATGGATTGTCACACTTCTGTGAAATCAAACTGTCCACTTAGGTAGCAACACTGATTGACAATCCATTTCACATGCTGTTGTGCAAATGACAACAGGTGGAAAGCATAGGCAGTTAGCAAGACATCCCCAATAAAGGAGTGGTTCTGCAGGTGGTGACCACAGACCACTTCTCAGTTCCTATGCGAAAGACTGATGGTTTGGTCACTTTTGAATGCTGGCGGTGCTTTCACTCTAGTGGTAGCATGAGACGGAGTCTACAACCCACACAAGTGGCTCAGTTAGAGCAGCTCATCCAGGATGGCACATCAATGCGAGCTGTGGCAAGAAGGTTTGCTGTGTCTGTCAGCATAGTGTCCAGAGCATGGAGGCACTACCAGGAGACAGGCCAGTACATCAGGAGACGTGGAAGAGGCCGTAGGAGGGCAACAACCCAGCATCAGGACCGCTACCTCCGCCTTTGTGCAAGAAGGGACAGGAGGGGCACTGCCAGAGCCCTGCAAAATGATCTCCAGCAGGCCACAAATGTGCATGTGGCTGCTCAAACAGTCAGAAACAGACTCCATGAGGGTGGTATGAGGGCCCAACTTCCACGGGTGGGGGGTGTGCTTACAGCCTACCACCATGCAGAACATTTGGCATTTGCCAGAGAACACCAAGATTGGCAAATTATCCACTGTGCTCTTCATAGATGAAAGCAGGTTCACACTAAGCACATGTGACAGACGTGACAGTGTCTGGAGACGCCGTGGAGAACGTTCTGCTGCCTGCAACATCCTCCAGCATGACCGGTTTGGCAGTGGGTCAGTAATGGTGTGGGGTGGCATTTCTTTAGGGGGCCGCAAAGCCCTCCATGTGCTCGCCAGAGGTAGCCTGACTGCCATTAAGTACTGAGATGAGATCCTTAGACCCCTTGTGAGACCATATGCTGGTGCGGTTGGCCCTGGGTTCCTCCTAATGCATGACAATGCTAGACCTCATGTGGCTGGAGTGTGTCAGCAGTTCCTGCAAGACGAAGGCATTGATGCTATGGACTGGCCCGCCCGTTCCTCAGACCTGAATCCAATTGAGCACATCTGGGACATCATGTCTCGCTCCATCCACCAATGCCACGTTGCACCACAGACTGTCCAGGAGTTGGGGGATGCTTTAGTCTAGGTGTGGGAGGAGATCCCTCAGGAGACCATCTGCCACCTCATCAGGAACATGACCAGGCGTTATAGGGAGGTCATACAGGCACGTGGAGTCCACACACACTACTGAGCCTCATTTTGACTTGTTTTAAGGACGTTACATCAAAGTTGGATCAGCCTGTAGTGGTTTTTTCCACTTTAATTTTGAGTGTAACTCCAAATCCAGACCTCCATGGGTTGCTAAATTTGATTTCCATTGATAATTTTTGTGTGATTTTGTTGTCAGCACATTCAACTATGTAATGAACAAAGTATTTAATAAGAATATTTCATTCAGATTTAGAATGTCTTATTTTTGTGTTCCCTTTATTTTTTTGAGCAGTGTATGTGGAACATTAATCCTGTTGATCATATGTAATGAGTTTCTTTGCTATGATGTTTTATATCTTAAACAGATAACATCACTAGTTTAAAATACCTGGAGAATATGTTTTTGGTTTTGGCCTTCCCTTTATGGTATCACATTCATCTAACTAATAAACTGAGCCCTAAGATGAAAATAAAATACAAAAATGCTTTGAAACCATACCACATCCCTCTTGGTAAAACTCTAGTGTATGATTACTCATTTTTTATATTAAATCTTAATTTAAAAAGTTTTTTCTTCTTTTTTTAAACCATTCAGTATTTGGCCGCTTGTAGAAATAATTGCATTGGATTTTATCCCTTTTTGATAAATTGGTGTAAATAACGTGCCCGTGAGTGGATGTGAAGTAGATTATGTTGCAGAGCTGATGTTTAAATGTGCTGTGCTTTATTTCTTTTAATTAAACATTGTATTTCATTAGCTAATGCAATATCCTTTTTCTATATGCTGGTTGTGCTGGGTGGCCTTCCTGTCTCAGATTCAGAGCATCACTGACGAATCTCGTAGCTCAATCAGAAGAAAGAGCCGCTCTAACCCACAGTGTATTGGCCAAGGGGTAGACAGTCTGCTACCTAACGATATTCAGGAAGAAGAGGTAGAAGATACCCACCTAGTTGTTCCCTTCCCATCACAACACTTCTAGTGTCTCTCTAAACCATAACTGTACTAATTATTGCCACTGCCTGTTTTTCTAATTCTTACTAAATGATTTTAACATTACGTGCAGAGAGTTCCCTTTCCACAAATACCTGACAAAAAAAGTCAATTTTTGTGAAAAAATATGTACCATTCAATAGTGCTTTTCCATAGTTAACTCTTGAATTAATACCCTGAAAATCTTAATGATATTGAAGGAATAAACAAAATAGTTTGTTCTGAATAACTACATCTGTTTGGATTTGTTCTGGTAAGTGTTCATTGACTCCATGAGTTTGTGATGATATAAAGGGGAAAATATCTATTTGATGAATCCATTAGCTATTAATCTTTACAATAAGAAATATCCTTATTAATGAAGATCTTTTAGAAAGGAATGTTGCACATAAATTTTACAGTACTGCACAAACCTTATGGAATATATCCTGCATTGCCTTACCTGGACAATATACTAGAACAGATCAATTAAAAGGAAGGCTAAATAAGATGAAGTGCCCTATCAGTAGGATATTTCCATTTCTGTTGCTTAAGGATGTTAGCTATTGATATGAATGCACACTGGAAATTATTTCAGATTACTCCATTTTTATTTCAATTTCATCATGATGTAGATTTTTTTCTGGCCATAGACAAAAGGTCACAAACGTAGGCAGTTTGTTTTAGTTGTCAGTGTACTTCTGTTTAAAGAGGTGGATTGAACATTTAAAACCCAGAAAATAGGAGGAAAAGCAGGAATTTGCATAGGTATGTTCTATATTTCCCATTAGAATTCACATCACCATCTACTCTTTACTTTGTAAAATTACAAATTTTGAAATTAGAAATCTGTCCATAGATCACTTGATTAGTCTCATCTGAAATTAAATGAATTTAAACATACTTTATTGGCTACAAACTGACACTTCTCATTTCATCTTTTCTTAATTTAAAAAAAGGCATTGGCTATACTTTCGTTTTTGAATTTTAAATTTCTCATTCAGAAGAAATTTGCTATAGTACAGTATATGAAAAAGTGGCACTTCAAGTGTGGGCAAATCCTTAGATCATAGCAACATGGAATATTGTTTTTGTATTTAACCTTTACTAGGTTCTGTGTCAATGTTTGTTGAAAAGAGTAACAAAAAATATATCCAAAGTAGGATTTAGTAGATACCATCTCCTTTCTATGTTTAATGTATTGTGCTTTAAAGCCATTGTTTCATGTGAAAGATTTTCAGATCATGGCGTAGCTGTCCTCTAGCATCTGAGGTAATTTATAATTCGTTTTCACCAAAACTTTAAATAATATAATATAATTGAATGCAATGACAGGGAAATGACTCATTACACTTCTCATTATAACTACACAGCACTCGATTGAAGAGGGCTCCCTTGCTTTTTTTTTTTTAAAGAACCACATTGATATACATACCTGTTTTTATTTTTTCATTAATTCATACTCGTGCCTACTAACTTATCTTATAGTCCAGTTTTCAGGCTTTCATGGTACATGCTGCACTGCAGGACACTCTTGGTGATACTTTGAATATTGCCTCAGGGTAGCCTGTTCAGGTTGGTGTGGCAGAGAGAAAAGAAAAGAAATGCTATCATCCATCCTTCCTTCCTTCCTTCCTTCCTTCCTTCCTT
This sequence comes from Notechis scutatus, assembly GCF_049901735.1. Lineage (NCBI taxonomy): Eukaryota > Metazoa > Chordata > Lepidosauria > Squamata > Elapidae > Notechis > Notechis scutatus. Next base: position 123,214,420 of record NC_142011.1, read on the forward strand.
CCTTCCTTCCTTCCATCCATCCATCCATCCATCCATCCATCCAGTCAACCTCTGTACTTCTGTCTGCTACCACTTGTGCCTTTCCCACATATCCTTGCTTGTTTGGGATGATCAAAAAGCCTTTTAAAGATCTTCAAAAAGATGTTAACCTTTGAAACCTGCCATATATTTAACATACAAATTGTACTAAGAAGAATCCACTCTAATAGAATACAGCCAGATTTTAAAATATGCATATGATGTTAAGCAAAGTAGTGCCATCCAGAGGAAAAGCCAGTGATAAAGAAGGATTGATTGCACTCCTTTGCTCACTAAAAGATAGAATTACAGAAACATAGAATAAGAAGTTTAGAGTTATTTCTGACCCTCGTTTCTGTGCAAAATAATTATTAGCCACCTTGCTCTACCTTCCCTTTATCTATCTGAACCTCAGTCATCTTTTCTTCAGACTGAAAACCCCAAATTTCTTCAGCCTATAATTATTTGGCTGGCAGGCCAAACTCTTTAGCAGCGCAAGGAATAATAATAATTTTCTTTTCTGTTTTTGAGTCCATTTTTAAATACATTTTTTCTCAATAATATTGTGTAGAATTTAAATATAAAAATAATTTTCATGAGGAAATGCCCTTGAAATAAAATATAATCTAACAATTCAACAATTCGTTCTAATGAAAGAAATAAAAAATATAGTGATGAAAAAGAAGAGAAAAACAAAAGGAGCTCTTTCTGTGCGTATAAAAGACTTATCCTGGATTTTAAATTTTACTTGAAAAAAAGCAAACTTTCAGAAGAAAAAAGTGCTAATAATAAAAACATGCAAGATCCTACATTTGTGTAAATATATATATGTAAATATAAATAATTAAAAATATAATTTAAATTTAAGTTAAATATTGATTTATAATTGGTTATTTAAGTTTTTTAACAGAATGCAAAAAAGAAACAATACACTGTTATAAAAAGCTAAAAATATACACATGCAAAATGTATATTTAGAGAGATACATTATATGAAATAAATTGAGGCCCTGATTAATTGCAATCATCCTTGATTAGTCTACATTAATCAATTCTGCAAACAGCTGAATAGGTAAAACATATGTTTGTGTTTCCAATGCTGAACAGTAAATCTTTTGATTGTAAGTCCATTTTTTTTTATTTAGAGGTCAATTCCCATGTGATTGAAATGGAATACCTAGTTATTATTCATATTGATATCATTATAGTTGTTGTATCAATAGTGATACAACAATAGTGATAAAACAAGTAAGAAATTACTGATTTTTAGATATACACGTCAATTTGAATTTTGTAAAAGAGGCTATATATTATCGATACCATAATACTGACTGTTCATATCATGTGACTATGACAGCAACTGTCCCAATTATTTATGTGATAGGTAGGAATAGATAATATCATTTTTGCAAGATAAACATATAAACTCTTTGGAAAGCATATATGCATGCATGTGCAAATTATTATTTTGTCTTCTCAAAGCTATTTTGCATGGACTTTTCATCTATATTGAAATTATGTTATATGTGCATATAGTTTGTCAAGCCGCAATACTATTGGATCCTCTGCAACAACATGGAAGAATGAATTTCACACTATTTTTAGAAAAACCCAGATTTAGCATTTTAATTATACATTATTATATGTATAATTACCTTTCAATTGGGGAGTCAATGGTTATTGCAAGTTAAAAATCCAGTTTTAATTCCCAAGCAGTACATTCTATAAGAACAGACCTCTACCTGTTTTGAATTAGCTGACATGCCAAAAATGCTGATCTTTACTTTGTTTGCTTATCTTTGGCCAGGCTCAGTTAATCCATGACAGAAACACGGCATCCCATGGAACAGGAATGGTTAAATTACAGACAGCCATTGCTGCCCCAGAAAAAGTACAGATGACCTGGACAAAAGAGAAGCTTATATCTGAAAAGCATAAAAATAAAGAAGCATGTGCACCAGGCTACAAAGATATCTTCAGTATGAAACCGTAAGTAGTTATTTAAGGAATAGAAAAAATTATTAAGAATAGATGAGTTCCAGGTTTGTGAATGCTGCTCAATCACAATTTCAATGCTGAAAGTGTAAACTCTTCTATTTTCCTTTGTTGTTATACATCCTTCTTTTCACTAACATTCTATATGATAATTCTTAATTCATAGAAGTGGGTTATGTACTTGCGCAGAGCCTCATGTGGAGTTTTCTAGAACCTACTGAGTTGGGTGATTGAACCCTTCCTTGCCTTCCTCATGTTTTGTGCAACTAACTGATATAATTTCATTTTAACTATCCGGACAGTTTGTCCATATACAGTACACAAGATTGCTTCCCTAATAAGAGTCACAGCCTTCATTACTCACCGACTATTACATCATACAATGGATTTGACTTACATGTCTATTTTGATCTTCTTCTGATGTCCCCCCTATTGATCTACCTCTGTTCCTGTTCTTTGGACATACAGTAGGCATAAGACAGTTTCTCTCCTATGTTAAGAAGACCTTCCACAAGGGGTTAATTGCAGACAAATTCATCTTTCTTCCAATCATATGTTCTAGCTACCGGTACCTCTATGGATGGGTTGCATATCTCTGAGCTCTCTGTATCTAAGGCATTTAGTCCAGATATAAAACGTCACAAGCATCAACCAATTTGATACTCCTTACCGGCACTGTGAGTTCTCTAAGACCTTCTCTATAACCAAATTCTCCAGATTATATTGGAGATTTAAGAAACAGGCTGGTTCCCGTGATTTAAATTTTATATTCCAGGCTTGACATTACGGTGTTTGTCATTCCATTGTTGTTCTAGCAATCCATAGGACACAAAGTAACAATGTTCTCGCCATTTAACTTGGCCAAATGGAAATTGTCTCCTTCACCAATTGTTCATGTCAAATTTCAAAACGCAGCAAATATTTGCCCAGAAACAACACTATCCGTTGAAATACTGGCTCTTGCACTTCAAACAGTAGAGATGGGCTCTATCTTTAATAACACTATACTGCATTTCCATTTCATCCCTTTTCTTTTTCTTTCAACAAGAGGTTCTTTTTTTTTTTAACCCCTTATCAAAACGTTTCACAAAAGGCCAACACATGTCTCTCCTCTGCTTCTTCCTAACCTGAAGTCTGTCTCTTTGTATGCTTTTGATCCCAAACTTTCCCCCATTCACCCAAATTTGCCTTCATTCATAGAAGGTAGCTTTTTTGATAACCATAACATCATTTTTACATGTTTTTTTCACCATATATTTATTTTCTTCTGAAAGCACTGATCTTTCACTTAAATCAGAACATTATTCTGTCTAGTATTTTTCTGGTCTCTCAAACCATTGGAAAATGGTTTCCTTCTCTAATTTTTTGCTTGGACTGTACAGCACCATTTTAGTAAGACCAGACTTTATTCTTGACCATCCAAGTTCCATCTAAAGGGCATAATTTGTCTATACAGGATTTCTCCAAATGTATAATAGTATCCATCGGGCTTTGCTAAAACTGACCAAACTTCTGACTGCACTTAAATAATAACATTCTTTCAGATTATTCTCTGACCAAATTGTGCTGGCTAGCCATGCAAGCCTAGCCCATTATCTTCAGTCAGCGCTATAAACTGGATCTATGTTCCATAGAAATGCAACTTTTGGAAGAATTGTTCTTTCTTCATTATCTGGTGATGGCTAGTTCTAGAAATTTTTGGACATAGCTCTGTGCAGGCTCATAAACTGTATTGAAGAACTGCAGCTCTAGATGAACAACCACAGACCATTAGCATTTTTTTCAATTCCTGAATTTCACATTCTTAGTACATGAAGATATGGACACTCATCAGAGGTGGTATTCAGCAGGTTCTGACCAGTTCTGTAGAACCGGTAGCGTAAATTTTGAGTAGTTCGGAGAATCAGTAAATGCCACCTCTGACTGGAGATTTTACAGTATCCTTCCCCTGCCACGCCCACCAAGCCATGCCACATCCACCAAGCCACAGAACTGGTAGTAAAAAAAACTTGAAACCCACTACTGACACTCATATACTTTCAGACATGCTCAATACAGTGTCTGTATTTATATAATTCTGTATGCTTTTCATGTCTTTGCTTACTTTACAAAACATATGATTCACATGATATTTAAAATAAAGTAACCATTGTTTGGTTTAATAGCTAAGGTAGTGGCCTCGAAAGCAGGAGAATGTGAGTTCTAGGCCTCCCTTATGCATGAAAGCCAGCTGGGTGACTTTGGCTTCGTTGTCCTTCTCAGGTCATCCTACCTAACTATTTGCACAGTAGTACAAATAACAAATATCTCTACAACCACCAGATGGTGATGTAAACTAAGTAATAACTGCACAGAAAGGCAGCACCAATCAAATGAGTAAGAAAATAAGTAGAAAAAAGCCCAGTGTTTTGATTATAAATTGAAGGACACAGTGATGCTAACATAAAATCACATTATGTTAACTGCTTATAACACTTTTTCATAAGCATGAATTACTTATTCTATTTATGAATAATAAAAGAGTTATGGAAATTGACTTTCTTGAAGGCGTAGAAGCTCTCACGTCCATAACAACTTACAACATTGCAACCTCTGTTATTTGCACCTGCAAATTTAAGTATATTGATCTAGGAAATTAATTGTGTGTGCCTTTGGAAAGATAGTATTGCTTCCTCTGAGAAAATCAGCAGCTTTTTCATTTGTGTATTTGAAAATACATAAATATCAGGCAACAATAAAAAGCAAGCAATTTAATTTTAAAAATTCGTATATCCAAAAATAATATGGTCAGGTAATACTTTTCTGAGGGGGACGAAAAAGAGGTGATGATTCATGCTGCCTTGCCCCTACATCCTTCCTTTCTCACCAGGTAGCACATAGTGACTTTTCCTTTCTGAACACAATATTTATGGTTTTTCAGGTATATAGGAGATAGTGTGGTACCATTTCAGTTTTCAAGGGAGAAAAACTCATTATGGAAGGAATATGATCCAGTTTAGGACAGCCAGAAAGCAAGTTCTCAGACAGTTCACAGAGAACCATTCTCAACATACAAAATTGGATCCATAATGTTAAATTATGGATCATGTTTGATTTAATCTTGAGAAAATGACATTGTTTTCAAAGTGTTTGCTTTTAAGTAAGACTGAGATAATGAATAGTCAAACTCATGATATTTTAAGAACATTTATGGTAATTTTACGTATCTAAAGTCCACCAAAAACATAGGTACCCATTAGAAGCTGTCATGTAGCCTGAAATTTGGGGACTTGTCTCTAGAAACAAAAATAATTCACACCTTGAGAAAATAAATAATTCAGTAATTTCCAGAAGTAAAAAGTATATTAAAATGCCAAGCCATATCTAGGTTTAATGGGAGTGTCAACCTTAAACAGGAGTTACTATGATAGTTTGGTTTTTAAAATATAGAAAGCATATTATTTACACATGATTAAAAACTTGAAGTTTATTTAATTTGCTATATATTGAAAATATATGCCCCTGTGTCAAGTAATACATATTTGTTTCTTTTCCATGTAGAGAATGGGAACATCTGTAAGTCAAATTTGCTGCAATTTAGGTTATTTTTCTGTTTGTCCGTGCTTTCTTGTTGAATTATTAGCGCATGTATCCTTCCAATTGGCTTTGTATTACATGCTTCTTGTGTACATATATTGTGCTTTAGCATGCAAGTGAAATGGCATAGCATTCTTCTCCTGGGTTTTATTTTTTTAAAGTCACATCTCTGCTTTTCTTGTCCACTTTCAATGCAAATAATATTCTAGAGCTGATGAAATTTTTGTTTGTATACATCATCTGACTTTTTCTTCATCAAAATCCCATGATGATTTTTTAATTAACTCATTAACCAGAATTGCACAATAGTGTTTAAATAAAAATATGTATTTATTCATAAACACATAATATCATTTTCAGATAATTTGTTAATGACATTGAAAGTATTTTTAAATGTATTTTTGTTGTTGCTGAGTGGTTTGCTAAGCCATATCATTGTTCATTTCGTGGTTATTTAAATTGTAAGTATATACTGCTGTGTTGCGTATCTCCAGACTCCTATGTTTAAAAAAAACAACAAGAACCACAGTAAATCCTCTTATCAAAATAAGTTAAGATATGTCATGTATCCAGGTATAACTATTTTTCTTCTTACTTTCTCCATTTTTCTTTTAAAATACACTAAAGACACCCTACTGCTTTTTCCATTTTTAAAATGTATTGTCTCCTGCATTTTCTCTGAATGGGTCATCTTCTGTTTGAAAAAAATATTTCCTCAGAGCACTGAAGTTCTGGTCCTGTATATTAAAAAGCAATTAAGCCTTTATCCACACACATTCTTACTATACGATACATTACTCTGATACAGCAAAGGTGTTCCGTGAGCAAGTTTTGCACCCATGGATCTGGTTGGCTAATAGCATAATATCCAGTTAATGTGTGTGTGTGGGGGGGGATGTCATTTGTGTATGTATGTGTGTGTATATTCAGCCAAATATATGGAAACCCATGCTTTGTTCAGCCTTTTTGTTGAACTCGTGCAAAGGTTCCTTTGCATCTTCTGTCACTGTAAAAAAAGATTTATTATTTGCTCCTTCAGTTTTGGCCCATAATTCTTTAAAAGAGAGAAAGGATTGTGTTTGAAGTACAAGCTATTTACATAAGTGGAAGTTCTAGCAGATGTAAACAAAATCATTCTATATGATTAGAGCAAGATTTTGAATGAAAATAATATATATTATTTTTCAACTTCTTTATCTTAATTCCAATTAATTAATTGCAAAAGGGATAAATCTGTTTGAAATTGTTTATAGTTTACTAGTTAGATTTATCTTAACTTCATACAAACAATCTCAGTCCATTTCATGTTTCTCATTCACTTGGATACTCCAATTCAGTGATTTCCTCAAAAGGCGACCGTTTAACTGTTGCATACGTTTTAATTGGAACTAAAACTGAAAACGTTAACCAAGCCAAAAAGTTGAGAAATGCAAGTAAGCTTGTTTTATTTACAGTTTGTATATATAAAGACTGATAAGGCTGTCCCACTCACAATCTGTGTCTCTTAGTGGAGAACATTAAAAATAATGTAAAAATTGATACATTGGTAATAAAACACAATAATTATATGCCTATCCTGAGCAATGTCATGGTATAGTCAGAAGAAACAGGGCTCAGGGGTCTTGCAAATAAACTGACCCAAGTGCTATGTAGGGCTCTATAGGTGATAGCCAGCACCTTGTATTACATGCGGTGCTTACTGGGAGCCAGTGCAAGTCATTGAGTGAGATGGGGATATGGGAATACATATAGAAATACATATGCCACTGGCAAGTTGCAGCTTCCATACTACCTTCAGGGACAGCCCAAGGTAAGACACGATGCAGGAATTCAATCTGGAGGTGACTAAGCCATGAATGAAAATGGGCCTCCCAGTCTTGAAGCAAGTGCAATTGGTGCATAATTTGGAGTTGTGTGAAAGCTTTCCTGATCATGGCTACAAGCTGATCCCCATATAGGAACTGAAGGAAGATCTCCAAATGGCAAAATGGCTCCAACTGAGGTAATGCAATCCAACTGGAACCAAGAACCAAAACTGGATCCTAGCGGATTCCTAGATTCTGGAAGATTCCAAATGCACAAGCACTCAGTCTTGCTGTGGTTAAGTCAGAGCTTATTCTTTCTCCAATTGAGAAAAGATATTTGTAGCAATACAACAATAATTAGAGCTTAATAATGTCTACAAATTCCTACTTTTAACTCAGTTAAAGCTTGAGTTACCATTGATTTCCAGGGTGTTTGTGTCCAGGCTAAAAATGTTGCTTTAAAATATTGTTATAGTAGACAATCTGATGTTCATGGCAGGATCTTTGTGATAAATACAGCTCTCTTAGTGGTCAATATTTATCAGAATTCAGGCAGGCTAGATATACTCAAAATATTCTGAGACTAAAATACTAAGCTTATAAAAGCCATACTGAGTGTTCTCAAGCTTTTATCATATACTCAGGATAAAATGTTGCATGTTGGATGTTCAAAACAAAATTAGATTGTTTGCAAGTGTCTTGGGTTACATACCGGTATTTGCTTGTTCTCTTAAGTCATGATGCTATATTTCAAATGGTTCTAATGTCAGCTAGGATGTTAATTATGATATTGTGCAAAAATAGACTATTTGCAAATAAAAGAAGACCCTAATCTACATGAGAAAACTGGAGATTTGACAAGGGTGCAACTCCTGCTTTCGTAGGCTTACTTGAAAATGGATCCTTGGGCTCTTTCTGTGTTCCTGCTGAATAATGTGTGCATCATTCAAAAAGAGCCTGTTTGGTGTAGCAGCTAAGCTGGACTAGAAACTTGGAGCCATGAATTCTAGCTCAACTTAGATACGAAAGCCTAGGTGACTTTGGGCCAGTCATACTTTCTCAGCCCAACCCACCTCACAGGGATATTGTTGTGAGGAAATAGGAGGAGGAAAGAGTATTAGGTATGTTCGCCATCTCAAGTTCCTTAAAAGGCAATAAAGGTAGGGTTTTTAAAAAAACTAACAAATAAGTAAAGATGTTTTGAGTTCTTGTCCTTTGGAGCACCATGTACCTGAGGCTTTCCAAGTTCATCCCACTGGAATTCAACCAAGTTAAAACATTCTGACAGAATGTCATGAGTGGAGCTGTTTTGAACTGAGCTCCGTGCTTTATTGGGTACACCCATAAGGCAAACAAAGAGCACGAACTGTTCTATTATTTTATTCTCAGAGGAACAATTCATGTTCCTTAACTACACTAGTAGAGCAGAATCGAACGGCTTCATAAATATGGTGATGACAACTCTGCTTTCTTTGTAAAATAATTTCGGAATTCATTCCCACCCATCCCCCCAGTTCATTTGGATTTGATAGCACTGTATCAAAGTATCCTTAGCTGCTACTCTGATTTACTCCATCTGGCAGAACCGAACACTTTGGCAGCCACTAGTCAGTTTCTCATTTCTACCTCCTCCGGTATGTACAAGGCATGGGAGGAGGGGTTTCCTTTCCTTTTTTCTCTTCTTTCTTTGAATGTTTTCAAATGGTTGAAGCCAACGTTCTCAGGTTTTGGAGGAACTCCTTCAGCAACCTTAAATAATGCCTGCCTCCCAACCACCCCAAGACCTTTGGGACAGCAGAGGTTCCCTTAATTTCCCTGGGATGACTGGATTGTCTGAATCCTGTTGGGAAGCCAAAGACAGGTGGATCAGAGAAAGTGAAATAGCACTGCAGCAGACTTCCTTTTACTCTTACAATGGATAGGGTTGCTCTCCATCAGAACATTTAATTCACGAGATTCTTGATGAGCTCTTTCCTTCTGATTCCAGTGCTCTTCTATCTCATTGAGGATGTGAGAGCCTCCATTTTGGGGAGACAGCTCAGAGAAGTGCCATCTTAATTTCCCCCCAGAAGGCCTTCCATCAGCATTGTCTTCAAAAATGCCTACGGTGAAAATCGTGGCATTCCTTAGCTGAATTAATCGTTTTCTCCAAAGCTGGAAATTACCTCTCAGAGAAGCAAGCATTGACACTCGCAAATTAGGGCTGGGTGGAGGTTGTCTTCTCAAGATCTAAAGATGCACCCCAGGCAACTGATCTCTTGATTCTTTGTGTCACCAGTATCAGAGAAGATGTTTGTGAATTGGACTCAGTGGATTCCCTGAAGCAGTACACAGATGGCATCTTGCACTGAGCAGATGATGGAGCCCTTTTAGTTACATAATTTTAATTGTGTTTATTTCTGCAATCTGTGTGCCACTCCTTTTTTAGCACCTTTGATTATGTGCCATCAAGTCATTTTGAACTTCTAACAGCCGCAAACATTTTCTCCAAGATGATCTGTGCCTAACATTCTAATGATGTTCCCATCTTCACTGCAACTGAGTCCACTCACCTTGCTGCTGATCGTCCTTTCTTCCCACTGTCCCCAACATTAGAGACTTTTCTGGAGATTGAGCAGCTTGCAATAATACAAAAGTAAAATTGAAAGTAAATAACAGACCACCCAAAAACTAACAAAGGCTTTTGAGAACAGCCACTTCTGCAGATTTTCTGAATACCAATTGGGTGGAATACCAATACCAAAGAGTGGGGAAGACCAGAAAGTTATCCTCTGCTGCTTTTTAGTGTTGGCAGTCAGTTAAGGGTGACTCTAAAGATAACTTCTCTGCTAGAGTTTGGCAGAAACAATGCAAGAAGCAGTCCTGCAGATTATCAGGTCATTGAGTTTTATGTGTGTGTGTGTGTGTGTGTATGGCATTCAGCTTTGTTCGGGTATTTTCCCACGTCATTGTAGTTGTGCTTTTAAAGTTGTAGCAACGTTTCGGCAGAATCTCATCTGCCATCATCAGGCTTCTGAAGCCTGAATGATGGCAGATGAGATTCTGCCGAAATGTTGCTACAACTTCAAAAGCAGCTACAACTTTAAAAGCACAACTATAATGACACACACACACACATATATACATAAAATATATATTGTAAAAGTAACAATTAATAGGTTGAATTGAAGCCACTCGGCAAGTGTTGCATCTCTTACATAGCAGTGTTACTCTGTAAGTACTGCTTTAGGAAACCCATTGGGTCCAGTTACTCAAGCTGCTGCATTGTGGATCCATTGTAGTTTCCAAGTAGTGTTCAAGGGCAGCTCCATGCAGAATAGTTTAGTCAAGAAGTGACGAAAACATGTGCTGTGAATATTTCTTGATCCAGGAATGGCCATAATTGAGGTGGAGTTGTACTAAGGCCTAGCCAAAGCCGCCATACGTTCCTCAAGCAGGAATTGTGAGTTGAGGAGTTACAAATAGTTTAGCCCAGAAGAAAGTGACCCCATCCAGAAATAAAGATGCAATATCACTGGTCTTGGTTGGCTTCCAAATCCATATCCAGCCTATCTAAGGATTGAACTTCAGACTAGTGTTTGCTATTCAGATCCTCTCAGCCTCCAGATCTTTTCTGCCTTCTATACTGCATAAGTAATTAAGATCTATTAAATTGTTTAACATGCCTTCTTGCACTGGTAGGACACATGTTAAGCAATTTAATACATCAAGATTACTTATGCATTAGAAGAGGAAGAGAGCAGTCGTGATGCTTTCATTCCTCTGACATTGGCTTTTTTGCAAACAACATTCAGTAAGACCCTGGTCTAATCCATATGCAAGCTACAGTAGTGGCCAAAATTGTGGAAACCTTTTGGGAAAAGTGTCTTCTTACATATTTTATGCCATCACTACTAAACAGGGAGATCTTGGTTTCATCACTCCAAATAACACTGTCCCATTGTTCCTCTGTCCAGGTAACATGGGTTTTAGCCCAGGTTAGTGTTTTCAACCTTTGTTTGAGAGGTAAAATCGGCTTTTTTCATGGAATTCTAGATTTTAGGCCAAATTCCTGCAGTCTGCACCGAACATTCTTTGCACTCAACTTCACATTGCATTGTGCCATTTCATCTTGTATACACCCAGATGATTTTCTTCTGTCACATAGGCACAGTCTCTTAATTCTGCTATCTCTTGCTGTTGTGCACCTTTTCCTGCCTTTACCAGTGTGGTTTTGTAGTGACTGATTCTCCTTATACCTCTTCAAAACTTAGAAATGCCACTTTTGGTTAAGTTTCCACCAATTTTTCTTCTAATTTCTGTATAACTGTAGCCTTCTTCACTTAATAATACTATTTTACATCACTTTTTGGGTGACCAGTCAACTCTTTGCGCCATTACTTTAATTTTATTACGTTTTACAAGCTCACTAAATGAAAGAACACCAAAACCCCAACTTGATAGCGATCATATAACACTGACAAATGTCCTCCTCTCAACTTCAGTACATGACATCAGTAACTGAATCCTATTGTGATCTGATAGGCTCATTGCCAAAACAAGATGACACCTGATTGGCTCTCTAAGCCCTCATGTTCATTGGTTACGAACAGATGAAGGAAAGGTACCTGATATCAACCTAAGCAAGTCGTGCTTCCTTTTTCTGGTTATTTGGCGGTAACTTTTCATAGAATACAGATAATTGAACAAAAGTTGTTGCATTACATTCTTGATTAAATTATCTTTCCATTGATATATAATTTTTTGGTACTACTCCAAAACTATTGGTGTTATTAGCCATCAAACCTCAAAAATATACTTTTCCCAAAAGGTTTCTACAATTTTGGCTACTACTGTAGGTATCAATCCACTCACTTCTCAGGGGCACCCATCTGCACCCACACTTGCCCATGGAGAAATTTCAGCGCAAAACTACTCACTTCAATATTCACAACACCCAATGCAGGACCTAAAAATTTTGTGTTATGTTTTTCTGTTCAACTAATACAAAGTTTTTTATTTGGAAGGTGTTCTCCCTGGCAGATTGCAGAGCTGGTAGCCTTATCAGCTATGGAGGAACTCTGCATGTTGTTTCCAGCCTCATTTCTGACCATGCTTAATGCACAAGACAATTCTGTTTCGCATAGGACCCAGTGTACTTCCCCTCAGAAGTATTGATACACTGCCTATACTAACCAAAACTTAGCACAGATCAAATTCTCTCTGTTGCAGTAGGTTTCTATTGACTATTGTAGTTGTGAATCTGCATAGTTCCCAGCTGCAAGGTCCAATCTTTTACCATTCTCTCATGACCCACTACACAAAGGAATATGGCCATGTTGAAAGCCTTTTCCCCCAGTACGTTCAAAACAGTAACATAGTTCTCAATCTTGCCTTTACAAGACACTGCAAACTTAATTTCCAAGCTTCAGCTGATGCAGTCTTAAGCAGAAAAGATTTGCAACAACTAGTACTTTTTCAGCAGCACATTCAGTAAAAAGATTCCACTTGGCTAATATTGCTGTGCTATCCTAGCTAAGAATACCCTCCAGCTACAAAAGGAAATTGTTTATTGAATTAACATGTATACTTAAAAAACTACTAAATGGATGTTGTTCTAGGATTCCTTTTCATAGAATACAGATAATTGAACAAACGTTGTTGCATTACATTCTTGATTAAATTATCTTTCCACTGATATATAATTTTATGGTACTACTTATAAATTAAAGAACTGGGTTTATGATGTAGCAAATTCAAAACAGTTTGACCTGAACCCGATTGCTTTGAATTTAAAGTGTCTTGGTTGAACTGTGATGAAAGTGTTTCAAGCTTGAAATCTGCTAATCAAAGTTAATGGGACCTTAGTGCAGCTACAGTATTTCAGTCAACAGCCAAAACATGTTGTATTTGTATGGCGTTCAAAGCATTTCTTCCAAATCATTTTTGAACTGTGCATGTCCTAATTGGTTCTGGTGCTTTGCTTTTTTAGAAAACAGTGTAATATGAACTAGATGGAAACTTCTTTCCTAGATAAATGAAACTAAACCAAGAGTTTTATCATTCCCTGATAAAATCTTACACACTATAGAAAATCAAATTATTTTGTCGAGATCCAGCTAGCTATTGTTCTAAGTCAAATACAGATTTTCACTTTGTGAGATGTACTGCTGATTAGCGAACATTTTATTTGTTAGATTTATGAATGTTTGGCTGCCATAATGACTTTTTCTTTCGTTATCAATGAAACGGTATTTCTAATTGTTGTCATATCATAGGAATGAGTCAAATGTGCGAAGAATGCATACTGCTGTCAAGCTCAATGGAGTTGTCCTAAACAAGTCACAAAATGCCCAGCTGGTATTACTGAACATGCCTGGACCTCCCAAGAACAGACATGGGGATGAAAACTGTATCCTTCTTTAGAAAAAAAAAACTTTAGACAAAGTCCAAAACTTGAGCCTAATCAATTTACAAAACAAAAATGAAAAGTCTTCGCTGTAATAGATTAATATAACCATTCTTCTGGAAACTTATTGTGATATTATATGATCAGATAAAAAGTATGAGAATAGAATTGCAAGAAATAAGAAACAGGTGAACATATAAGCCGGGAAAATAATCTGTTTAATGACAACTTATTACAATCATAGATCTTCTGAACCTTTTCTTGTTTATCAAATATTTTTAACATACCTCAGAATACAGATATATTTTCATTTGTGAAGTATACCGTATTTATCGGCGTATAACACGCACAGGCGTATAACACGCATCTTCATTTTAAGAGGGAAATTTCAGGAAAGCGCCCGTTTCACCCCCACTCTCCCACCCCCCGCGCACTTCAATCCACAGTGTCCCATCCTGCCTGCCTGCCTGCCTGCCTTAGTTTCTGGTTGTTTGGGAGCAGCTTGGCTGAGAATAATAACTATTCGCCTCTTTTACTCAGCCGAAGCTGCTCCGAAACAACCAGAAAGCGAAAGGCAGGCAGGCAGGCAGAACGGAGCACTGCGGGCGGGGCGGGCGAGCGGGGTGGGGGTGGGGAGAAACGGGCGCTTCAGGGAAGCCCCCGCTTCTTTGAAGCAGTTTCTTCCTGTGCTGGTGGAGGAGCGAGAGAGCGACTGACAGAGCTGACCCAGAGAGAAGGACAGGCTTCGGTTGCTTCCTCCCCCCCTTCTTTCATTTGTGTCCTTGATCCCCGATCCCAGCAGCATTCACCGAAGGCTTCTTAACATATCTTACGGTATAAAGGGGATATTAATTTCTTACATTTGTTTATATAAATATAGGAAAGAAAACATACAGCATCAATACAAATTCTTATTTTTCACTGTGAATATATTTTAAAAATAGTACTTTGATAATTATGGCTAAAATATTGGGATTTTTAAAAAAACTATAAATTACAAAGGGTATATATTTCCCTCTTGTCTCAAGGAAAGTTTAACACAGCTGCATTGATGTAATCATGGAATATTCCATGATTTGTTTTCCTTTGCCTTTGTTTTCAGAAGTTAAAAGCAAACCCTGAATAGCACATGACATATAAATTATAATATCCAGTTTCAATACTAAATTGGGAGTCAGATGAAATGTAAACTGCCCAGAGTCATTGACTTGAGATGAGCAGTTATAGTAATTGAATAGATAGGCAGCTAGTAGGAAGAATGAGGGGTGGAGCCAATTGTAACCTGTTAAGCATGAGGAATTGAGTAATATTATGTTTGCTCTGGACCTTTTTAATGTTGCCTTTTTAATTGCGCAAGCTGCTTTTAAAATTTATTTCCACGTTCAACCAGAAAAAGTAAGTAATCTCTCTTTGTATGAATTTCAGTTTCATGGCTGAATGTAGATTTGAAAGTTCTGTCTGACTCTTGCATAACAGATCTTCTGGGGTGCAAATTACACATTTTATGAGAAAGAATATCATAGAGTAGTAATATGGGGGTCATAAAGATTACATGCATTCCTTACAACCTTGACTGATTTAACACCCAGACATGGAGTTTTTGGAAGTTTTGACAGAAGGCTTAAACAGAGTGCTTTTGGTGCGAGGAGGAGGACGTGAAGTGATCACCATTTACTCCTAATGATTTCACATTAGCAAATGTTGGAGTAAACAACTTTGGGCTAGACTCATGTTTCTAGTGTGCAGAATACAACATTTATAGTTGAATACTATTCTCCCTCCTGTTTATTACATAGATGTTTAAAGTTTGTCTTTACTGAAGAAATGGGGATGTATATATTTTTATATTAATGTAGAAAACTAGGAGACTTATTTTGTCATTCACATGAAGATGGGCACTGAGTACGCTCATAGAACCCTTTATACGGAAAAGGTTTTTTGCTTTTTTTGGGGGGGGATATAGGAACACGTTTTAGTACTTTTTTAAAATAATGATGTGTTAAATGATGGGTTACAAGAAATAAACAAAAAGGGTGGTGTGGGGACTCCAGGAATTGTTTTATAAATGTCTACAATTGTCATTTTACTACTGACCTTGCTGAGTTACAACCATTTTCCGCCGTATTGTTTCTCCTTAGTTCTGTGCTCATATTTACGTATCAATTTGTGAAATGCCTAGCACTGTATTTTTATGGGGGGGAAATTAGTTTAATAAAAATAATTTATTTAGTCACCACAATTATTTAACTATTTGAAAGTGTTACTTCTGAGTTTTATTTATTTACCCTTAAGTTGTTTAATTGAGAAGCTGATTTGAAAAGATCATTTGCCAGTAACAGATAGAGCAAATCAAGATTGCATTCTATAATACATATTCACTTGTTGAATAATCTCATGTTTTAGAAGAAAACAGTAAAAATCTAGTAAAATAAAATCAAGTTCCAGCATCAACCATTACGTATATTACCTTCCTTTGGATGATTCTACTAAACAAACTAGAAGAAAAGAAGGTTATTCTGTATGGCTACTGGCAGCACAACACACTTCGGTCATGGATTGGAAAGCATTCTGAATCCTACACAGATGATCAACAGCCAAAAGGGATTTGTTTCAGTCTGCAAACACCTACCCACCCATCTTTTGGGGTCTACACAATATCTCCTATACCCTTGTTGGACGAACTACTTAGCCAGGGATTAGGTGACACAGTCCAAATTTCAGACCACATTCCCAAAATGAAAACATGGATTAGTATATTTTTCCAGTTTGTGAGCATTGAATGGATCTAAAGTATGGCTACTGGCAGTTGGAACCTTCTCCCATAAGTAAGTTCCATACATTTTGAGACTATCCTAGAGTAGTTATTTTTTTCTGAATTCCTCAAGATATTTTTCCGTCCTACTACATTTTCCCATTATCTTTGTTACTGTCTTTCCAAGAACGAAAACTCAAATGATTCCTAAACTTTACTTGGTATTAATGTATCCACTATTATAGTGAACTTTAGTTTGTTAAATATTTCTGTGTCAAGACTCCGCTGCAGTATGATTACCATTTTTAAAAATATGAAATGGGGACATAACTTTTATATATCTACTGCACATTAGTGAATTATTAAATTGAAATATTTGTAAATTATATTAGCATTTCCACAAATGTAATGGCTCATGTTTTTATCACAGAACTAACTAATGAGAAACTTAACAATAGCTTCATTCACTATAATTTATTAACTGTTTCTCTAGTTTATTTTTGTAGCTTAAAATTGATAGTTGCTAGCCAGTCATTAGGGATAGTCTAATTACTTATTGATTGCCCATAATGAATTTCATGGTTATAGTTACACAGTGTTCCATATAACTCCACAAGCATTTTAGAAAATAGTTCTTTCAAATGACCTTAATAGGCTGTTTTGAAATATAGTGCATCACTTTAGAATTTGGCAAATTACTTTGGAAAGACAAAAGAATTTCAAAATGATCTGGAATAATTGTTTGCCTGAAGTAATAAAATGTTCAGAAGCATATGCTAATAGTAGAGCATATGCTTTGGGAGAAGAAAATCCCAGATTTAATTGCCATGATCCCCAGGTAGAGAAAAAAAAAAGGCTAACTTTTCCTCAACTAGTATTCCCATTAAAAAGGAAATACGTTCCAATTCAATTTTCCAATTGAAGATTTTTGATTGGAGTCATTAAAATATACTTTTTTTTTCTCTGGGTGTTTGTCATCTAGATCAGGGGTGTCAAACTCACGGTGTCATGTCCCATTTTTCCTTTGCTAAACCAGGGGTGAGCATGGTCAGTGATGCATTCAGCCCGCAGGCCGCGAATTTGACATCCCTGGTCTAGATCTTCACTATCATACTCATCTGATCCCACTTGTTTCTCATTCTAGTATGCCATAGCTTGTTATCCCCATTCTCCTGGCAATGGTTGGACCTTATCTGTTTTTCTGTCGCTACATGGAGTCTTGTCTGTGCGAGTGACTTCTATCACTACCTGAAAGTTGTTCTAGATAAGCTGTAATATCAGTGAGAGTATCATGCTAAAAGAGAAAATTAATCATACTTTTGCAGAGATGTTTTGCTTAGTCAAACACCTGATAATCTTTTGAGCAGCTTTTAGAAATAATTCCTAAAGCTAAAACAGTTGGCCTGCAAAGCCGATGACATTTACTTAGCAACTTCTCAATAATATGCTGTATTCCCAAAAATGAAAAAAAAACAAAACCTCAGATCTATGTGTTAGCTATTCTTCCTCTGATAATTAGCTGACAGAAGGAAAAAAACTTGTTAGTGGCTTATCATAAATATGGTAGATATGGGTGGCTGATGGGGGAATCAAATTGTACATAGATGAATAAACACTCCAACTGGTGAGATATTGTTTCATTTGCTGGGCTTTTCTTTGGGACACAATGGGAGAGAGAATTTTCAAATAGGTTCTAACTCTTGACACCCTTTCTAGGGAAAGTATATCCTTGCACCTGTATATATCAGTGGTGCTGAAGCAAAAATTTCAAGAATTCAGACTGAGCTCTAGTTGTAGTTCTGAAATTAAAAAGTGAATGTCTATGTATAAATAGCAGAAAAAACTATTTCTGTTTCAACTGCTAGCATGACTTTGGTTTTAAGGTAATTTAGAAATGAGGCATTAACTCTTTGCTGCCACAGGGGATAAGACATGTTCATCATCTATATTTTCAAAGATATTATTCTGATTGGAACATTGGTCTTAGATGATGGCTCCCATATTACACTGGAATTCACAACTCCAAATGTCTCTAGGGTGTTAATTTTCCTAATATTCTCCTTCCAGAGGATGTTATGGTCTTACTAAAGATTGCAAAATCTATCTTGAGGGAGGTAGATGGTCTAGAAATATGCAATATAAATAAATGGGTTTACTTTTACTCTTCAATTTTGACATATTTTATTTAAAGCATAGGGGATTCATTTTCACTTTTTCGATATTTTTACACTCTTCTTATTGTTAGGTTTTACTTGGCAATTCTATACCAGTACTTCTGTCATAACAGCCTACCCTGAACTTTTCTAAAGATTTTTGAAGTAGTTTATTAGAACCCAGTCTCTCTATTAGTTTGCTTAATGCTTATTACGTTAACTCTTATTAGTGTGAAATGTATTAAAAAGAAACATTCTATGATGAGATGTTAAGCCTTGTAATTAACATATTGTCATTATCAAGTCTAGTAAATGGGAAAATCAGCTTCCTTACACTGAAGATTCTGATGTAGAGCAAAGATTTATTTTTTATTTTAAACATTTATATAGTTGCCCACCTTATACTGAAGTGGGTGGCTTCCAGTCAAGAATTAGAACAATATCAGTAATAAAATAAAACCATGTTAAAACAAAATTCATGAACATTAAAAACAAAAAACTGGCACCAAGTGAAATCTCTGACATATACAGTCACCTCATCCTACCCCAGGGCTTGGAGGAAAAACAAAGTCTTCAAAACTTGATGGAAGGCTAAGCAGGTTGTTGAAATTCCTGTTGAATTTCAAAAGACAAGGTGTTCCATTGGACAAGGGCTGCTACACACTTCCTAGTTCTCATACATGGCAAAGTTTTAGGGAAGAGACTAGAAACATGTCCACCCTATCTAATCTGATAAGGCAGGTGGCTGCCCTTAGGGAAAGGCAGTCCTGCAGGTAACCTAGATAGGGCTCTAAAGGCAATAACCAGCACTTTGAATTGTACCCAGAAGGAATCTGGAAGCCAGTACTGCTTGTATAACAAAGGTGTTACACAGATAAACCTAAGGCCACCTATCACTGTATATGCTGGCACATTTTGAATCGGATCATGTAAGCATTTTCTCATGTGACAATACTATCTCATCGACTCTTGCTCATCAGCTCCTCAGATTTAGGACAGAAAAGTATCTTGCTTTGAGCAGATTATGTGTTTTAACTTAGTATGCGACATCTCCATGATAAGAACCAATTTTAGTTTATATCTTATTTTCGTAAGGACCAATTTTCATGATAATTGCACAATGAAATAAATGGCCTAATCGCTAAAGCCATATACATTTCAAAGCTTTGATTCATATAATAAAAATCCGGGTCTGATGCATATGCCAATAGCTCTTAGCTTGTACCAAATGTTTGCATATTTGTGAAAGTAATCTTTTTGTAGCTGGGGTAGCTGAGGACAATTTTTAAATTGCAAATGGATGTGAAGCTGTTCTTTGCCCATATTTAAAAGATGTTTTTATGCCTCAAAGGAACTGAAAAATAAGGTAATTCATGGCCCAATTGCCTTGTGTTGTGCTCTATAAGCAATGTCAGTGTCTCTAGAACTGGATCTGTTGCTTAATATGAGAATCAATTCCACTCATGCAATATCATTATAATTTAAAAGCAGAATTTAAATATCCAAAAAGAAAGGCAAGTAAAGTAGACTTTGTTTAATTTGAATTTAGTAGCTACCCAATTCCAATGTATTTAAGACTAACCTACTCTTTTAAAATATTTCATTGGAACGCGCAGAAATTTTGTGTTCTTCCTTTATTTCACTGATAATCTGAAAAAGTTGCAAAGTGATTCCAAAAGTTCAACTGAGCATTGGGGAAAAAGAGATGCTATAATGGATGCCAACTATGAAATTCCTGCAATGTTTCAAGCAGCAACAGAAATAGCCATGCTCAATTCTTGAGAGGCCACCTAGGGTTTGCCTGAACTGCTCCCTTATTTAGAAAAAAAAGTGGAAGAGGGAAAGATTGCCATGTTTTCAAGTCACCCCCAACCTTTCTTAATTTGTGCTACTCTTCTATTTTTATTCCTCCCCTCCTTGCTTCAGTTAAAGAGGATCAGTGGGAGTAGTGCACACTAATGTGCATGTGAGTCAGAACAAGGATAATCCAACAGCAACTTTCCTCGTCTAGATGAGCAATATTTGGCAAGGGTGTCCTGATTTTAGAAATGATGTGGGAACCTAGATTTTGCACTCGAACATCATTGAAAATATTTGTGTATGGACCTATAGCTTCCCGTAGAACATCCTAAAGCAGGGGTTGCCAACCTTTTGGACCTCAGGGATCACCAAGCTCATAATTTTAAATCCCAGGGACCACTAGCTGGTTCTGTGGGCATGGCCTTATTTGTGGGTGTGGCTTGGTGGTCATGTGACTGGCTGGGCATGGCTTGTATGTAAATATTATAAATATGTATATAAATATTGAATTCTTTTATAAGAAAAAAAAAACTTTTACCCAAAATCAGGCAAAGCAGGCAGGCAGATTGAGTTGCTCACAGAATCACAGATTCATTCAGAAATCTATCTATCTGCCATTGGCTAGCTCAGTCTGTCACATAAAATTTGCTTGCAAGCAAACTCGCAAAATTAACTCACAACACACCATGCATGTAAATATTGAATTTTTTATTAAAAAAGGAGCAACTTTTACCTAAAATCAGGCAAAGCAGGCATTTAAATTATGGTAATTGGTCCATCCTATTTATCTATCTATCTATCTATCTATCTATCTATCTATCTATCTATCTATCTATCTATCTATCTATCTATCTATCTATCCATCCATCCATCCATCCATCCATCCATCCATCCATCCATCCATCTATCATCTATGGCAGGGGTCGCCAACCTTTTGGACCTCAGGGACCACCAAACTCATAATTTTAGATCCCAGGGATCACTAACTGGTTCTATGGGCATGGCCTAATTTGTGTGTGTGGCTTGGTGGTCATGTGACTGGCTGAGCATGGCTTGTATGTAAATATTATAAATATTTATACAAATATTGATTTTTTTTTATAAAAAACGAGCAACTTTTACCCAAAATCAGGCAAAGCAGGCAGATTGAGTTGCTCACAGAATCATTCAGTGATCTATCTATCTGCTATCGGCTAGCTCAGTCTCTCAAATTTGCTTGCCGTGAGTCTGCACTGAATTTGCTTGCAAGCAAACCTTCAGTCCTAAGGGAGGTTCGCGTGCTGAGCGAAGATCTAAAGACTAACTAGAAAGCAAGAAATCCAACCATTTCCTGCTTCCTAGCTAATCTAAATCTCCCGGCACAGCAGAACAGATGGTGGTCAGAAAAAGGAAAAATAGCAATTTAGCAGGCAAGTTTACCGGGTAAGGAGTGAGTGGGCGGGGAGGGTTCCCATGGGCCATGTGGGCGGCGCAGCTTTGTGTTTCTGCACAGCCTGGATTAATTGCTTTGTGGGGGTGCTCTAGGGGTGAGATTTCTTTGCAGTCCACCAAAATTTTCTCGCGGCCCACCGGCTGGCGACCACTGTCCTAAAGTATACCTGTCCAAGTGGGACATTAAAAAAAATAACACCACAGAACCCAGATGGTTGTTGAAGAGAATCCATGAACATATCCTGATGTTTACTGAATTAGAAAATTATCACAGTGCTGCAATTAATTTCTGCAACATTGGCATGAAAAATGAAAATTCCTTCTATGACTTGGAATATGTACCTAAGGAATTGGTTTTTGTCCTTTTTTATTTTATAGTTCATTCTATTCTCTAAAGCAAAAGTAACAAATCATGCAAAGACCAAAATAACCTGGGACATCT
Organism: Notechis scutatus; assembly: GCF_049901735.1. Taxonomy (NCBI): domain Eukaryota; kingdom Metazoa; phylum Chordata; class Lepidosauria; order Squamata; family Elapidae; genus Notechis; species Notechis scutatus. Next base: position 123,236,779 of record NC_142011.1, read on the forward strand.
TTGATCCTTAATAAAACCTAAACTACCCACAAAATCTATGTATCGGCAGTTTGGGAAATAATTACCAACACATTCTGACTAACATGCTTACATATTCTTTTTTATTTGGTACCATTCTTATTTTTACAGTGTGTAGAAACATACAGTACATATGAAACTGTTTTCTCCTTATACAGTCTGTCTCTTCTGCCTTCCACTGCAGTTAAGTCACTCATCTCAATCTGGAAACACTAATCCACTTTGAAATTGTTGAACCACTGAATGTAAAGTGTAGCATTACTTCCTTACAACTACTACTCCTTGGCTCTGAAAGTTAAATGCTATTACCACGTACTTGAGAAACAAAAAAATATCAGAACTTTAAGCCAAAAATATGTTGGTCATGGAAAACAGTGTCCTGAACAATATTGGGCAAGGGGGCAGGAGAAGAAGCAGAAGATAAGCATATTTTTTCTATTAAATATGACTGAAAAAAATATATTTTATAATGATCAAAAAGATAATATGTTTATACTGAGGTAGATGAGTCTCAGAGTTTTGATAATCAAAAAGCACGAGCATTTGGCAAAGCTCAACATCACTACAATCTGCAGAATATAGCGAATTTTAGGGGGGAAAAGTAGTTTGCATAATTGATATAGTCATGGAACACTGCATATATTGATACAAAATGTGTATACTTGGATTACACTGTTATCAGTGTTAAAACTGTAAAACAAAAGCAGATTAAGAAACGGCACCGTAATGAATTATCCTGGAGCAAAGTCTTTGAGAGTTGACAGAAAACAATACCTTATTTAAAGGTCATTAACTTGGGTCATTAATGAGTACCTTTGGAGATTCGGCAGCTCTGCGTAAAAGCACCAATTCTGTTTTTGTTTTGTTTTTTACATTGCAACAAACATGCTAAAGTTGAGGCAAGTTCTCTTGTTAAACTGATGCAGCTAAAAGAATACATTTACAAACAGGCCCTTTACAGATTTTTAATTTTTATTTTTTCATTCAAAGGATCTCACCACACTACTGACTGGTTACACTGTTAAGCCTCCAAAACAGAAAAGAATATACATTGGCTGAATGAACCAACAATAAGCCATTTAAATCATTGGTGGTTTGGGATACCATGGTGTACCATATGGTGGCACAATGGTTAGAGTGCTGTACTGCAGGCCACTTCTTCTGACTGCCGGCTGATTGCAATTTGGCAGTTCGAATCTCACCAGGCTCAGAGTTGACTCAGCCTTCCATCCTTCCTAGGTGAGTAAAATGAGGACCCAGGGACAATATGCTGACTCTGTAAAACCACTTAGGGCTGTAAAGTGCTATAAAGCAGGGGTCTCCAAAGCTGGCTGAGGAACTCTGGGAGTTGAAGTCCACAAGTCTTAAAGTTGCCAAGGTTGGAGACCCCTGCTATAAAGCACTATAAAAGTTTAAGTGCTATTGCTGACTCCTCCCTGTTCTCCCTCCAGAGAGACATTTATGCTGAATCCTACTGTCTTCCTAAATGAAAGGAGCCCTTTCATTCATGGAATGGCCAGTCTACAGGCTGCTCACTATGAGCAAGGTCCTAATGATCTTTTCCAGGTGGGGCAAAGGTGAATTCCCTGAACTAACTAGAGTTCTCTCCATATTTTGTCTTGCAAAGAAATGTCCAATTCTCTGCAGTTTACCATAATCAACTTTCTCCAACAAACCTATCTGGATAAAAGAGGTTCCCGGGAGGGGGGAGGGGGAAACCTGTTTGGATAAAAGTATTGTGGGGGGGGAGAGAGAAAAGAGTTAATGGTTACCTGTTGATGGATTTGTTCATGCCCACAATTCACCTACTTCGTGCAACAGCCGGAAATCTCTTATAAGTCAAATAATGAGATTTACTTTTTGTAGTTGCCGCTGTACATAAAAATAAAAACAGAAGAAACTTGTTGAAAAAGTAATGTCATTAAATCGGGGTGGTGGTGGTGGTTTCTATCACCTTTTAATTGCTGAAATGTAGTACCTGTTAGGGTAAATGGCATTTTGCACGTTAAAAGGAAATTGTTTATTATTAGCAGAGAATCATCAAGTGATAAAGATACACCCCCATTGTATGTAAAAGAAAAGAGTATATATATTTATATGTACATATCGATCTATTCTTTTCTGTAATTTAATCCAAGCACATCTCTTTACACAAAGATTACAATTTTCCCTTGGGATTGCAGATTGTCCAGAAGAGCTTATCAATCATCAGGCAAACTGTGTAGGATAGCCTTTGTACGATAGCAAGTCTGTCATTACTGACTTTCCTGTAAAATATTGAGAAATGTTGAAAAAAGTCCTATAACAATTTCCTCCAACCAGGCACTCTATCAAGTACCACTTCCAAAATTCATAATAAGGATGGGGATAATGAGAGTTTTAGAATATAATACATTTGAACAACGCAAAGTAGGCAAAGAATGTCTTAACACATGCTGCTTGGTTTGGTGGGTTGGCAGATAAATCCAACTGACCAATTTGGCATGTCCAAATAGAAACCAAACCTTGGCTGGGCCCCAAACTTTCTGCAACATGCAATACTTCAAGGTATTTGCAGGCAGTACGAATGCCACCATTTTGCACCTCCAACATGAAAGGAACTGCTCTTTCCCTGCCATAGTGACACCACTTCACCAGCAGATGTTTGCCATTTAAGCTGGCTGCTTTAGATCCAATAGAAGTGCATCCTCTTTTGTCTCTGGTTTGATCATGTTCTTCTCGGAAGGAATCATTACTTTCTCATCTGCCTGAGAAAGGTTTTTTGATCCATCCCCTTTGTCCTTCTTCACTTTGGTTATCACTTCAGTGTAGGAAATTTCTTCCGTGGCTGGTTCAGCTTCCCTACTTTCTGTTGCTGTTTCAGTGCCAGATTCTTGGGTTCCTTGTTGATCTTCAACCCCTGGTTGCTCTTTAGTTTTCCTATACTTTTTCAAATTCTCCTTAGTTGGTGCTACATTGGCAATATTTTTCTTGAACCGTATCCCAGTCTGTCTCAGCCTTTCTCCTGATTGCCTTATTCGTTCCCTTCTCTCGGGTGTTACTATTCGAGTACGAAGCCTATCCACATTCTTGCCAAAATTTTGCCTTGTTTTCTGAAGATTCTCTCTTGAAAATGCTTTTTTGATGTTGTTAATCCGCCTCATCCCCAATTTCTTAAAACGGGCTGTTCGGCTTTCTTCTATGTAATACTCCTCATCAGAAGAGAGATCATCAGGTGGGCAGAAGGCATCTTCTGTGCTTTCCCCTTGTGTCCGGTCTTTGACAACGGTCAGAGTAGATGGACACTGAATGTCTTCCTATAAGTAAGAGCACAATGTTATGTCTGTATCACACTTCTCAAAAATGGCTCAAAGTGAATTTAGAAAATTCCAGATATTTGCAGCCTCAATCATTCTATTTTATGCTAAATTTTTCAGAACATTCACAACGATTCAATAGCATAAGGCCCAATCATTTTTGTTCTGTCCCTGTCCAAACAACTTTCTAATTGTTCATATGTTAGGGGTTAGTGCAGACCATACCATTAATAAGAAATTAACCACAGAATCATATTCTTAAACTTTATTGGTCTTTCAATAAAACAGTGTTAATTACAGCACAGTTAATTATTGTTAATAACGCAGTTAATAATCCAGATTTGAGACCAGTTTTAAACCACAGTCAAGAAATCCTGATCAGTCTTTGTAGCATAATGAGTCTTTGTATAGTAATAAATGTCAGTCACACATACACACACAAATCTTATGGGGAGTATACTTTCAACAGACCATTTATGATTAATTACAGTTTTGTCTATTCCAACCTTTGTTGTTTTCAGTACAGCTACCCTGGAAAAACTGTAGAGTTGGGATATAGAACCAAGTTCAAATATATGGAGTGTAAAGATGGGCAAGTAATCACAATCAAAACCAAAAAGACACCTAACGGAGATTGTGCCCATGGAAAAAATAAACCAGCAAGGCTTGGAATTCTACAGGTGACATTCTAGCAGTGTCCAGATCACCAAAAGGCTGCAGATTTACTTATAAAAGAGAAATATGTTCTGAAAATATTCTGTTTGATTTCTCTATCTGAAAGAGAATCATCTTTCCCAACTAGGGGAGAGTTATACAATTCCAGATCTTGAAGAGAGATGAAAATGTGGCCGTAGAAAGACTTGGAGAAATGTATTTTAATATATTTATAAAATGGATATATTGCTTCAATGTATACACAAGGAACAGTGTACATAAAGAGCAATTACAATGTCATGCAGGTAAACAAGTAAACATTACAGTTACTATAATATAAAAATCAACCTATCCTGCCAACAACCTTCTAAATATCACACTAACTAAATATCATACTGACAACAATCAGCCTCTCATGGCCTTCCAGAACAGCCTGGTCTATACCTAGAATTGTCTTCTAGATTGTCACATCCTACCAGGAAAATGGCCATCCATTTTTTAAAGTCTTATACTGATGGAGCATCTACAACTGCAGGAAGGAGGCTGTTCCATTCCTTAATGGTTCTCACAGTCAGGCAATTCGTCAACTTTGGATATCTATAAAACTTCCATTCACTGGTTTTTCTCTTACCATCAGATGCTATACAGTGTCAGTTTAGTCTCTTCCCACTGATATCCCTTCATGTATTGGAAGACTGCTATTATGTTGCCCCTGAACATACCAAATTCCTAATTATTCAAAATTTCAAGCCCTTTACCATTCTTGTGGTTGTTCCTTGCACTCTTTTCCAGTTCTTCAGCACTTTTTTTTTCTATTATGGTGACCAGAATTGGACAGTTTTCCAGGTGTGATTTGACCAGCTGAACACAGAATGTACTATCACTTGCTAAAATCCTGACACTGTACTTCAATTGATGCCACTCAAGACTGCATTGGCTTTCTTGATAGCTGTGGCACACTATTGGTTCAATCTTAATCTGTGGCCTGCTGGGACACCCAGATCCTGCTCCTAAGTACTGCTGCTAACCCAGATACTGCCTAACTTGTACTTGTGCCACTGGGTATTCCTGCCTAAATGCAGAGCCTTACACTTCACACTCATGCATCTGGCTCTGAGATTTGGAGACTTCCTTGCACCAGGGAGAAGAAATAAGATATTCCCAAGGAGGGGAGCTCCCACAAAGAATGCTTGCTTCCATGACTGCTTATGGGGTGGCCTAGCATTTGCTCAGATTGAGCAGGTAGATTGTATTTGAGAAATGCAATAGCCTGCATGACAGTAAGATAATTGATAAGGCTGTTCTTAGTGCATCAGCTAAATCCGAGACAATGGTTTCCAACTAATCTTGCAGGACTTTGAGTCCATGAGCAGCACAAGTTATCACCCTGGATTCTGCTTGGGACCACAAATCAACTGAAAGACAAAGTTGGTACTTTTCCAGAATCGCTAGGCCTCTCAGATGTAGAGACTAAGGAAGATGACATTGATAGAAACATGTAAGCTTTGTTGCCAAGATTAAATATGGTTTTAATCCAGAACATCGTGTTAACATTTTGAAGTGGTTCAGACAGGTATCTCCTAATGTCACAGAATTAAAAAGAGAAGTAAATCCTTGACTTGCAACCATTTGTTTAATGACCATTCAAAGTTACAACAGTACTGAAAAAGGTGGCTTATAACTAGTCCTCCCGCTTAAGACTGTTGCAGCATCCCCACGGGCATGTGAGGCAAGCCACATGTTTTTACAAAAGCTGCAGCAGCCCCGAGCCAAGAAATCGCCATTAACAACCTTTCCAGAGGGCTTCCAACAAACAATGGTGGAGAGTGGAGTTGCTTAATGACCATGTGATTCATTTTACAACTGTGGCAAAAAAAGATTTAAAATCAGCATGACTTGCTTAAGGAGAGTATTGCTCAGTGATGGAACTTCAGTCCCAATTGTGACCATAAGTGGAGAACTACCTGACAACAGAATCAAGACTTGCAAGTTTCGTTTTTATATTTACTTTCAATAAAGGTAGTTTTAGCCTTCTGTGGAGTTGATTTCTGGACTGAACTATTGAGTGAGACTAAAAGAACCAATAGCCACCTCATCTTTCTCAGGGTGCAACTGATCCTCTTTCTCCCCCATCCAGACCCTGCCATCCTCCTGTTAGCAGTTTAGAACTTCCATTGCATTCTCCATTCAACTGGCTGTGGAGATTCCCAGTCGAGTAATATAATGTCACTGATACCTGGCAGTTTCTTTCTTTCAGGGGCATCACAAAGATTTTCACTAGGACAGGGTAAATACTGTGGCATCTTCTACTGGAGTGCTCTAAGGCCCAGCCTCTCCTCATCCACCTAGTTACAACCAATCACTCAAGGAATAGAATCTTCAGAGTATGGGATCTCAGACAGCCCCAAAAGATTCTATTGAGAAATCTAGTAGAATATGGATTGTCATACTCCTCCTACCCAAGACTTGCCACAAGTCATCCATGAGGCTAGCCAATATGATTTGGAGTTTATAATATAGCCTAAAACCTGATTGTCACAGGACCCAAAAGAGGTTGAAGATAAATCCCATACTATTTCAATTAAGCCTCTTTCAAGGCTGCTGGAATCTTCCCCCTGCAAAGAGACATTTAGTGCAGCCTGGATGCAAAGATGTTCTGGAGATTAAGCACTATCTCCCAGCATCTGAAAATGTCAGAGAATGAACCTGGGTCTTTGTGTTTATGTATCACACATCCCTAGAATCTCCTGGAAGATATTCTGCACCTTAATGGAACATACAGCATCAGAAGGGAAGTTCAGGAAAGGTCAGCAAATAATTCCAATTCTGAAAGATTTAGAGATATTGTCTAACATTTCACTCAAAACTTGGAGAAAAAAAATAATTTGCTTAGTTCAGCAGGCTCAGTTCTTCCAGAGAAAATGTAACTATGTTGATCCTTGAACCATGATGAACAAGTAAGCCAGAATTCATTTGTTTCTGGCAGAAGTATAAAGTACATGATAGAATGAAGTAATGCGATAGTTTTCCTTTTTTCAAAATTAAAAGAAAAAAGAATATAGACCAAAACTTTGCACCAACCTGAAAATGAGGTGGAGTTCCTTAATTATGCTGTTACTGATTTTAAGTTTGAAGTAATGTTTCTTGAAACAAACGAATGTTAAGATTAACCAGATTTGAAATTTAAATAAGAAACACCATGTCTATCCAACCCAGACTTGAAAATGTAACCTTCCCTCCCAACTTCTAGGAAAGAACAAATATGACTTACTGTAGTTTCTTGTTATCACTAAACATGGCTTTGCGGCAAATCAATCCATCCTCAACAAAATCCCACAAAATGGCTGCTTTCAGCTAAGCAAATCATATGAAATTAATTCATAAGTATGCAATCACTTTATTCTTGTCTCTACTCAAAAAAATTATGCTTGGAAGCCACAATCGATTTCCAATTATCTGTAAGAACAATGTCTCCCAAATAGAGCAGAATATAAAACTATTGCTTAATACTGGCTTTTAAATCCTGATTTGTTTGGAGGCTATTAACTATAGATCAATTAATTGCTCAACTACTGCTTCCTCCAATGATACTAAGCAACTTTTTTCAAGTCTGTCAAAATTACAAATTTTAGTCTGAAGAGTTTGAACTCTTGCACATTATACAAAAATCTAAATAATATTTAAGTCAATGTGACATTCAATATTCTTCTCAGTGAAGTAAGATTGTTGACCAATTGTGCAACTAAATCTCTTGAAGGAAGGAGAGAATAATCAGTTAATTGGCAACTAAGGACGATGCTTGCTGGTTTTTTTACCAAACTCCATATTCAATGATGATCAATCACTTTTGGCAAAAGTGCTTTCAATATTAATCAACTCTCTCTGTCCACTATTCTTCTGTGTTTTGGTACAAATTTGCTCCTTGTGGAGTTGGGGCATCATGGGAAATGCAAACATATTGCTAAGCCAAGCTAAGCCGATCGACCATTCAGCCACTTGGCTATTTATGCCCTATCTAGCGATGATTAATTCTGCTTCCTGAATATTGGATCTTACTCTGTGAAGAACAGACATAACTAGAGATGACATTTCTAAATTTCATAATCAAGACATGCTAGCATAATTCAGAGAATGAATATACATATACATAATTTATTGAGTTCCGCTGTTACAGCAACAAAGTCCATATGTGCGAGAGGCACATAAATGTACCCAAGACTAGAATTTATTGCTTTTATAAGTGAACCATACCATCCACAATAAAAATAAAAGCAAACAGTAATGCAAGATGATAATTTTTTCCCCATACTCAAACGTGACAGCCGAAGTCTCATGTCTTTTATTTCAGTGCAATCACTGGAACAATCCAGCCAAAGTAAGGACTGGTAAATTTATTTTTGAATCTTTTAAGGAAGAGTTTACACAAGCATCTATAATTCTCATTTTGAAAGAAACATGAGTTCAATAGGGCTCAGCATTGCAGCAAATGAGTTGTAGCTGAAAAATATTTAGATTGGATTCTGCCCACTATTTGTTTCCAGTGCAGCACATCACATTTTCAATGAATGTGATATGTCAACTTCCTCAAAGTATAAAAAAATTACACAAATGAAAGCATTTTATGTGTCTTCCAGCATTTTAATAAACAAAACTGCAATATTTTTCCCCACTGCAATTGTTATTCTTTGAAAAGAATATAATATTCCAATGGCCAAAAGTGAAGACAGTGAAGACCTGATGACCTTAAGGAGAAGGAAGGAGTCTGAATCTCTAACAGGATTTGGGATTCTTAAATACACTACTGCATTTGCAATTTCAATGCCCCTGCAACTAAGCACAATATTAATTATTTGAACAGAGGATACAAAGTCAGTGTTATGTGCAAAAACGCTTTGATTAGGACAGAACCATTCTGAATAACACAGGAACCGTTCGCTTCTTTTCCAAATAGACCCTTTGAATTTTGCAAGGGGATTAACTTTATTTTCCAACCTTATTTTGAGATGTCCATTTAAGTGCCGGGATTTTGTTTTTGTTTATTTTAGACAAAAAATATATATTTCTTTGGGGGGGGAAAGGGAATTTGGAAGCAAACTGTTGTGTGGAAAAACAGCACAGAGATAGCATACTTATACTAAAGGCAATTGGTTAGCAAAGAAAACACAACTCAGCTCTTAAAAGGGGGGAAAATACCTCATAATTAACGGAAGCACTACACTGTGCAAAGAATTGCTGAGGCTGAATTCTCTACTTAACCCTCTGAAAAAATAACAGGGACAACAGTCATGCCTGGAATACTAGTTATGATACCCAACTGCCTGCCTCAGATTGCCTTTCACAGATGCAACACATAGTCTTGCTGATCTACACTTAATCTTATGTTGGCTGGCTGAGACACTTCCCGAACCAATAATAGACTGCCTGCCTTGCCACCAGTGGATTCAAGCTCCAGCACATTCAGAAGCAAAAAATCAATGCTAGAAAACCAAAAAGCATAACACATTTTGAGATGGAGAGGGCTTTAAAAAAAAAAAACGTTCTTTGGATTGTTAAGCAAACCAGAAAGTGTGAAGTTGCAATAGCAGGTAATAGCCGTTTGTTTTTTTTAAAGGATTACCTGGTAAATGACAACACGAAACTTGTTTTTCCTCAGCATTTCTTCCTGTTTGGTCTCCACCTTCTGCACATTAACATTCTGTTTCTCTACTCGGGCTCTCACTTCTTTGACTCGAGCACTAACTTTGCGTGTTTTCTCCAACAGCTTGTTAACTGTGTATCCTGTGTTGCCGTGGGCCTGAGCCAGCTTTAAAATGTCAATCTGAATGGTTTTGATGGCATCTTCCATTTCTCTGTGGCGCTGCTCAATCCGTTTTTGACTGGCCTGCACGCTGTCTACTATGGTGGCTACCTTGTCCAGGACTCTGACAATGGTAAACGCAGCATCTTGTTCTTCTTCATCATCCGTGATGCTCGACTGGCGATTTGGGTGGATTTTATCTATTTCCTGTGCTGCACAATGATCCATACTGCCCGTCCTTGGATCAGTCTAACAGGAGTTGAAATATAACAGCCGTTCAAACCTCAGTGGGACAATCCTGGCACTGATGCAAGAAGGTTGCTCGACAGCTGTCTTTAAGAGAATGTTCAAAAGCAGGGTCTGAAACTCCACCCCAAGACACTTGTCAAATATTTATACCCACAAAATAGCCACGCCTGATTGTCCAAGTGCCTCCTGCAATATGAACCCTCTAAAATTAGGAAGCAGCACACTGGGAAAGGAACATGCACTGAAAGAAACACACTCATATAACCATAAACTTATCTGAGTTAATCTAGGAACAGCAAACAATATAGCAATCAAAGAATTCACCCACGGTCTATTAAAATCTATGTTAATATTTTTTTCTTGTGTTCAGGTGGTAGGGAGAGGATCAATGCTTTCTAATAGACCTTTGCAATTGAAATGACATTTCCCATTTTCTTTCCAAGCACATATATTGCTCCTTACAATAATGAATAAATGCATTTGGGACAGATTAAATAAGAAAAGAAAACATTGCATTGGCATATCTTTCCAGTTGAAATATTCAAAGCCTTTTTATTGAACAAATTATTTATTCCTACATGCAGAATTGGAAAGCCTAAAACTACATGTTAAACAGTTGGAACACACCCTAGTTACATTTTAGCTCTGAATCTTCCAAACAATTACTAACATCCTATTAATATAATAAATACAACCAGCAGACTTTTTTGGGAGACACATTCGTAGCTCTTGAAATTATTCTTGACAAGAGCACAAAATCTTTTATACTATTTTTGTTTTTTTGCATTTTAATCACAAAGACTATACAATTGTATTTGCTGATGTGAAAACAGGTATCTTCTTTAGAAAAGTGTAGTAAATATGAAAATTGTTTAAACAGTGGCTAACACAGCTACATCCCAATCAGGTATGTGGATTATTAACATAAGTCTTAACAAAAAAAAACAATATATTTGTCTCTCCAGGACAAATGTGCTCTGCTCAGCTGAGCAGTTTTTCGAATAATGAACTGTATATTATAATTATTATTTTACAATTTAAAAATAAAAGTGTCAGCTATTTATGAAGAAGATGGCACTGAAACCTGGGCCATATATCTTGGATTGGATCCAGACTAAAGAGGCAGTCCTTTACATACTTACCTGGGAATAATTTCCATTAAACTGAATGGGACTTATTTTTGAGTACAGATGTATAGGATTGCATTCTAAGTTAATTGAACAATTTGTTTTCATTGAAAACAATGCGAATTTAGATTAACTCGTCCACTGATTCTTATGAGCACTAGATAGAGCTAACTTAACCTGGATTCAGCCCATTCTAAATGTTACAACTACACACAAAAACACATATCCACATTTCATGCGATTGGCAGTGTCTAAAAAAATCCATTACTAAGTTTTAAAAACATTTAAATATCTACGGTATTTAAACACAGTGTCTTCTAGTTCCTCATAAGAAAAGTATGTTGTAAACATCTTTACCCTTTTTGCTAAGAAACATGATGGGCTCCATTTTTATTTGTTGAATAACCATTGGTGAAACGTCTCTCCTTTCAAAATTCTTACATTCCATGATTAAAGCATAAGTCTTATCAATATAACCATGGGATACAAATACAAGAAATAAACTAACATCTTCCTCAAACCATGACATGAGAAGTTACTAGAGCAGTCCATAGCTGTTAGCTGCTTCCTGGAATAAAACAAGACAGAGCTACACTAAAAATAATAATAATAACAATAATAATTAAAATGTCCAAAAATAAGGCCTCTGAAATAAATATTCCATTGTTTTAAAAAAAGTTAATAAAATTGTACATCACATGGTCAATGTAGGTATAAAAAATGCTGCTAAACCATTCTGGATGACGTATCTGAAGTAAAGTGGCCTAAATTTTGCTTCTGCCGCCGTCCTCTGTTGTTTTGGGGACATTTCCTGTTATCAGAAGCAAGCAGGAGAGAAAAATGAGTCAGTAAACCAAAGTATTTAAAAGCTGTTTTTCATAATTAGAGGTACTCCTGGCTTAGTGACAAAATTGGGACCAGCAATTTCTGTTGCTAAGCGGTGCAGTCCCAACTAAATAAAAAAAATTTCTAGAAACAAGTAAAGTAATAACTAGCAGTCAGCACGGCTTTGTTAAGATTATGCCAAACCAATCTTATTTCATTCTTCAACATAGTGACTAAATTAGTAGACTAGCGAAATAATGTGGACATAATATATTTAGATTTCAGCAAGGCATTCGACAAAGTAGACCACAACCTACTTCATAGTAAGCTAGAAAAAAGTGGAATAGATAACACCACCACTAGATGGACTCGCAACTGGCTGGCAAACCATACTCAACAAATAGTCCTAAATGGATCTAAGTCTACATGGAGGGAGGTAACCAGTGGGGTGCTACAAGGTTCCATCTTAGGCCCAGTACTCTTCAATAACCTCATTAATGACTTAGATGAGGGAATAGAAGGGAAACTTACCAAGATGATACTAAACTGGAAGGAATAGCTAACACCCAAGAAGATAGGCTCAAGATCCAGATGGATCTTGACAGACTAGAACACTGGGCCATATATAACAAAATGAAAATCAATGTACAGAAAAGTAAAATCCTACACTTAGGCAAGATAAACCAAAAGTATAAATATAGATTGGGTGAAACCAGGCTCAATAGCAGTAACTGTGAGAGGGAACTTGGAGTCTTAGTGGACAACCAGCTAAATATGAGCCAGCAGTGCGCAGCAGTCGCCAAAAAGCTAATGCAATCCTAAATTGTATTAACAGAGGAATGCAATCAAGATCAAGGGAGGAACTAATACCACTCTATAAAGCTTTAGTAAGACCACTTCTTATTGCACATCATCCTATTAGAGTACTGCATCCAGTTTTATTCACCACATTATAAAAAAAGATGTTGAGACTCTAGAAAAAGTACAGAGAAGAGCAACCAGGATGATTAGGGGACTGGAGACTAAAACATATGAACAACGGTTACAGGAACTGGGCATGGCTAGTCTAGTAAAGAGAAGGACCAGGGGAGACAGGATAGCAGTCTTCCAATATTTGAGGGGCTGCCACAGAGAAGAAGGGATCAAGCTATTTTCTAAAGCGCCTGTAGGCCAGACAAGGAATAATGGATGGAAACTGAACAAAGAGAGATTTAACCTGGAAATAAGGAAAAACTTTCGGACAGTGAGATCATGTTACTGTGACAGGCTTATGATGTCACTTCCCACTGGGTCATTAAGTAAGCCACTGTGAGTCGTTAAACAAGATATCGTATGAACATGACTTGCAATTTTAATGCCGTCTCCTCCATTGTCTTGGCTTGATCATGTAAGACAGGTATGCATGTATGTATGTATTTGGTTTCTTTGCTCTTCTAATCAACAAGTGAGTAGCTTAGATACCTTGGGCATTCGTAAAATACAATAACTGTTTAAAACTGACATTGCAACAAAAAAGCCATTGCAACCAGTCCTCCTATTGGGAGCCTCAGGAGCAGTGCAGGAAAAAAGTTTTCAGCAGCTACCACCAGTAAATAAATTCTTTAAAAAAAGAAAAAGAGATGCTCTCTGGTATCTATTTAATGAGGGCATGTAACCATCCTCCATATACAGCCCCACCCACCCCTTTTTTATAGCCTCAGATATTCCAAGATGTTTTACTCCCCCTCCAATCAGAAAACTCCCTAGTTAGAATGCTTGAATGTCCAAATAGACATAAAGGAAGATACAGTGTCAATTCTAACTGAATGAATGAACAAATATACACAATACTACAGCTAAGAGTGCCACCCTATCTCTTCCACTTATGTTACTCTAATAGCCCCTACGCCTTGTGATAGATGAAAACAATATTTTAAACATTAATTATTGTGGAGAGAAGATAATTAGTATTTCTTTTGTACCTACAATGAATGTAAAACCTCTACAAAGAATACATTTGAATGGAATACCCGATGCAGTGATATTGTAGAACCCATTGCCAGCTCCTAATATTTGAAATTTATGTATTACACACATGTCAAAGCTCAGATTCCTGAATCCTTTGATGCCAGAAACTAGTGAGGCTCTCTTTCCTTTTGCTTGGAATTATCTGGGGGAGTTGTAAATGAGCGTACACAATGAGAAACAAGACATTCCAGGAAGAAAAATAAGTCATTTGATCAAGAAGCCACTATGAATCATGCTTGGCGTCATTAACCATAGTTAAGGCTCACTAGCTTTGCTGGATAGCCTCTTTCTCCCTCTCTCGATTACCTTGTTTGGCTAAAACAGTATTTCAATCAGTACTGATGGTCAAATACCAGAATGAGAAACTAGACCCAAAGCTTATTATCAAAGGCTGTAATCCTAAATACATTTACTTGAAATTAAGCTCGTACAACTTGATGGGATTTACTTCTGAATAAATATGCACCCAATTTAAATTTATGGGCAAATATATTTATTTTCTGCATATCACAAATCTGATCCTTTAACTGTTTTCCTGGAAAGCCTTATTGCTGAAGAGCTTGTAAAACTGCTTGACTTCAGCTTCAGTATATCAGCAGAAAGAAAAAATAAAAGATAACTTTATTGAACAACTTCAAAATTATTTGAATTTCTTTCTTTCTTCTTTCTTTCTTTTCTTTCTTTCTTTCTTTCTGAGTTTGTTACTAGAACACATGCTATTCACTACCAGCTATCAAAGAAGAGAAGTTAAGAGAATTCTAAACTTATTTGAAGTCCATTCTAACTGTAGGAGACGCCTCATACTCACTAGTTCTGGGTTAATTTCAGCAACCGGAGACAATCTGTACTGGGCAATTTATTGCTTATGTTGGCCATATGTCATCCAGCCAAGCAAGCAAGTGCTGACCTTTGAATTATATTTTGTTAATGCTGTAGGATAAAGCTTTGGGGATACAAAGTAAAAAACTATTTTGAGCACAGTTATTATCCAGCAGGTTGTCTGATGTATGAGATCAGTTTTTTGAAAAACAATCCAATCCATATGGGGAAGCAGTAAGCACAACTTTATAAAGTAGATAAAGATGTAGAACTATAGAATAAATACATGCGGGTGGGTGTGCCTTCAAGTCAGTCTGTGACTCCTAGTGACTACCTGGACAGGTTCCTGTAAGTTTCTTGAAAAGTTTTTTTTTTACAAAAGTGGTTTGCCATTGCCTGTTTCCTAGGGCTGAAAGAGGAGGGCTGGCCTAAAGTCACCCAGCTGGGTTTGTGCTTAAGGCAGGATTAGAACTCATAGTTTCCTGGTTTCTAGCCTGGTGCTTTAATCACTGCATCAAACTGGCTGACAAAGATACATAAACCCAGTTTATAAATCCATTAAAACTGCACTACTTTGTTTGACAGCAGACAGCCTTCTCTTTCACTCCTCCACACCATGCAATTGAGCTGACAAATTTATTTATTATTGATTGGTTTATTCAGTTTCTATAGTCGCCCAACTCAGTCAGGTGAGAAGGTATCTGCAACTTCATATGTGAGAAAGTGTTCTTGATATGCTCAAAAAAAAATATTATATCGAGATCCAAGCACATAGTAAATGACTCACACAGACAGAGGAGAGATTCAAATGGTTGCTTCACCATGAGGAATTGGAATTAATCCTGTGAGTGTAAATAGGGCCACAGAGAATCTATCTTTGACATGGGCGTGGATGAGCAAGCAGCAATCTGTAGAGGTATTTTAAGCCATAGCATGGATTAAAGGAACAAGAAGGGCTGGTGTATATATATCATATTCCAGAGCCTGATTTCCCTTCTATTTCTTTGGTGTACTTATTCCACCCCTAGAAATAACTGAGATGAATGAAGCCAACATTCCACCTTGTAAAACATTTTAGCAGTTTGAGATCAATGATATAGAAAGGGGGACAGGCAAACAGGATAACAAACGGATAGGAAATATCTTGAATCCAATACAGTAATTGATGGATTCAGATCTCAGTGCCAACATACTATTGGGGATGCAAGTTAGTGCCAGAGTGAGAAATTCTCAATTTCCCCCCCTCAGATTTCATTCTTTTGATGAAAGACCAGTTTTCAAAATTATTTGAAAGGAAAAATTCCCCTGAGTAAACTATATTATTCTTGCACTTATTTAATTAGAAGTTGGCCAAGGATACATGCTCATTTTCTTTATATAATTGTACCTTCCATTATATATTATACCACCAGTGATTTGCATCCTAGGCTTCAATTAAATCCCCAAAAAAACTTTTGGCTTTTTTCAATAGCAATGTAGCTGTCATTGCTAAGTGGAGGTTCCAGTGTTGACAAATTGCTGGAGAAATTCTCTTTCCCCTTTCTTCCTCTACCCATAAATTTAGTAAATAAATTTGAAAGACCTTTTGCACTGAGCTTTAATTCGAACATTTTTCTACATTAGAAGTTTGATTTTAGGACTTCGGCATCTTGTGACATTTATATCAAGAATACTTACCTAAATATTTTACCTTGATAATAATAGAACATATGTGTGCACTATATATAGACTCAGAATGTGCATAAGTGTTTCACACATATACACCTACTTCTATGGAAAGAGAGTGGAAGAGAGAGCACATTTCAAATAACAAGAGCACTTATTATCTCAATCCATTAAGAAAGTAGGTGGGAAAGTACAAATCATGACCCTAACAAAATTAAAACCAAGAAAACAACAAAAGATGCCCCTTGTGATGTGGTGCCTTTGAACTTACCGGGTTATACACATAACAATTGCAACTATAATGGCAATCTGGACAGCTCCAATTATTGCTGCAATAAGCACGTGAGTGAACTTTTGTCTACTCGGGACAACATAAAGTATGCTAAAGTCTGTTTTTTCGCAATGTTGTCCTGTGTATCCAGATTCACACCTAAAAAAGAAAAGTAAAAGTCCTAGGAGTATTTTATATATAATAATATATACTCTGTATGTGCATGTGTATGTGTGTATAGTAAATACACTCATTATATACACACATTATTGTTAGAATAGTAAAATAGTAAAAAAAAAAAAAAAAAGCTCTATATTAGGTAATAACAATAGATAATAGAAACAACAAATTAAGCATAAACAAAAATATGATAAATTTTTTAGCAATATCTTCTCCCCTTCCCTTCCGTTTCTTTTCCCAAATGTTGACTGCAATTTATTAATACTTTACATTGACACTGAAGATTACTGCTAATCTTTTTTCAAATCCTTTTGTCTATTTTTAAAATTGGTCTCATAATGCATTCACTACAAACCATATTCCAAATGTCTAAATACACTATGTTATATAATGTGTAGTATATAAGAAAGCCATTCCTCTCTAAATTTCTGTTTCTGTTGTGAATATATAACCCATCACTGTTCTTCTTCCAATGAGTTATTGAATTTGACAGGAAACTCAACATATATTCTAGAAAATTATGATATGTTTCAAGAATGTTTTCTGAGATTCTACCTAGCAAGTTCAAATTAAAAAATAAATGTCTATAAGATTGAAGGAGTATTTTTTTTAACATTCACATTATTTTGTAGATTACATGATACAAATGAGAAAGATTCAAAGCCTTTATACTAACAAAGCTCCACCGAGATTTGTGGCAATATATTGTACAGATTGTACAGAAATTTATAAAATTTAAAATGTCCAAAGACAAAATAAGAGCATATTCTAAGACTGATAAAGTGTAAAAGATTAGAAGCAGCTATTTTAGGGTATACCTATCACCACAGTATTTATATACTTATGCTAGACTAACTGGCAGACTTATTTATTTCTTCTCCCTTAATCTCTTTTTTATCCTAAAATTGTCTTCTAGGTGAGTGTGTATGGGTCCCTGTGTACATTGGTTCAGTTCTTCGTTTTCCAGGAAATAAATTATTGTTAAAGCAACGTGATTATTACTACTTCTCCCAACCTGAAAAAAAGTTTACACTTTAATAATTTAATCTGATTATTTTCAACCCAGGCTAATCCAAATACAAAATCACAAATGCTTTTAAAACTTTTGTAGGCATAGTTACAACTTTAATTAAAGATTAATCAATAAAAAGAGCAATGACATTTCATCTAACATGAATTTAACAGTGACAAGGATTTCCCCCTTCCTTTTCTTTAAAAAAAACAAACAAACTGCAACCCATGCCTATTTATGCTAGAGAAACGAGCCAAAGCCTTCAAATGATACCTCTATCCTCTCCGACACATTTCAGCACCATTTTTTATCATCTCTTTATGCCATTTGAAAGTATCAACTGCAATGCTACTAAAGTTTCCCCAGGCAAAGAGAAGTTTGGAAAGGCATACAGAAATGCGTATGTGCTCCTGGCTACTAATTGGAATAGGGAGAAGTATGTGAACCAAGGTGGTGGCGAGGAACACTTATGCAAGTAACCCAGCTTGAACTACAGCAAACTGAATCACAATGAGCACCGTCCATAATTCTTTGCACCCCAACTTTTTGATACTTGCTCTCCTTCTCTAGCAGATCTAAAGAAGACACGCAAAAATTAATAGGCTTTTGGTAGGTTTAAGCAGGCTGGGCTAAAAAAAGATTAACAGGAAGTGCTGTTGCTAGAGAATGTCTTTGTCTACTTTTGTTTGTTTTTATCTACTAAGAGTTCTAGAGATTTGTCCTTGCACCCCTGTCTATGTCTATATCATCTATAATTTCACTGAAGGAAAATAGATCTTCTGTCATTTTTCCTGCCGGTAATTGACAGCTGCCATCA
Organism: Notechis scutatus; assembly: GCF_049901735.1. Taxonomy (NCBI): domain Eukaryota; kingdom Metazoa; phylum Chordata; class Lepidosauria; order Squamata; family Elapidae; genus Notechis; species Notechis scutatus. The sequence goes on from NC_142011.1 coordinate 123,255,516, forward strand.
GTCAGCCCTTGGTAATTTCAAAGAAACAAAGAGCCACTCAATTTTAGTGAAAACATCAGGTTGTGGACTATCCTTGTGCCTGAATTGAGGGAGGGAAGGGCAAGAGAAAGCTGTGGTGATTATAAGGTATACCAATGGCCCAAATAACAGACAAAAGTGGCATTCTTAAAAAACAATGAAGCCTACCCCTTTTCCCTGTTACGTTCTTTAAGTTTTGCTCAAACAATTTTATATGGAATCTACTCTGTTTACATAGCAGTAAAAATGGTAGAAAATAATAGGGTATTATAAATTCAAAGGGACAACTTAACAAAAACAAAACATTGGATTTGACTAAAATCATCCAGATATGAGAGAGGAGAACCTCGTATAAAAAAAAAAAACCTATTGCCCCCAGGACCATACTTAATAATATACAGGAAATGTAGATTTTCAGATGGTGCTTTTATTAGTCTAATTGACTTACCGGCAGGAAGCTTTCTGTGTTGAATAAATGAATTCACATTTTCCATGGATGCAGTAGCTACTAAAACTATCCGAGCAAGGAATATGGTTTCCAATATAGATGTCTTCTCTTTGATCACTTGCATCTTTTGTATGAAACAAAAATATAAGGCAGAGTAGCTTATTGTTTTATGAATATAGTTAAAACAATTATAAAAGGCTGTACTGTAAATCTAAAATGCAAGCATACTACATCTGTGGAATAAAGCTGTCACCTCACCTGCTATTTTAGCAATATTTAAAACGTAAGACTTTTTAAACATATTTATTCATTTATCATCAAAGATAAAATAAAGAAATGGTTTTTTTTATTTTTAACTAAATGGATTAATTTGGGGGGGGGATCTGACATAAATATTCTTATGTTCTTTAATTTAAATATTCCCAAAATATAGAAAGAAAGGGTAATTCTATTAGACCAGAAATATCACATGCACAGTATTATGAAAGTACATTTGTTTGAATTTTAATTTCAAAGTTTCAGATGAATATTTACATATTTTAGATAGTAATATTAGTTCTAAAATATAATAATGTTAAATCCAATGCTGAAAACAAGTAGTATCCATATTAAGTAACAATGATAAATTATTGATTTAGATGTTAAAACTGGATTTAAATAAAAATGCTGAATAATGTTAACGTGGATTAAATTGGCTTGATCCATTTTGTACCTTTACTACAAAAAGTAATAATGTTCAAAGGATTATAGATCTAAGTAGTTACAAACCTCACTATTTGAAAATAATAGTTCTATTTAGCTATACAGAAAAGAAATTTCATTGCCTTGTGGAGAAGTGTATCACTTTAGTCCTGGGACAGTTTCCGATAGAGGAAAGTTTACCACAATGTTCATTTTTATTCAGAATGAAACCAATGTGACAAGAGGACAATCTTTGTGTTTACAAAACTGGAATGAGAGCTGTCATCCTTTAGTCACCGATTACACCATTGTCAATTATAACTGGCCTAACTTCATCTGACTTCAACATGTCTAAAACACCAGGCCTGATTTTTTGGGACTTTCTTTTCTTCTTAACCTGCTTTGGTTAACACTTTGCTTGATAAAGAGTTCTTGTAAGCTCCAAATATATTGTACTCTTTTGTGCTATTTTAATATATTTTAAAGTATTTATTTTATATAAATTTGGATTTTCATTTTTTCCCCATTATATGGACCAACCTTTCATGGAGATAGCCTTATGAAAGTTTGAGGGGGTATGAGGAAGGGGTCTTCATAAATCTGATAAATTAAATTAGCAGAGAGAAGAAAATAAGGATGCCCCATCCTCTTGCTTTTAAAGAGGAAGACCAGTAAGAAGGTGGAAGGACTCAAACATGGGGGCAACGGGTGAATTATTTAGAATACATAAACAATTAAGTTGGGAAAAGAACCTCCTGGAGAAAATTTATTTATGTGGTCTAAGAGTCAACGCTGACTTTATGGCACATAACCAACCAATCAATTAAAAAGGCTCTGAAGTAAAGCTTCAAGTTTCTATGCCTGAAGGGGCAGCCCGTTTTAGATCAGCATACTGAAGATATTGCTAAGATGTAGATCTTTAAGCTTAGACTGCAAATATTTAAAAAAAGCAAAATAGCCTGTAAGTAAAGATTTGCAAATTTCAGAAAATTATTTTCTTCTTTCCACTATGTTAAATAGACCGTTTCTTAGCCTAAAAGCTAAGAAAGCACAAGAGGGTGGGCAAAAGATTGCCAGGTCTGAACCTCAACTGAGTTCCCAGGGTAAGGGGTGAGTCTGAGGGAAAGGTTAGGTTTAGGCCTAGGCCACAGTAGTGACCAATCAGCAGCCTCCTTGCTAAAATGCTGGGGGCATCCAATAGTATTTCTTAGCCTGGAGACCTGCTAGCCACAGCCATAGTGGAAGGGTGGGATCTGGTCCTTTATAGAAGAAATTTGCCAACCCTAATTAAGTATAAAGTATTTTACAGTAGCATTACACAGCACTGTAGCACTACATATTATACTATGCTTTCCAGTATGAGTTATATAATATATAATTAGTAATCTTTTAATTCATTACGCATATTAACTATGCCTAATAGTACATAAAATGGTAGATTAAAAAACACTGCTCTTCTACCTAGCCTGGTCTTCCCAAAAGCTGCATCCTGCAGTTTTTTAACCTGGTCTTTGGCTACCCTCTGGCAATTGTGAGTTAAGAAATCCCAGAACAACTGAAGGACATCATGGGTAGAGTAGAGAAGATGACCTTAACAAAAATATGCAAGAATGTCACCCAGGCAAAGAGGTCTGAAGCATGCTTTAAGTCCTGGAAAACAAGTGGCCCAGGCCAACACCTCCCTGATTCACTGGAATATGAGGAAGAGGAGGTGGAGGCAGACTTGCAAGATTCAGTTACTATACCATAGCTAGCATTTACTCATAAAAGCTAACGTAAGTATTAATACCCCACCTTTCACATCTGGCCGATACTGCATTCCATCATCCTTCTTTCCCAATAAGTTGGAATCATCAGAATCTATTGGGAGGAAGAGAAAAAAGTATTAACCAACTATTAACATACAATAACCAAAAGAAACAGTTAAATAAAAGATGATATTCCTCTCGCATAGCTAAAACAATTATATTGTCCAGGACTGCTTTTACTGTTCCAATCTATTAAGGTTTAATTTCAGCAGCAGTTAGAAAAACCAGAAAAAACATCATAGATATTATACTTTTCTATTCTTCCCACCACTGTGTAGCAGTGAAAAACATAGCAACTTTTAGGCATGTTATTCTACCTTTAATGTGTAATCTTGACAACCAGTTTGGTATAGTGTTTAAGGCATGAGGCTAGAAACCAGGAGACTGTGAGTTCTAGTCCCACTCTAGGCATGAATCCAACTGGGTGATTATGGACCAGTCACTCTCTCTCAGTCCTAGGAAAGCTTCCCAAAAAAACCTGCAGGGACTTTCTAGGAATCAATATTGACTTGAAGGCACCCCTCCCAAAAAAAGGTATAATCATACTGTATTTTACCTTAGAATCATCCATTTCAAGCTAACCTTAACACCCAGCAGACGAATGTTGTTTGGAGGATATAATAAATAATAATTTATTAAATAATAATAAACATTTTTATAGTTTTTAAATGTCCTAATATCCTGATATTGTTTGTTCAAACTTGTCAGTCACAGATGCAACCATAAGGTCTGTTCAATCAGACCCATAGTATATATGCTCCACAGTTCTCCATCAGCACAGAAGGGCATCCCAAATCAACTAAAATTCAACTTCCTATGGTTGCAAAAATGTTTTTTAAAGTGTATGACAATGACAATGTCTGATGAAGTTGGTTGGATAAGAATATAGATAATAAAGGACAAATAATTCAAAACCCTCTTAAGTTCTTTAACTTGTCCCAGGTCTAGCTGGAACTTAATCAATCATGCAGAGTAACAAACACAGCTAACTGTCATTTCTGTAATCTGTCAAAGACAAAAACCTACAGCATAAATATTTTTATTTTTATTATATTTATGTTTATAATAAACATGTATATAGTTTATACCGTTAGTATATACTGTTTGCCATTATATTAAATGTTAATAATATTACTATTAATAGTAGCCCAGATATAGCAACTGGGAGCAACGTGTTTTCCTGTTTTGCTTTGGAAATGCATAATGCATGGATATTTCATAAAAACATTTCCATCACTGAAACTTCTGTATAGAGGCAGAAGCAAATTCTGATATACAGTTCAACATAAGAAGTTATTAACATATCTGAAGCCCTCAGATGCTTGTCGTTCAGTGAAGATATGGAACATCAAGTAAAGGAATCAAAGTGTTGCTTTCTCCTTCATGTTGTCTTCATACTTTGAACTCCCCACAATGACAGGAAGTCTCTGGAGTTTCTATTTTGGAGTTCAGAAACAAATTCTGCAATCTGAAAGTTGGGGTGTGCGTTTGTGTATCCTCCAGGGCAACAATAATATGGATAGAATTTTACGAAAAGATTATTCCTGAAATCAAAGAAGAACTTGAGGAAAGATGAACCTGAGGAAGTGCAGTGACCTGACTTTTGGATAATGAGTTGATTAAAGTACCTTTAATAAAGTAACTTTCTAGCAGTGAGACATTTCTTCCGTTAACCTGGCCATAGTTATACAAATTCTAAATTAAAATCTAGAAGCCTTTCCTAGAGAATACATGGAGGTGTGTACAAAATTGAAACAAATATGTCTCAGAAACATTCTTCCAGCTGTCCCAGATTGGCCTTGGTGCAGCAGAAGATAAACCTAGAACATTTTGCTTGATCCAGACCAAGACAAAATTTGGAGACACCTTATTTAGTAGGGTACGGGTGATGGGATTTGAGTATCTTCTCCTTGTTCCTTCCACAAGGCTTGAATTCCACTTAGCCCACCAATCTTCCCTTCTGTACATATGCTATTTGTAACATCAAACAGCTATTTGAAATGTGGTAATTCAACCAGTCAGTTCACCAGCTTGATCTTCCAAGCTCCTTTCATTCCTTGCATTAACTCAGCCACTGCTATGGACTGCCATAATGGAAGCATACCCAACTGCCATTTCAACATTTTCCCACTGACTTCTTTGATATTGGGAAACACCCAGCCAAGCAGGGGGATGGGGCTTTAGGATGGAATTAACTTCATATCATTGCACAACCGCAAAGATCCAGAACTAACTCCCCTTCCCCCTTGTAGCTGCATAGAGCTTCATCTATCTGTTACCAGGTTAAGGCTGGATGTCTCAGTAGATTCCTGTATAATGGACAGAATATAATAAAATAATTGGCTTACACTCTACATGTGTGGATCTAATATTTTGCTTTCCTTTAGCTATTGAGAATCCTTTGGGCCTCCAGCATGGCATATGAGGAGGTAGAGAAGGGGAAGAGCACTGGAAATTTATAGGTGTACATTTCTTGCCAATATATCAAGATATTTCTATATATATTTCTATATTTATAAATGTGCCCAACAGCATAGGATCCTTGAGTAAGCAATGAATCATCAAGAAACTGTACAGCAGAGGGCAGGAGAAAAGGGAGGAAGAGCCTTGCCATGTATGAAATTATTGAAAAACAAGTGTGCTGATGCTTATATTGAAGAATTATTTAAAATAAATAAATACATCAAACCTCACATAATGGCAACAGTGCTTACGATTACTACTGTAATTATAATCTTTAATAAAATTACATGAAACATAACTATGTAATTTCCTTTCTTTTGTAGAAAGTTATACAGTTTATTTTGCTTCCTGGATCACAAGTCCTTCAAGTCTAACTTCTTGTATTTCATTTAAGGTTTAAAAGAAAAGCACAACCAAGAAAAAAACGTTGATTATATACATGGGTACGTGTTTTTCAATGAAAAAAAACCCAAAACTAAACTTCTTAGTTCTCAATGAAAGCCAACATTTTCGCTACGTTCTGTGATTTTATGGGAGCAGAACCACAAAAAAGCCTTATCTGGGATATAAACAACATTATTTCTAGTCAATTGTCTAGTGAAATAATCACTATTGAAAAGTTAAGTTAAAGGTACCTGAGCAATGTCCAAGGTGTCTGATGTCAATCTGTTCCTGCCTCAGGCAAGATGCCTCTCGAACAAAGCATGGGTTATTATAGGAACTTCCATCAGATGCACAAACAGGGTTGAAACTGTAGCCACTACAGTCTATATTGCATACACACCTATTTACATAAACATGAATTAATTCACCAGTATTTCACTCAAGAAAAAATGTTTTATTTGCAAGACATATGTGAAATGAAATCACATTACTTAACACATACATATTTCAGTTTATAAATGGGAGAAGACAATCCATGAAGTCACTCAAATACAGTCGCGCAGAAGACAAATGCATTTTCTCTCTGACAGTCAAGCATCTCTCCTGATAGAGGTTATCAGTTGTATCCCTCAAAGTGATAACCCACCAATATATTTTCCTCAGCCCTTCCCTACTGGTCTTCTGCATACCTTTGGTTTCATTTTATACAACCTTAACTTCTAACAACAACCAATTTGGCTTTTAAATTCTCATAAATAAAACATGACATTATTCCAGTCTGAATGTTTAAGGTACAGCCTGAGGACAAACAATGTAGTTCAGCAGCTGAAGCTAAGGAATCCTGCTTCTAAGTGCTTTGTGGATTAAAGACCACAAGGAAATCATTTATAACTCAACTTCATGACAAAAATCTAGCAATCCACATTAAGTTAATAATATTTTGACTGCACAGAAATCAATGTGAAAGCTTAGTGAAAACCAGTTTTCCATTGATGTATTGTCCTAATCACTTCAGTTTTTTCCTGAATTACTTTTTGTAATGTGTGTGTAATTTTGAAGCTTTGCCTTAGACTCTAAATCTTTGGCCATCTCTACTTTCACAGCAAAATATTTCTCTAAACATTGTGTTATTTATATTTTAAAGTCATACTGGTAGGGAGAAAAGGAATCTCCAATAACAATAACATATTAATTCCTTTAATTAATGTAACTAACCATTAATTTACTTTTAATTAATTAATAATTTAAAATTATTTTTAATTAATTAATTTCAAAATCCTTCCCACATAGGGTTATTATTAAGTCTTGAAAGAGGATTATGCAATCTGGATTATTTTCTGTTGTATTTATTCAAACTGATAGTGGCCTTTGCAGCAGCAATGTTTCATTTTACCTGCTACAGAGTACTTTTATACATGCAACATCTCTACAGGGGGCCCTGCAGTCTTGTACAACTCATTTTGGGATTACACAGAGACATACACACAAACACAGAGTGTTGCAAGTATGTATGAAATGCACAACACAAGGGGAAGATGTCGCATTAGCATATGCAAGCCCTATTTTTATATAACTTGACAACATTTTAGGTCAGCCACAGTAAAGAGGTTGGATAATTGCTCTGGGACTTGTTCAGCTAGTAGGATGCTGGTTGGATGTCTCCAGTCGAATGATCAGTTTAGAATGCATTTGTCTGGGTGAATGCTGCTTTTAATATATCTTACAATTCATTTCTGCTATCAGTGAATTTATAGTTTAAATAGTGCAGAAAAAAGCCATAAGAGAAAAGTAATAATGGGTTGAGATATTTGCCCTACAATATTATTGGAGAGAAAGACGTAAAGCATACACTTTAAAATGAGTACAAAGCATAAATTCAGCTCATTCTTATTCAATATATGGTTATTACTATTATTAAGTGATAATTTGCTTTAGTAAATGAGTATCATAGGTGAAATGGCAGAGGTTTCAAATCAAATTAAAAATCGCTTTTTTCAGGCAGCTATTCAATTCTCTTAAACCTTGCTTTACTGAAAGTTGTTATGTATGTTGTTCAATAATTACTCAACTATTAATTTCTAATAGTACAATTATTTTGGGCCACAATGGGCCTTTATGCATACATATGTATTTGAAATCAAAATAGGTGTGTATGTAAATATACTTCATCTAACAGTTTTAATACTTGTATTACACTTTTCAATCTTAAACTTTTGAATGTCTGTACTTTTGATTCTTACTTTTGCTTCCATTTTTCACACATTATGAAAATTAAAGGTGTGCCAGAAATAATTTTGACACCTTTTTACAATTTAGCATTTTTTTAGTCTCAAATGCTGGATCAGTTTGTCAGTTTTAAATAGAATGTGCATGCAACACGATCAAAATTAATTGAAATGCTACACTATTTTAATTTCTCCTATGAGGGAGTATGTTTTAAATTACCAGATTTTATAACTAATTTTTAAGGGAATATGCACACCTAATGTTCTCACCAATTTCAGCCACTTTCTCTCATTTGCTATTTGTAGGAAAGAGGGACTTGTGAGATATATTATCCTCATCCACCAGACTGTTTAATAGTGCAGAATAGGAGAAGGATCACCTAGTATCCTATTTCCATCTTTATTTTACTGTTAAAGGGTTAAAGCTAGATCATCCAAAGGCTTTGAGAACATCCATGCTAATTGTTTCCAAGTGACCCCTGAAAGCTCTATGCCTTTCATTGATTGATTAATTCATTGATTCCTTATACAATAAAAAAAAAAAGCTGAACTGAATGGTGCTGTCTTGTAAGCTGTACTGAATAGTGTATGTTGCTTCTCTAAGGTAATTGAGGCACAGGGACTGACTGGGAATGTGCTGGGTGCAAATTACTCTGGAAATTACCCACAGTAATGCAGAAGAAATTAAAGAGCATTTCACCTAGACTTAGTGATGGAAGTTGGAAGTTGGACAATACATTTGACAAGAGCATTTCTTCCCCACAACAGCTAAAACCTTTGTCCAGCAGCGTGAAGTTCTACAGATAGCTATTTTAAAAACAAATCAGCTTGTGATGAAATATTGGTTTCTTTTTCTCAGTAAGCAACCAAAGCGGCCTTGAGAGAGGTGATGTTCCATCCCAAGGGTTGCCATGGATACGTCCAGTCACAAGCTTCCAGCTCTGCCATTCAACCCTGTCAGTGTCATTGAAGGATAATTGGAAACAACAGGACACTAAGCAGAGTGGCATATATTTGTTCAAATGCCCACTTGGAAAGGGTCACCCTAACTAAACAAATAAGGATGCAGCAATGCTCGTCACTTGGACCTTTGTAAAACAGAATCAGCTTTGACAAATATTTCCCTTGAACAAAATGTGGATTTCTTTGTGATATGTGAAACCTGCCTTTTACATCCCAGGAATTCAAGGCAATATCCAGTTCAACAACCTTCTGAGATACCGTATTTGCCGGCGTATAAGACGACTTTTTGCCCTGAAAAAGATGCCTCCAATTGGGGGTCAGCCTTATACGCCGGGTCGCCTTATACGCCGGCAAATAGTAATTGGGAAGCACTGCAGCTGCCCGCGGCTGAGGCACTTTGCGACTTTTTTGCCCTGATTCGTGGAATGCGAATCCCGTGAAGCGAAGGAGCAGCCAGCCTTCTCCCAGCTCCCAAGGAAACGAGGCTCTGCACGCCGAGCTCCGCTGAGGTATCCAGCTGGGGCTGTCAGGAGTTGCACCGCTGGCGCGGCTCGGCTGCTCCAGTCCCGCGCCTCGGGAAGGGAAAGGCAAAACCAGGAGCCGCTGCTGCCATTGCAAGCGCCGCCGCGGCTCTTCCTTTTTGCCTTCCCTTCCCGAGGCAACACGGGACTGGAGCCGCGCTGGAGCCGCGCCAGCGGTAACAACTCCTGACAGCCCCAGCCGGATACCTCAGCGGAGCCCGGGCGGTGCGAGCCTCGCTTCCTTGGGAGCTGGGAGAAGGCTGGCTGCTCCTTTCGGCTTCACGGGATTCGCTTTCCACGGTAGACAAAAAGTGCCTCAAAAAAAAAAAAAAAAGTGCAAAAGTGGAAGGCGTGCGGAAGAGGGGGCGAGTATATAACAAACTATATTTTGAGTGGAAATGTTGGGGGTCGCCTTATACGCCGGGTCGCCTTATACGCCGGCATATACGGTAGATCTTGCTAAGGCTGGCTAAAAGTTACCTGGAATTCTGCAGCCAGGTTCAAATATAACATCAAACCACAGTGACTCTTACTTGTTTTGGGTTTAGCATGTGGAGCCTACTAGGTTACTGAAGCAGCTTTAAGGCATTAACTAGTTAGGCACCATTACTGACTATTTGGCAAATATATGTTACCAACAATGTGTAAAAAGCTGGCATTGTATAGAATGCCTAGGAAATCTGAGGTTTTTAAGCAAAGTATGAAATGTCTGTGATATTTTAATATGCTATGTACTTCCTCTAGGCGTTGTATATAATATGTTCATGGTGGTTTGTTCTCCAAGCTTGCTGTTTGCCTTCCAAATATTTCGTACCCAGGCTCGGTAACATCTTCAGCGAAACTTCGGTTGAAGGAGCTCGGAGAACAAACCACCACCAACATCTGCCACCCAAGGTACAAATATTTTCCATCAGCTCTAATTGTATGTAATACCTAGGCACTGTTCAGAATGACAAGAACTATTTAGGCAAAGAAAGTATGAAGAGAATCATAAAAAGGGTTAGGGTTATACCTAACCCTAACCCTTTATTTAAAGGAATTGACAATGAAAGAAGAAATGCAAAATAGAGCACAAGACTTTTTTTACTGAAAAATAAACAAGAGAAAAAGACCAGTATTGACCTATTCTTACAATAAGGAATGCTAGAATGACATTTTAGTGGTATTTAATACATGTAGTCCTCAACTTACGACCACAATTGAGCCCAAAATTTATCTTGCTAAGTGAGAAATTTGTTAAGCGAGTTTTGCCCTATTTTACGACTTTTCTTGCCACATTTGTTTAGTGAATCACTGCAGTTCTTAAATTAATAACATGGTTATATAAATCTGGTTTCCCCATTGACTTTGCTTGTCAGAAGGTTGCAAAAGATGATCACATGATATTGCAAGCATCATAACTGTGGGTCAGTTGTCAAGCATCCAAATGTAAATCACGTAACCATGGGGATACTGCAGTCATAAGTGTGAAAAATGGTCAAAAGTCACTTTACCCCACAAACTGATCTACATATCACACAGATCTTTCGGAACTATCCTTAGTATAACACATGACTCTTCTAGGTGTCATGAGGTGCTGTCATCTGGGAACATCAAAGACAAAGTAGGCTATGATATCCACTGCTAATAGAATAGAATACTTTATTGGCCAAGTGTGATTGGACACACAAGGGATTTGTCTTGGTGTAAATACTCTCAGTATACATAAAGAAAAGGCACATTTGTTAAGAATCAAGAATCATAAGGTACAACACTTAATGATAGTCATAGGGTACAATCAACAATCAAATCATACTAGGAAACAGTCAATATAAATCGTTAGGATACAAGCAACGAAGTTACAGTCCTACAATCACAAGTGGGAGGGGATGGGTGATAAGGAGTGATGAGTGATGACAAGTATACATTCTGTATATACTGTCTTGAAATAACCAAATCCTAGAATTGCAAATCTGATCAGATACTATACTTTTGGAATACTTTGAGGTTGGCAACCCAATGTGCCATTTAAAAATGTGTAAAGTATCTACAAAGCACATCACAAATTAATATTGCATGTTCACTTGTCCATGTACTAGGAAAAGATGATGCCAATTCTTAAAGTTTCTTCAAGAATTATTTTTAAAAAGCTACATTTGAATAGATGAATCAAATTATTGTTGACACAGCTGGCTTTTGAAATATAGAAATAAAAAGGAAAGCAAATCTCAGTAGGCCTTAAGTTATAGTAATGTTTCAGCAAATCTCTATCAAAAGGTATTTAGTTCAGCAATAAAAATTCAGGTAGTTAACATTATAACAGGAGGATAATTACATTTAAAGAATCCCCCTTGCTCTTGGAAAATAACAAAGCAAATATAAGTGACACATTTTATATGCACATGGAAATTGCATGTGTAAATAGGACAATAGGAAAGTACTTGTCAAGTAACTTGTTCCTTAATCTGCATGGACAATGGCTGCATCTCTGCTCACATTTTATTCACATTTAAAAGCCCTGCCCTTAATATTGCAGTCACTTCTTATTCTAGTGGCAAGGCTTGTCCCCAAAATCACCTTTTTCTTGAGGGAAAATAAGGACAATGCAGCTTTCAGACATTTGAAGGAAAAATGATGTAAGGTGAGGAGCCGAGGATTTAGCTCTTGCAATTTTTAGCAGAGCAAATATGGAAGCAGCCACACTTCTCCCAGGAATATTTTAAAAGTTTAAAAATGGCATTTATGTCACCTTTCAGAATATGCTCCTGATCTGCTGATCTCCTTAAATGCACCTGGCGTATTTAAATATATATTTACTTACACTTATTTACTACTTTTATCTCAAGGTTTCCTCCAGGTTCTTAAAATGGCTTATAAGGAAGTTTCTTTTAAAAATTCCACGATAGTAATTCTGCAAGATAGATTGGCTGACAGACACTTTTTCACCTACTGATATTTCCATAGCTAAGAGCAAATGTTGAACCTAGGTTACTTCAGTTCCAGTTCCTTAAACACCGCCTTGTACCTTATAACTTCTAGGCTGTTAATTGGTTTTCATTCCAAAGCTGTATTGACGAATCAAAAAAAGTGGCTTAACATGATCTCTTAAAATTTCAAAAATTTATCCAGTTTTAGTTGCAGTTAACATTTTAAAACAATAGGACGAAAATCAGAGGTGGTATTCAGCCAGTTTGGACCGGTTCTGCATATCGGTAGCAGAAATTGTGACTTGTTCGGAGACCGGCAAATACCACCTCTGGTTGGCCACGCTCCTGCTGTTACCTCTCCTATATTCCCTTGTTTTTTAGCTCAGCTAATTCGCGCAGTAGAGTGGATTGCCACACCTCAGCTAAGCTAAAAAACAGCTCAGCTTACCAGCATTGACAGAGGTCGGTCTTTGAGCCCTCCACGTGTGCACAGAACAGTGCATAGAACTGGTAGGAAACAATTTGGAAACCCACCACTGACTAAAATGAATTAAATCTTAGTGATTTCAGTATGTCTCCTCTATGCATGATTAAGCCTATATATACTGTACAACATTGTTTTTCTTTAGGTCCCAAGGTTATTATAATTGGCTAGCAGTAACTGGGTTTGGCTCTTGTTCCTTATTAAAATCTGTAAAGTTTTCATTGCGGATGTAGAATATCCTTCTTGTGATTATAGATGGGTACATACATTTGCAAAGGGAGCTGTCAACAATTGATCAAATACCTAACTCTAATTTATCTGGGGCAAAGGATGAGTCAGCCAAAATAAGAAATCTATTGATGTATGAAACTCACTGACGGGCAGAACTTTTTGGTGACCAAAAAAAAAAAAAGGAAAGAGATCCTTCAATTTTCCTTTTTTCACACTCTGTATACTACAATATATTAAACACTTCTCAAACAATAATACATATATTCCTTGACTCACCACAGTTCATTTAGTGATCAAAGTTACAACAGCACTAAAAAAAGTGACATGACCATTTTTCACACTTACAACCATTGCAGCATCTCCTTGATCATGTGATCAATATTCAAATGCTTGGCAATTGATTCATATCCATGATGGTTGCAGTGTCTGGGATCATGTGATCTTCTTTTGCAACTTTCTGACAAGCAAAGTCAATGGGAAAGCCAGATTCCCTTAACAAACATTTTACTAACTTAACAAATGATTTGCTTAACAACTCTAGCAAGAAGGGTTGTAAAATGAGGAAAACCCACTTAACAAATGTCTCTCTTAGCAACATATATTTTGGGCTCAGTTGTGGTTAAAAATTGAGGATTACCTGTAGTGTTTCAAGTTATGATAAGTTTAACTGTCTTGTTCTAATATGGAAATCAAAAGTAATATGTATGAACATTTTAGCTGTTACTTCCACATCTTGCTAATCCTAGATAGAGGGTAGATGGTCCATCCAAAGAAGTAAGAAAGAGAAGAAATAAGTATTGGGGGAAAGTCTGGATAAAAAAAAGGGGGGGGGAGAGATCTGATGCTTGAAGTTTCATATTTAGTCTCTTTTCCCCCATTCTCAGAACTTCAAACTAAATACTTCGTAAAGGTAAGGAATCTTTTATTACTAGTATTTATCTAGTATTTACTGATACTAGGTTCCAGACCCAAGTGTAGAATTCTAAGTGGAGGGCTAAAAGGTGAAGAAAGTTTAAGGAGCACTTCCACTGCCATCCACCGAAAGCTTCTCTACCGCACATTTTGTCTGAGTCCATAAACTAAGTGGAAAATTGAATTAGAGCCAGGAAAACTCAATTTCTTTACCTGAAATAACTAGCCAAACCATAGACACCAGACTAATAAACAATATTCACTGTAGGCAACATTTGTCTTTTGAGTTCATTCCCTATGTGGGAAATGTTGAGTGTAGAAAGTCAGTGAAGCCAATATATAATTTCTCTCACTTTGTGTGCTCAACTGTTGTTGGGAGTGTAACTATGTAGTTGTATGAAAAGGGTGTTGTTGTGTGGTTATGGCAGGGAGCTAAAGTAATTGTCTTATTTTTCTTCCTGATGAAGTAACCAGTGCAAGAATTATTTGTGCCTCTTTTAAAGCTAGTTCTCTCTCCCTCTAATCAGATTCTCAGCATCACTCAACATAGTGATTTATGCCAAACAGAAGATTTGCTGTTAAGAGATACACATTAAGATATTGTAACTCGAGAGGGTTTACACAATCTATAAGACTTCAGCATATTTGGGAATGTTTTATATAACCTCATTTGTTTCTCCCAGAAGTTATATTATCTGTTCTTTATTTATACCTGAAACGGAAACCAAGGAAGAATGGTATTTTAGTGATATTTTCTCTGTGTGATTCGTTTGCATATTTATGCGCAGTAATGTCACACTGCACTCATCTGAATCTATCCAAATGTTAATTTTCCAACTGTGTTGTGCAGCTCATGACAACCACCTGCTCAAAAGTCACTTCTTTCCCTTAATAAGCCCAATAAAAGTTAAAGGAAAGAGGGGGGAAATGATAATAAGTGTGATTGTTTGTATCTCTGTGCTGAATGTTCTGGAATAGCTGACAGTCTAATTGCAGACTACTTCTCGGAATGAAAAATGCAAGTTTGCGCTAGTTAGGATGAATAATACTTCCCAGAATGCCACTTGAGGTGACTCCCTCATAATGGTTGAATGCTTCAATAGATTTTGGGAAACGGATGTTCTGAAATGATAGGCAAGCAGTTGGAATAAAATTCTTCATCCTTTAATTCTCAGAGCTTTTCATCAAATTCGGTGTTTTTTTTTAAAGCAATCACTGGGGCCAGGCACAGCAAGCAATTATCTTTAAATTTCACTTCTTCCACATCTATGCACTCATGAATATGCAGGTCTCTGTGTTTGTATATGTGTGGATGTGTGTGTGTGCGCGCGCGCATGCACGCATGTGTGTGTATGGACATTCCATAAATTATTCTATTCACAGAGATCTCCAAGAGACTGCAGACACTAACTAATGATTCCTTCTTCCTCCTTCAGGCTGCTCCAGATAGTCTGAAATCTCCAGAGAAACCTTTCTAGAGACACGACCTTTCAAGAAGTAGTTGATAGAAAGGTCAAATTTCATCTCTTATTTCCAGTATGAGAACCCAGGGAAAGGATGTGTTGCTATATCAAGATCTAGGCAATACACCTGGTCAATTAATTAAGGAATATACAGCATTTTTTTTAATTAAAAGCTTTTTTATTTTATTTTTTATTTTTACACATCTCTTCACATGAGCAACATGATTCCGGATTATGATTTGTACATACACTTGTACATAGTCATACTTTCGAAAACACATACAAACCGCTATCTACACGCACTCTCACACCACCACCCAGCACAGATCAATTCCATAGCCGAGACACTCATCTCCAGAACAAAATGCTTAGCCGACGAACAACACCTAAAAACCGAACTACCCGCTCTCACCAACGTACTAACAGCCAATGGATTCCAAAGAAAGATTACCCACCTAATCCAAAAAGAAACCCCAACCAAAATCCAAGACAGAGAACAAGAGAACGGCAAAGCCCTCCTCCCATATATAAAAGGCACTACAGACAAAATCAGCAAGATCCTCCAAAAACACAACATTAAAACAGCATTCTGCACAAACAGAAAAATATCCACCATCCTAAGAAACCCTAAAGACAAAATCGAGTTAGAAAACCAAGGAGTATACGAAATCCCTTGCACCGCCTGCCCCAGCACATACATTGGACAAACTAACAGAAGAATAAGTGCACGCATTGAAGAACATAAGAACTCAATCAAAAACGAAGAACCGACCTCTTCCCTGGTCCAACACCTCAAAGCCACAGGACATGAGATTGACTTTAAAAATACCAGAACTATCGCCAAAACCGAACACTTCAACAATAGAATAATCAGAGAAGCCATAGAGATAGAAAAACGCCCACACAGCATGAATAAAAGAGATGACACCTCCCGCCTACCAGCCATTTGGATACCCGCCCTCATGAACAGACGAGTACCTAACATGAAGAATGACACCAGACTCACACCCACGAGGGCCACACAAGATGCTACCACCACACTTCCACGTAAAAAGCAGACTCACACCCACACAGAAGATGAGACACGACCACGGACCAGAAGCCGCACTGCAGCTGCATCACTACCCACTTCAAACCCCTCCGAGCCATACATGAAGCGAACTGACCCCCACCATGAAGATGCGGCATGACCACGAACTCGAAGCCAAACAGCAAGATCACAGCTCACCAGCTCAAATCCCCCAGCAACTAAGACTAACCTGAGCACAACCAAGCCCCCACCTGAAGAGAACACACCTCCAGTCAATCAGAACACGGCCAACCCCCCAACCAATCAGAACACAGCCAAACCTCCAACCAATGAGAACACACCCCCACCCAATCAGAACACAGCCAAGCCCCCACCCAATCAAGTCACGCCCCCACTAGCAGTTAAAAGGAAGAAGCAGCTGCAAGCTCACATCACTCTGAGAAGCACAGAGCTGAAGACACAAGCCTGAAGATGATGAATGAGACTTCATCAAAACGTTGCCTAGATACTTCCAATCTTACGCAGGAGAAAACCCGAATAACCAAAGATCCACATACAAATACCCGCGAGAACCTCAGAATGTATATATATATTCCTAAAATATTTCCCAGCAAGTTTTAAACTAAGTACCAATATAAATTCCCATGTGGTATCCCCCTTATAAAATTCCTAACCCTTATCTCTAAATTTCTCGGCTTTATTATTTCTTTTAATTTTAGGCAGGTTTCCCTTTTCTAAGTTTGCCCGGTTTTTCTTCTTTTTTCCTTCTAGTATTATTTTTATTCCCCTCTGCCTGTCAGCCCTGTTTTCCCCCACCCTTTTCAGTTCTCTTTTTTGGGGTTTCTTCTTATATAATTCCTTCTTCTTTTTCTTAGTCTTGGGAGCCTTATCTTTTTTATTTGTTGTCTCTGTTGTCAGTGTCTCTATTTTAAATCCTTTTATATCCTTTGGCAATGGTCCTTGTTCTCCATATTCTTCTAGGCTGTTGTTTTCCTCTTCCAACTCATCATCTTTGGGCTTTCTTTGTTCTTCTGCAAGCTGTGACGCTATTACTTTACTAATCATTGTATCCAGTAATCTCATTCTTTCTTTTAACATACCTCTCACAGTTTGCAGCTCCGACTTAAATTATTTGCTTATTTCTTCCATTTCTTTATTAAAGATCAAATTTTTCTATTATAGCCCTTACCAAAAGTTTCCGTTTTTCTCACTTTCTCTTTCTTCTGTTTTTTTGTCACAGTCAACCTCCAGCAGTCCCAAAATATTGTATTCCTTTATATTTTACTGTAGTCCCCACTTTTTTAAAAAGCTTCCGGGGTTCTTGTTGTATTAATAAATCTTTTATTCCATTTCTTCTTTCTTTCAAATATTTATACGGCCAGTAATTTCCCATAAAAGCATAAAAGAAGAAAATCTTTAACCATTAGGTGGTGCTCTATATCACTTTCTTTTCAAAGTTTTTTAATTTTTAATTCTCTTTTCCATAGTATTAACATTAAATTTTTTCCATTCCAAATAAATCCAGCATTTTATCCAATGCCTAATTAATGTCCAATTCTGTATATTAGTCCAAATTTAATCTCCGTTTTCATATAATTATTTTATTTCTGGTTTTTCCTTTACTTTATATTTTCCTCTTATTCCCTGTTCGCCGCTACAATTCTTTCAAACGAGGACTTTCTTTCCGCTTTTTAGGGTTATCAAAAAAAGTATTCAAAGTCTTTTATCCAGTCATACGCCACTCACCACTTCCACTCTCCAGCACAAACTTAAGTCCCGGCAGCTTTCTGTATTCAGGGCAACTATTAAACTGCCGCTTCTCCCTGTCTTCTAGGGGAGTAGATACCAAGCCAGGGAGGGGAGATGCAGCTCCCCTCAACCCAGCTGGAGGTCTGCCCCTCTTCCCACCACCCCTACAAGGTGGGTCAGATGGTTCGGTCCCTCAGGGATCCCTCCAACAGGGCAAGCACGGATCAAAGCCAAGCACGATTGCGGTCTCTGGTCTGTCTTCGACAGAAACGCCACCGGAAGTCCAGGAATATACAGTATTAATGCATAAATCCATAACATTTAAACCCAGAGAATAACACATCACAACCATCACCATTAGCACCAACCTTATGACAGAAGAGACATCTACATGAAGCATCCTTAATCTGGATTTCACTTGTGATTTTATCCCAGGAAAATGGATTAACATAAGAAATACTGTCCCTTTTAACTTTCAACTTCAAAGCATCAAACAGAGAACCATTGCGATTTTTCAAATAGTCAGACACACTTAAAAAGGTTGTATGTGTATACAATGCTATTCTATAATAGGTAATTTTAAGTCTAACCCTTTTTCCTGATTTCATTATTCAGTGATTTAAAAATGAGTTTAATTCTTTTTTATAATGTGATATATTAATATATTTCGGTAATATAGACAGAATGTCACTTCATCAAGAAATACATCAACTGTACATTCCTACAATTGTTGCTATTAAATGCTTTTTAGAGATCAAAATAGGCTGAATTCTTCAAAAGAAAGCACTGTGCTAAGTTCATATCAGTGGCTATCTTAATTCCTGGGGGAAGGTAGTTTTTGCCTTTGGGGAAAGTCTCTTACCCAACATTTTCTGCATCTTCATCACACTCAGCTCTGTACTTGCAAACTCCACATTTGGAATGTTTTCTATGAATGTCCGTTCCAGATCCTTCGTACTCTAAAACAAAGCCACGTCAACAGAGTATCATCTAATGAACATTTCTAAAAGAGTGAAAAATATTTTTCATATTATACATGTCACACTACTCTGTAGACATGGATTAGATAACATTAGTCATTCTACCTGCATTCTATCACTTACTGTACTTCTCATCATTATAACAAATTCTGCTCCCACCTTAGGCGTGAAAGCCAACCTGAAGACTTGACTTTGGTCCAGTCAGTCTCTCTCAGTTCAATCCACCTGGCAGAATGCTTGTTGTTGGGAAAATAGGAGGAAGGAGTATTGTATAAGTTTGCCACCTTGAATTACTTGTAAATTATTGAAGGTGGGATAAAGAAATTCTTTTTAAAAATCCTATTTAGAATTCACTGGGGAAAAAATATGCATGCTCTATATTCTATGGTCCTGACAGAATCTAAGTATTTTAAATAGCAACAGTCTAGATAGAACAACAATTCATAAAAACATAAAGGGCCTAGGGATGCACGGCTGTAAAAAGTTTTACTGAAGTGTATCCACTGCAGCTGAAATGTCTAGACTTATAGTGAATGTCAGGTTATTACCTTGAAATAACAGCAGACTTATTTTTTTAGAATTATGTAAATCCCATTCCCTTTAACTTAGTTGCTTATGCTACTAATAATAATATAGCACATAACTGAGCCGAAACTAAATTATTTTAAATGTCACTGGTTTCATTGGGAGAGTTAAGTGTTTAACTTCTTTTCAGGAGATGCTCTTAAATGTACACATAATTGTATCCATTTAAACTATTGTGACACAACAGTGGCTATAACAAAATTATATTAGATGTTATCGTAACATGAATAAGAATGTAAAAAAGGATTACTGATCTGTTTTTTTGCCTGTGCCATTACCTATTAATAAGATTTCATCAAGACGGGTTGGTTTTTTTTTGTTTTTTTGTTTTTACACCAGCTTGTTAAACTAGAAAAACCAGAATGTTTTGTCAGCAAATGGCAAGAAAAAATGCACGATAAATTCTGTCTCTGATTTATTTCACCAGGAATTTATAATACAACATCAATATATGTTTGGGTTGCACTAAAAGACCTCAGAGATCCCTTCCAGCCTTGATTCTATATTCTATGCTTAATAGTATATATGAATATAAAGTTTAAAAAATGCTTTAATGGGAAAAGCAGCAACACTTTGCATGTTATCTGAGGCAAAGATGTAAATCCACAAAATTGTATTTACCAATTCACAGACAAAACTCATTTTGTTTATATGTATAACTGGTAGAAACAAGCATCCAACTCAAGTAATTCCACAGACTTGGAAACTTTTAAGTGTCTGAACTTCAGCTTCCAGAATTCTTCAGCAATAAAGCTGGTTGGGGAATTCAGGAAAGTTGAAGTCCAGGCATCTTAAAAGATACCCAGATTGAAAAACTCTGATTTAACTCCAAGTGATAAATGCTCAACTCTATTCCTCAAGCCCCACAAGATCATATACTCTTCTTTCTTTCATGTGAAGCTGCAGTTAATTTCAAAAATGGAATGTCTCTTGCATGCAACCATAAATTTCCATTTTGCTGTTAGTAACAGTATAAAGTGGTAGATACAAATTTTACAAATAATTAGTCTGCAGCAAATATTTGATAGATAGCGAGTATCAAAGGAGAAAGCAAAATATTTTTTAAAATACTTAATATAACTAGTATTGGAACATTACCACTGTTTGAGTTTTAAAATAATTAAAAGGCAGATACTCCTGGCTTTTTTTTCAGTAATTGGCCAGCATTCTGATAAATGAGCATAACTTGCCAGAAGCTGGATAAACACTCTCAGCTCAGTTCACCCTATATCTTCATAAATAAAATTAGAAACTCAAGAATGCTACAATATCAGGACTAAATAATAAACCACTGAAAAAGAATTCCAAAGATCAGACAAAACCTTCAGGCACAAAGCTTTGTCAAAGGTCAACGATGTCACAAGAATGACTGGGAAGGATGTAAATCAGTAATGTTGTAGGGGGAAAAATGCTTCGCTTCAAATCCCCAGAACCTTAGGAAATAAATGCATCTTGGAATACCAAAGGAACTGAAGAGCTCTGCAGAACCTTGTCCATGTCCTTGAGGAGTCCTGGCCAACTGGAAAGGTGCCAGTGGACTGGAGAAGAACAGATGTAGCTCCTCTTTTCATAAAAGGGGAAAAGAGGACCCCTGTGAGCCAGTGAACCTAACTACCATCTCCAGAAAGATATTACAACAGGTAATAAAGTAGGCTATTTATAATCATTTCTAAGTTAATGCTGTGATTGCTAAGACCAGAGGTCTCCAAACTTGGCAACTTTCAGATTTGTGGACTTCAACTCCCAGACCTATGCTGGCTGGAGAATTCTGGGAGTTGAAGTCCACAAGTCTTCAAGTTGCCAAGTTTTGAGATCTCTGGTCTTTGCAATCACAGCATTAACTTAGAGTTTATTATAAATACCTACTTTATTACCTGTTCTAATATCTTGGTTTTGTAAAAAATAAATCATATGTGACAAATTTTGTTTCCTCCTCGGATAGAGATAGCTACCCTAGTGCAGGGGTCTCCAACCTTGGCAACTTTAAGACTAGGGGACTTCAACTACCAGAACTCTGGGAGTTGAAGTCCGCTAATCTTAAAGTTGCTAAGGTTGGAGATCCCTGCCCTAGTGGACAAGGGAACTACTGTGTATATAATCTACCTTGATTTCAGCAAAGTTTTTGACAAAGATTCACATGATGTTCTCATTAACAAGCTGCTCATTTGGATAACAATACAGTAAGGTGGCTCAACAGCTGGCTGGCAATTGCATCCAGAATTAATTACATTCAGCATGATGGCTCTACATCAAGTTAAAGAGCAGTCACCACTGCAACTTGTAAGAATCAGTCTTGGAGCCAGAATTATTCAACACATTAATTAATGACCTGGATTGTAAGATTAATTGATTGAATATCAATTTGCAAATTATACAAAGTGGGAGGTCTAGCCAAGATCTAGGTAACTGAAAGAGAATGTAATTGATATGAACAACTTTGAAAACTAGACTGAAAATAACTATGCATGTTGAGTAATATTATATTTAGGGAAAGAAAAATGTAGGACACATATACAAAATGGGGAAAATGTGGTTTGAAAAGAAAATATCTGAGGAGGACTGACAATATGCTGAAATACAGGATGGGGCAATTTCTAGAAGAGCTAAAACAGTTGTAAGCTACAATAGAAGCACTGCATTAAAGATACATGAAATCAGTATATTCCTCTCTTTATTCAACACTGGAGTAATCAATTACAGCTTACAATTCTGAGTATTGTCTTTCCAAAAGGTTATTAATATGTTAGAGAGTTCAAAGAATGGCCAGAAAGAAGACACAGTAGAAGTAATGTCCAATGAGGACTGAAGAAACTTTTGATGTTCAATCTGAAGAAAAGAATAGAAGAGATGATTCCACCAGACTGTCAATTATTTGGAAGCCTGCACTCACAAACAAAAAAATCTCCACACCACTAGCCAGGCAAACACCTGGGCACAAACAGATCCCCCCACCCCCGATACCTCCAGCTCAAACACACACCAACCAGGCACCCAGATGAAACCTAGCTTCCTAATAAGTGATAGCCATCCATTTACTTGGATCCAAACCGCACTAAAAGCCTCCAATACAGGAACACAATGTTGCCAGCCAATCAAGACACCAAAAAAAGCCACAAAACAGACAGAAGATATTAGAAACACCAATCAAGCAGAACACAGCAAACTCCAAGACCAATAAACACAGACAGACCAAGACTCCCAACCAATCAGGATGAAGAAAAAACCATTCTGGCACAGCAGTAGGCTAGCCCCAAATTTAAAACAGAAATGGCTGTGATAGTCTGACTCACAGACGAACACTATACAGAATCCTGATGATGGCAGATGAGATTCTGCTGAAACGTTGCTACAACTTTAAAGGCACAACTATAATGATGTGGGAAAATACCTGAACAAAGCTGAATACCATACATGTAAGTACCTGCGAAAACTTAAGAATATATATATATATATATATATATATATATATATATATATATATATATATATATATATATATATATATATATATATATATATATTTCTTAAGTTTTCATGCGGTACTTACATGTATGGTGTTCGGCTTGGTTCGGGTATTTTCCCACGTCATTGTAGTTCTTTAAAACGTTTCAGCAGAATCTCATCTGCCATCATCAGGCTTCTGTATTGTGTCCGTCTGTGGGTCAGACTTTTACAGTGGTTTCAGATTTAAATTTGGGGCAGCCTATTGCTGTGCCAGAATGGTTTTTTCTTCATCCTGATTGGTTGGGAGTCTTGGTCTGTGTTTATTGGTCTCGGAGTTTGCTGTGTTCTGCTTGATGGGTGTCTCTGATATCTTCTGTCTGTTTTTTGGCTCTTTTTGTATCTTGATTGGCTGGCAGCATTGTGTTACTTTAATGGAGGCCTTTAGTGCAGCTATATATATATATATATATATATATATATATATATATATATATATATTGTATGTATTGTATTGTATTGTATTGTATTGTATTGTATATGTATGTATGTGTATGTATGTATGTATATATATATATATATATGGATCTTTAGTTATTCGGGTTTTTCTCCCGCGTAAGATTCAAAGTATCTAGGCAACGTTTCGCGAGGTCCCACTCGCCATCTTCAGGCTGGTGCTTGGCTTAGTGCCAGTGCAAGCAGTGTGTGACCGGAGCTGCCATCTCTCTATATATACAAGTGGTGGGGGATGATGTGCTGGGCTGGTTGGCTGTGCTGCAGCCTCTTGATTGGTTGATGGAGTTGATGTTGGTATAATGGGCTGTGTAATGGCCTTTTGTTGTAGAGATATCCTGGATCTTGTGCTGTCATCTCCTGGGTCGTTAGCCTCTTGTGTTTTAACGGCTTGGGTAATGGGTTGTGTGATGGGCTTGTGAGTTCTTTTGTTGTGGTATCCTGGGTCTTGCGTTGTAATCTCCTGGGTCGTTTGTGTTTTGATCTCTTTTCCATTAGCCTCCTGTGTAGTAACAGCTTGGGTAATGGGTTGTGTGATGACCTTGTGAGATTTATTGCTGTGGTATCCTTGGTCTTGTGCTGTGATATCCTGGGTCATTTGCTGTGTTGTGACTTCTTGAGTTCTTGAGGTGTAATTTCTTGAGTTTTCTGATGTGATGTCCTGAGTGGGTGGCTGTGATGTAGCATTTTGGGTTTTTAATATGGCTTTGAGTTTGGGGTCTGGGTCTGTGTTCGCTTGGCTTCGAGTTCGTGGTCGTGCCACATCTTCATGGTGGGGGTCAGTTCGCTTCATGTATGGTTTAGAGGAGTTTGAAGTGGGTAGTGATGCAGCTGCAGTGCGGCTTCTGGTCTGTGGTCGTGTCTCATCTTCTGTGTGGGTGTGAGTCTGATTTTTACGTGGAAGTGTGGTGGTGGCATCTTGTGTGGCCCTCATGGGTGTGGGTCTGGTGTCATTTATTTATTTAAGCGAACTGACCCCCACCATGAAGATGTGGCACGACCACGAACTCGAAGCCAAACGAACACAGACCCAGACCCCAAACTCAAAGCCATATTAAAAACCCAAAATGCTACATCACAGCCACCCACTCAGGACATCACATCAGAAAACTCAAGAAATTACACCTCAAGAACTCAAGAAGTCACAACACAGCAAATGACCCAGGATATCACAGCACAAGACCAAGGATACCACAGCAATAAATCTCACAAGGTCATCACACAACCCATTACCCAAGCTGTTACTACACAGGAGGCTAATGGAAAAGAGATCAAAACACAAACGACCCAGGAGATTACAACGCAAGACCCAGGATACCACAACAAAAGAACTCACAAGCCCATCACACAACCCATTACCCAAGCCGTTAAAACACAAGAGGCTAACGACCCAGGAGATGACAGCACAAGATCCAGGATATCTCTACAACAAAAGGCCATTACACAGCCCATTATACCAACATCAACTCCATCAACCAATCAAGAGGCTGCAGCACAGCCAACCAGCCCAGCACATCATCCCCCACCACTTGTATATATAGAGAGATGGCAGCTCCGGTCACACACTGCTTGCACTGGCACTAAGCCGAAAGCACCAGCCTGAAGATGGCGAGTGGGACCTCGCAAACGTTGCCTAGATACTTTGAATCTTACGCGGAGAAAACCCGAATAACCAAAGATCCATACAAATACCGAGAACTCAGAAAACATATATATATATATATATATATATATATATATATATATATATATATATATATATATATATATATATATACACACACACACACACACACACATACATCTACACGTATATATATAGATCTACACGTGGAACAAGAAGATCTGCTTGTAAATTTCGATGTGGTTTCACTATTCACTCAAGTCCCGATAAAAGAAACTCTTGAAATCATCAAAAATAAATACCAACCAGCTAAACACCTCATGGAACTAACAGAACACTGCTTAACCAACACATATTTCATATACAAAGGACAAAGATACAAGCAAATTGAAGGAGCCCCTATGGGATCACCACTGTCACCCGTCATTGCAAACCTGTTCATGGAAGAATTCGAATCCAGAGCCCTGGCTAATGCCACCCACAAACCCAAACTATGGTTAAGATACATCGATGACACATTTGTGATTTGGCCCCATGGAAAAGAAAACCTAAACAATTTCCTAACACACCTAAACAGCACACACCCCAAAATCAAGTTCACCATGGAAACGGAAACAAACAAACAATTCCCATTCCTAGATGTACTAATCTACAAAAAAACAGATGGCACACTAGGACACACCGTATACCAGAAGAAAACACACACCAACCGCTACCTCAACGCCCAATCCCACCACCACCCAGCACAGATAAACTCCGTGGCCAAAACACTAATTGCTAGAACCAGACTCCTGGCAGACAAGACACACATAAAGACTGAACTATGCACCCTGACTAAAGTACTGACAGCCAACAGCTTCCATAAAAACAAAATCACCGGCTTGATCCACAAAAACACACTGAGACATAATGGAGACCTAGAAGATGAACAGACCTATGGAACAGCTGTCCTGCCCTACATAAGAGGTACTACAGAGAAAATCAGTAAGATACTACACAGGCATCACATCAAGACTGCCTTCAAAACAGACAGAAAAATAGCAGCCAAAGATAAAATTGACCTGGAAAACCAAGGCATATATGAAGTCCCCTGTGCATCATGTCCAGCCACATACATTGGACAGACCAATAGAAGAATAAGTACCCGCCTGGATGAACACAAAAATGCAATAAAAAAGCTGGAACACACTTCCTCACTAGTCCAACACATGAAAGCAACAGGTCATAGCATCAACTTCAATGGCACCAAAACCCTAGCCACTATAGAAAACCCTAGCTACAGAATTATCAGAGAAGCCATAGAGATTGAAAAAAGACCTGAAAGCATGAATAGAAGAGATGATTCCACCAGACTGTCAATTATTTGGAAGCCTGCACTCACAAACAAAAAAATCTCCACACCACTAGCCAGGCAAACACCTGGGCACAAACAGATTCCCCCCTGATACCTCCAGCTCAAACACACCCCAACCAGGCACCCAGATGAAACCTAGCTTCCTAAAAAATGATAGCCGTCCATTTACTCGGAGCCAAGCTGCACTAAAAGCCTCCAATACAGGAACACAATGTTGCCAGCCAATCAAGACACAAAAAAAAGCCACAAAACAGACAGAAGATATTAGAAACATCAATCAAGCAGAACACAGCAAACTCCAAGACCAATAAACACAGACCAAGACTCCCAACCAATCAGGATGAAGAAAAAAACATTCTGGCACAGCAGTAGGCTAGCCCCAAATTTAAAACTGAAACAACTGTAAAAGTCTGACTCACAGACGAACACAATACAGAAACCTGATGGTGGCAGATGAGATTCTGCTGAAACGTTGCTACAACTTTAAAAGCACAACTATAATGACGTGGGAAAATTCCTGAATAAAGCTGAATACTATATAGATATATAGATATATATATTCGTAGATTTTCATGGGTACAGGTATGTAGGTCTAGGTGTGTTCGGGTCTTTTCCTATGTAAGATTAAGAGTATCTTGGCAACATTTCGGCGAGTTCCCACTCGCCAGTACTGGCACGAAGCCGAAAGCACCAGCCTGAGGATGGCGAGTGGTTTCTATTTCCATGGTGAATTGTATTTTGGGGTGTAGGTTGTTCAGATATGTGAGGAAGTTGTCCAGTTTTTCTTTCCCGCATGGCCAAATTACGAAAGTGTCATCTACATATCTGAGCCAGAGTTTAGGTTTGTGTTCGGATTTGTCTAGAGCGTTGGTTTCAAAGTGTTCCATGAAAAACTGGTCGACTTCCTCACACCTTAACAACCTACACCTCAAAATACAATTCACCATGGAAACAGAAACCAACAACCAACTTCCCTTCCTGGACGTCCTAATTTACAAAAACCCAATGGCTCCCTAGGACACACCATCTACCAGAAAAAAACACACACCAACCACTACCTAAATGCACAATCCCATCACCACCCTGCACAGATCAACTCCGTAGCCAAGACCCTCATCTCCAGAACCAAACGCCTAGCTGACAAAGACCACCTGAGAACAGAACTACACACCCTCACTAACATATTAATATCCAACGGATTCCAAAGAAACACTATCACCAATCTAATCCGAAGAGAGATAACCCCCACAGAACAAGACAACGGTATCGCACTCCTTCCCTACATCAAAGGCACCACAGACAAAATCAGCAAAATTCTCCACAAACATAATATCAGGACAGCCTTCGGCACTGACCAAAAAATAGCCAACATCCTAAGAAACCCCAAAGACAAGATCCAGCTAGAAAACCAAGGAGTTTATGAAATACCATGCAACAATTGCCCAGACACATACATTGGACAAACCAACAGGAGAATAAATGCAAACATCACAGAATACAAAAACGCAGTCAGAAGAGAAGAATATACTTCCTCCCTCTTCCAGCACCTTAAAGCCACAGGACATGAAATTAATTTCAAAGGAACCAAATTAATATCCAACACTGAACACTCCAGCAAGAGAATAATCAGGGAAGCTATCAAGATAGAGAAACACCCCATAACATGAATAGACGGGATGATACCTCCCGCCTACCAGACATCTGGAAGCTAGCCCTCACCAACAAACGAGTCCCAGCCACGAAAACCAACACCAGACCCAAAACAACACGGGACACCACCGTCAATCCCTCTCATCAGACCCAGGCCCAAGCCCATCCTATAAACGAAGGACAACCACCATCCAGAAAACAGACCACGGCTGCTTCGCCAGCTGTCGCACCCCCCGACCCCAAAACCAAACAAGCTGACACATGCCAAGAACACAGACCCAGACCCCAAACTCGAAGCCAGACTAAAACCCAGAATGCTACCTCACAGCTACCCGCTCAGGATATCACAATCAGAAAACCCAGGAAATTACACCACAAGAACTCAAGAAGTTGCAACACAGCAAATGACCCAGGATATCACAGTACAAGACCAAGGATACCACAGCAATAAATCTCACAAGGTCATCACACAACCCATTACCCAAGCCGTTACTACACAGGAGTCTAATGGAAAAGAGATCAAAACACAAATGACCCAGGAGATTACAACACAAGACCCAGGATACCACAACAAAAGAACTCACAAGCCCATCACACAATCCATTACCCAAGCTGTTAAAACAGAAAAGGCTAATGGAAAAAAGATCACTACAAAACAAACAACCCAGGAGATTACAACACAAGATCCAGGATATCTCCACAACAAAACTCAAAAAGCCATCACACAGCCCATTATACCAACATCAACTCCATCAACCAATCAAGAGGCAGCAGCGCAGCCAACCAGCCCAACACACCAGCCCCCACCACCAGTATTTATAGTGAGACTGCAGCTCCGATCACACACTGCTTGCACTGGCACGAAGCCGAAAGCACCAGCCTGAGGATGGAGAGTGGGACCTCGCCAAAATGTTGCCAAGATACTCTTAATCTTACACGGGAAAAGACCCGAACACACCTAGACCTACATACCTGTACCCGTGAAAATCTACGAATATGTATGTGTATATATATATATATATATATATATATATATATATATATATATATATATATATGTATGTATGTATGTATGTATGTATGTATGTATGTATGTATGTATGTATGTATGTATGTATGTATGTTGTGGCTCCGATTCCTGAGCCTGTGCTGTTAGAGGAACACAGAAGATGAGGAGGAGGAACAGGGAATGCCTTCCTCCCCAGGACCTTCCCCTCTGGCAATGCCTTCCTCCCTGATAATACCTCAGGTTTCATCAGACAACCGAGAGGAACAGCCTGAGATTAATCAGGAGGAGGAGGGCATATCGGAGCAGCCCCTGACAGGGAGTCAAGTGGACGAATGTTGGCTTGATCCTAGGCAGCGTCGTAGGAAGAAATGTGAGATGCAACGTGGGAGGCGTGGGAGGGTCAGAGAGTGAGCTGAGTCATTGAGACACACCCCACAGGGGATAAAAGTGGGTGTGTTTTCTCCGGAAACTTTGTGCGGGACAAAGTTTGCTTCTCTTCCAGGTTTCGTTGTGACTGTTTTTTGTGGTCTGCTTTGGAATCTTCAGTGAGTAGTTTTTTCTTGTTATCATTTCGGACTTGGCAGGCAGAGTGTGTTGGAATGCCAAGGACATTATCAGTATAAAGGATTAACTCTGTAAAGACCGAGTCATCTTGCCTGCCTGTGTTTGTATGAGTTTGGACTCTTTCATCTTTTTTGGAAAGAAGAAAGGTGAGACATAACATATATATATATATATATATATATGGAAAAACTCTCTAACTAAAATGTGTGGACAATAGCAGAACAATTGAACCATGGAGGTTATAGGTTCTCCAACTCTGGTCGAGACTAGACATGTTTCTCATGGATAATCTAATTAGTTTTCCTGAACATTGTAAAGTTGAATTAGATTGTTCTTATGGTCCTTTCCAACTCTACAACTATAACTATAATTATAACTATAACTAACTATATATATTTGTAGAATTATATGAATTATGTTGAATAGTAATGCAAAATCTGAAGCTTTACGGTTTTAATCCAGATTTTCAAGCTTTATTCTATATAAATTCCTAATAGATTGTGCAACGTTTCACTTGGGAGGACCAGAATGTTCTATTTCTAATTAGAAAATCACTTCAAAATGCACCTTTTCAAATGTGTAAAATGTCTAAAACATATTTCTATCTTTCACTATATGACATATATATTCATAGAAATATGTAAATCTAATCCACTAATAATCACAAGGAATTGTTCTGCAAAGTGTGACAGATGGCAGTCAGCTGTGTAGGACATGATGTTTATGAATTTATTAATCAGTAAAAGCAATCTGCCACAGCTTCTCTACAATGACTAGATTTTAGAAATGATGAATCCAAAACAAATTATCCAATAGTCCCAAAGGTGCTTTTTCAAGAGGCAACTGAACTTTCTAGTTTTTCTTTGAAGACATTTCAACTTCTTATCCAAGAAGCTTCCTCAGAAAAACCAAAAGAAAAACCAGAAAGTCCAGTTGCCTCTTGAAAAAACACTTTTGGGACAACAATGACCTCGATGACTCAGAATCTCCATAGACAAATTATCCAATAGAAGAGGATACATGTAGCTCAGGGCTGAATTGTGCAGCTCTTGGCGCTCTCTGAATTTGGTTGTGTACTTGCAAATATTTCATTACCCAACTAGGTAACATTACCAGAGGTAATGAGTGTGGGATTTATTCCCAGTTTATGTAAGTAGCTTGCCCTACCAGTATTGATGGGAGTGTTGGATAGTAGTAGTTCAGGTGTTGATCCTTGCTTATCTGAATATAGGCTGTTAGAGTGATGTGTTCTGGTCTTTTTCCTTCTTACCTTTTTAATTGTCTGTTTAGAAGGTTGTTTATGTCCATGTGTCAACTGACAGCTGATTTGTCTAAACGTCAAATAGAGAATCCCCTAATGTTTCTGAAGTTAGCTTGTTCTAGGATGCTCACAATTTCCCAATTGAAACTATGGTTAAGTCTGTCCATGGGTTATGAGACTAAGGAGTTTTCATCATATATTTTGACTGTGTTCAGGGATACGTCTGCTACTCTTCTGTTATCTGTCCTACATAGTGACTGATTACAGTCTTTATAATGTAATGTTTAGATGACTCCCTGGAGTCTAGACCTTTTGGTTTACTAAGATATTTTGAAGGCCTTTAGTCAGCTTGTGTGCTACAGTTATTCAGTCTGCTTATAATAGTCTGTTGATTGTTTCTGAAATATTTTTGATGTACGGTAGTGTTAATCTTTTCCTAGCTTGCTTTGGTTGTGTTCTAAAGGGTCATGTCTCGGTACTTGTTGATATAAATGTGTGGGTATTCATTTTGTTGGAAGCTGTTGTATAGGCCTCTCCATCCATCTCCTTGGTTCTAGTTCTTTGCATAGTTTTTAAATTTTCAATTCTTTTCCTCTTTCTCTTTTTATGGATTGTAAGTCACCTAATCGCCTTGTTGGGAAAATGGGCAGCATATAAATTTAATAAATAAATAGGCAGCCTGTTTCCTTTTTCAGGCTTCTGGGTTGCTACAGTATGTTTGTACTCATTTAAGTAATGTTCTTACAGATTGAGGGAGGCTATATTGTTACTTTAGTAATGGAACATTTGGTAAATGGGAGTTGTTTTTTATGCATTTAATTTGCCATTGTTTCCTTTGCTGATGTGTGTTATTGTTGTTGCCTTCTTCTTCCCTTGTGAATGTTATTCCTCTAAAGATGTTATTGTTTGTTTCATATGTCTTCTCTATTGTTCCTTTTTTATGACAAAGTTGTGATCTATGTGCTGGATCCAGACACACATGATTGTGTATGAGAATGCTATATTTTCTAGGCATTGCCTTATGGTCTGCTATTAGTCCTAAGAGTGTTGATCCCATGGGTATTCCTCTGATTGGTTTGTATATTTGTCCTACATCTAAATACAAGCTAAATCCAAAAACACAAGGGAATTCTTGGAAGCTGATGGCAACAAATCAGACATCAATGAAGATAAACCACATTTATAAACTATAAAAAAAGCTAAGAAGGAAACAAGAACACACATCCTCTCTATCAGCTGACACCCAGATAAGCAGGGATCAACACTAGACAACCAAGCAGAAAGCAATACCCTAATCAAAGAACTATCAAGGAGAAAACTACACCCCCACCAAAACTGGCTGGGCAACCGGGATATACACTGCTCAAAAAAAATAAAGGGAACACAAAAATAAGACATCCTAGATCTGAATGAAATATTCTTATTAAACACCTTGTTCATTACATAGTTGAGTGTGCTGACAACAAAATCACACAAAAATTATCAATGGAAATCAAATTTAGCAACCCATGGAGGTCTGGGTTTGGAGTTACACTCAAAATTAAAGTGGAAAAAAACACTACAGGCTGATCCAACTTTGATGTAATGTCCTTAAAACAAGTCAAAATGAGGCTCAGTAGTGTGTGTGGACTCCACGTGCCTGTATGACCTCCCTACAATGCCTGGGCATGCTCCTGATGAGGTGGCAGATGGTCTCCTGAGGGATCTCCTCCCACACCTGGTCTAAAGCATCCCCCAACTCCTGGACAGTCTGTGGTGCAACGTGGCGTTGGTGGATGGAGCGAGACATGATGTCCCAGATGTGCTCAATTCGATTCAGGTCTGGGGAACGGGTGGGCCAGTCCATAGCATCAATGCCTTCGTCTTGCAGGAACTGCTGACACACTCCAGCCACATGAGGTCTAGCATTGTCATGCATTAGGAGGAACCCAGGGCCAACCGCACCAGCATATGGTCTCACAAGGGGTCTGAGGATCTCATCTTGGTACCTAAGGGCAGTCAGGCTACCTCTGGTGAGCACATGGAGGGCTGTGCGGCCCCCAAAGAAATGCCACCCCACACCATTACTGACCCACTGCCAAACCGGTCATGCTGGAGGATGTTGTAGGCAGCAGAACGTTCTCCACAGCGTCTCCAGACCCTGTCACGTCTGTCACGTGCTCAGTGTGAACCTGCTTTCATCTGTGAAGAGCACAGGGCACCAGTGGCGAATTTGCCAATCTTGGTGTTGTCTGGCAAATGTCAAACATCCTGCACGGTGTTGGGCTGTAAGCACAACCCCCACCTGTGGACGTCGGGCCCTCATACCACCCTCATGGAGTCTGTTTCTGACCGTTTGAGCAGCCACATGTACATTTGTGGCCTGCTGGAGGTCATTTTGCAGGGCTCTGGCAGTGTTCCTCCTGTCCCTCCTTGCACAAAGGCGGAGGTAGCGGTCCTGATGGTGGGTTGTTGCCCTCCTACGGCCTCTTCCACGTCTCCTGATGTACTGGCCTGTCTCCTGGTAGTGCCTCCATGCTCTGGACACTACGCTGATAGACATAGCAAACCTTCTTGCCACAGCTCGCATTGATGTGTCATCCTGGATGAGCTGCACTACCTGAGCCACTTGTGTGGGTTGCAGACTCCGTTTCATGCTACCACTAGAGTGAAAGCACCGCCAGCATTCAAAAGTGACCAAACCATCAGCCAGAAAGCATAGGAACTGAGAAGTGGTCTGTGGTCACCACCTGCAGAACCACTCCTTTAT
Organism: Notechis scutatus; assembly: GCF_049901735.1. Lineage (NCBI taxonomy): Eukaryota > Metazoa > Chordata > Lepidosauria > Squamata > Elapidae > Notechis > Notechis scutatus. The sequence continues at coordinate 123,289,532 of NC_142011.1, forward strand.
TGGGGATGTCTTGCTAACTGCCTATGCTTTCCACCTGTTGCCTATTCCATTTGCACAACAGCATGTGAAATTGATTGTCAATCAGTGTTGCTACTTAAGTGGAAAGTTTGATTTCACAGAAGTGTGATTGACTTGGAGTTACATTGTGTTGTTTTAAGTGTTCCCTTTATGTTTTTGAGCAGTGTATAAATAGGGAGCAAAACCAACTCACTAGCACTGATATCACCTAGCTGGGTAATGAAACATCAACAAGCAAATATCCACTCTCAGACAGCATCAACTACTCCACAAAACAAATTATTTTAATAATAATTAACATGACTATCTGTATTGCAAGCATAACATTTCACCAGCTCAAAAGCTTAGACTGATCAATTACCATCTGTCCTGAATTAAATCTGGGATAGTTCTAAGTATCTACCGTGTTTCTCCAACAATACAGCCTCCACTAATAGGAAGGCCCAGCGTGATTTCTAGGCATGAGATGAAATTAAGCCCCGCCCCAAAAATTTAGGCCTATTTAAACCATGCATTTCCCCACCATTTCTCACATCATTAGTTAGAACTACACGAGGTAAAGAGAAATGGGAAGGGAAGGGGGGGAGAAAACTTGCCTTTAGGAGCGCCATGCAGGTAGCCTAGGCTAGAATACTCTGATCTACTACTGATAGAACATCAGCCGATAGAAGCTCCCCAAAGGCAGAGTGACCAGCTCCTTCTATTGGCCGGTAGAAGCGGCTGCCGACTCTGCCTTTGGGGAGCTTCCATCGGCCGATAGAAATGGCCTCGTGAGGGGAGCTCGCATTAGTTGTCTTTGAATCTACCAGCGAGGCAGGAGAGAAAGCACACGCATATCTGTGTCTGGATGAAAATTGTGAGATTGCGACAGAGGGAATGGGAGAAAACGGCTTAGCCCAAATGTATTCTTGTTTTGCTTTCTTGCCTATTCTCTGATCAATCTCTCCAGGGCAGCTTTTAGTCTAAAATCGCCCAGGTCTCCCTCAGCTAAAAGAGAGGGGAGGTCTCCAAAGACCATCCCGAACCTCCGCCATTTGAGAGGACCAAACTCATTGCTTCTCAAAGTTAGACCCACAAGTTTTTCAAAAGTTCTTCTGAACGCCTCCAACGTCCGATGAAATCAAGAAATGTCTCGTGATTGAACTCAATCAAAAAAAAAAAAAGAACCTGCACCTCGTCGCCAAGTCCCTGGTTTTACGGCTCCTCTCGTCCCGAATTATGCCGAAATAAGGGATTCCGAGGCTGGCGTTGGTTAATTGGTTAATGACGGGCGCTCTTTCAGGTGCTCAGAGAGAGAGAGAAAAGGAGGCATCGCTGAAGTTATCAGACTCCCCACAACTGTTAGCAACGCCACACGTGAGCTGGCAGGATTGCCTCGGATCATGTGCAGAGTGCCTTCGCCATTCAGCTCCCCCCACCACCAGTCAAGGTTCATACTAAAATTAGGCCTTTCCAACCAGCCCCTGCAAATATTCGGCTCTCACCAGAGCAATAGAAAGGACGGTTCAGCCCTTCTTCGCTCCAGCTCCCTCCCGCTCTCCTGTGCCGCGGCGGCGAGCCTTTCACACTCACCCCGCTTCCCCACCACATTCCTACGAGGACCGCTCCTGCGTCTCCTTTCAGGAGCCCGCCCGAACTCCCTTCTAAGGGTAGCCGAGCTCTGCTGCCTCCTCTTCCCTCCCTGGCACTCCCCTCTCCCCAAACCAGCGGCAGCAGCAGGTAAAGGGAGGTCGGCTGCCCTGGGACTTTGGCAGGGTGCCCGGAAAAGGTCTGGCCTGGGCAGGGGAGGGTGGCAGTGGGAACCCCGCAGATGCTGAGCCTTTCCCTCGCCAGAAGGGCTTGGCTGACCCGGTGCAGGGACGAGGGCTAGTAGGGGTGGTGTGTGTGTGTGTGTGTGTGTGTGTGTGTATGTGTGTGTGTGTGAGAGAGAGAGAGAGAGAGAGAGAGACTCAGCTTGCTTCCCTTCTGCTAAGAAAAGTTTGCAGCCGCTCTCCCATGCGCACTCCCCTTGCCATGAAGCCGTTTCTATTGGCCGATGGAAGCGGCTGGTGACTCTGCCTTTTGGGAGCTTCCATCGGCTGATAGAAACAGCTTCGTGGCAAGGTGAGTGCGCATGGGTGCTTGCCCCGAGGCCGCTTCTACCGGCCGATAGAAGCGGCTGGTGACTCTACCTTTGGGGAACTTCCAGTGGCAGCCTCATGGAGAGGTGAGTGCGCATGGGGCACTCTAGGTGGAAGTGTGTGGGGGGGAAGAAATTAAGTCACCCCCGAAAAGACATCCTAGCCGTTTTTTCGGGGCTCAAAAAAAAAAAAAAAAAAGACCCGGCCTTATTTTTTGAGAAACACGGTAATTTAAAGTTTATTTAGGTAAATAGACACACACTATGGTTAGCATTACATAACAAGAATAAAGAATTAAACTGCCAGCAATGAACCATTACTCTACTTAAGAAACATAGAATAGGAATGCTGGATCACATCCCAGCTATTTGTTCCAATAACTCTTGGTTGCCTGATCATATAAGTTTCTTAGGTGTCTGCTGAAAGATGGAAAAAAGACAAGATGAGTGGAAAATACAGTCTGAAAGAAACTATGTTGACATTATTTTACAAAGCTGTGTGTCTGCGGGAGACTGATTCATATGTAATATGTTATGCTGGTAAATCTAAACTGAATGTGAACCTCATTTTATTTGTTATTTAGTATTACCAGATCAGTTTAACACACACACACGGCACCTGTGATTCTAATTTTGTCTCATCTTTGGGCTATGATTTAAGCAGGCTCACCTTGCTGTTTCACATAGTATCATGCCCTTGTCGGAGTCTGAATCCGAGGAGGAAGACAAACAGCTGACAGGGAGTGGAAATGTGGCTCCGTGGCAGTGGAGGAAACTGGGGAAGGGCAAAGTCCGGCTGGGGAGAGCAGGGGAGAGACAAGGGAGAGGGAGTTCAGAGGAAGACCCAGGCCCACCCCCTCTTCATCCGAGGGCATGCATGGAGGAATGGAGAAGAGAGCAACGTGGGTTGAGTGGCTTACGGGGGAGGAAAGGGCCCTGATTCATTAGCCACACCTGGGAAGATAGTTTAAAAGAGATGCATGCTGAGTGTGGCGTCTGCTGGGAACAATGAGTTTATCTTGTGTTGACTTTGGTTATCTGTGTTCCTGGCATCCTCCCAACTGTGTTGAATTATGGCCATTCATTCATGTCTGGAATTCCTTCTCCTGCCCTGCCGGACTAATTACCTCATCTTGCCTTGATTGGACTTATAGTTAGTTTTTGTTGACCACATTTTGGACTTGATTCTCTGCAGCCAAAGGCTGTTCCTGGGAGAGTTTTTCTCCAGCCAGAAGGTAACTAGGACATTGGGAGAAAAGTTGGAGCTAATAAAGAGACTCCTACTGATTATCTAACTGTGTTGCCTTTGTGCACGCCCTGGGTCATCACACATAGCACAAAACACAGAAGAGTGAAGAGAATTAGGATCGGACATCATTACACAGACAATGCTTCCCATCACCACCACTAGCCATTTCAAGTACTGCTAGTGAGAACAAGACTTGGGTCAAATCTGTGGGCTGCTTCTCTCCTCCTCCTTCTACATGGCTGGGAAAATAATTTAGACTACTTTTATAGATTAGAATAAAGGCAGCAGAATGTAAAGTTCATTGCAAGCTTATATGAACTTAATTCTTCCCCGGGATTTATTTATTTTTTTAATAAAAGGAAATTAAGCTCTGCTGAAGTCCTTAACTCACTTACCCAGGAATTGCAGAAAGTGTTAAACCTTCATTCAGATATATTCAGACATCTACATTTTGCCCTAACCAATGATTTACCGTTATAAATAATGTAGCCAGAATGCTTCTCTATACCATGTACAGCCAAATTATCAAAAACTAGAATAATCTATGAACCTTTTGGCCTTTTAACCATCCAGGCACAGAAAGGTTCCTCCATCCATGAAACTCATTTCAGTCCTTCGCAGCTTTTCAGATGTAGGAGACCTCTAGCCTTGTCATTTCTAGCCAACAAGGTTTTTGGCTACAGTGATGTTGTTCAACATATCTAGAAAGCTCCAGGTGAGGAAGGTTCAAAATAATTCACCTATTTTTATGGTGTTGTCACTTTACTATCTATATTCTGACAGCATCGTCAATAAAAGAAAAAAAGCTGACTGTAAATTAAAATAACAATAACAAAGCAAAAGATTGGGAACATTTTGCTTTATTTTATGCAATCTATTGTACATAAAAATATAATGAAAAACACTCCTTCCTCCTAGATCATGGGTGTCAAACTTGCAATGACATATCGTCACATAACGTATCACAACTTTTTCCCCCTTTGCTAAATTGGGGGTGGGCATGGCCAGTGCATAACACATGTGGCCCGCGGGCTGCAAGTTTGACATCCCTGTCCTAGATTATCTATATTGCTGTTGTCCTACAATCCTTCACTTACGTAGCTAGATTTGTTCAACACAAAATCCATTAAGTTCACTGAGTTTTAATGTCAGAGAAGAATGTAGGGGTTTGTTGACCAAATGTAAATTTGGTTTTCAAATAATTAAGGGAATATTAAGTATTCCAAGATAAAAGACACACAGTATACAAATATGTATATAGTTAAGCATTCAACTCTTTCAAGGAGCTTTCCCCAATCTGGTCCAGCTGACTTTGATTTCAACTCCATCACTCCAGGAAGAGTGGTTGGAAAAGAACCAGAGTTGGGAAATAATGGCTTAGTAATTTGGAATATTTGTTGATTTTGCATAAGTTTTCCACAATAGGCAAATGTATTTTCCAGCCCTACCACCCGAGAGCTGTTTGAAATGAGGATGCTAGAGCTCAAATTTCTAATAAATTTCTGGCTCTCTTTGAATGTTCCATCCCCCCACAAAAAATATTCACCAGCCAAATAAAGTATAAATCCTGCCTATGCTATTTTGAAGTTAATGCATTACCAAGTTAACTTATACCACATATTGATTTATTACCCCATTTGAATACTTTCTATCACAATACTCTAGTAGTCTGTAACATGCACCAAGACAACAACAATATAATAAATCTAAAGCAAATTTCTAGCAAAAACTTTCACTCAAAGTTTATATGGAAACATAAAGACTGTTATCCAAATCAAACTATGCAATTATCTCTAATTCTGAAACATTCAGTTGAACTCTCTTAGTCTTACTCCCCTCAGTCCCTCTGGCAGGTTTAGAAACTGGATTTTTTTTAACATGTGCCCATAGACTGAATTTACTTATTAATAAATATATTTACTTACTTACTCACTTAAATGTGCATATCTGTTGGATTTCTTGAAGAGTTTTCTACACTCAGACAACACTAAGAGCCCAACAATTCAACCCTGAGCTATACATGTATATTCTCTACTATTAAAGTCCGTCTTTGGCAAATGTCAAAGGGCCCACATAAAATATGTTAACTCTTATAATTTTAACCAGAATGCTTTAAGCATGCACTTAATCCCTTATTTAAAAGTGCTCTCTTTTAATCATTCTTTCCAAGGAAAGTGAGGGGTTTTAGAAAAATGAGATTCTAGGAAATTTGTGCAAAAGAAAATAAACTTATATTGTTGCCAATAAACACTCAAACATTTCAAACTAGATTTCAGCATTCAAATGGAAAAAAGAATCAATACTTACCTCCTTCTCCTGATCCAGAGCCATTATCTGGAGACAGAGATAGAGACAGACAGACACAGAGAGAGTGAGAGAGACTATTATTCAAAGAACTCTTCATTTTTTTTCCCAAACTCAGAAGTCACCTTCAATTGTAACTAGCACTATACTTTTCTATTTACAATATACATTCATTTCTCTCTCTACCTTATTTAAAAGGTGGAGTCAGGGGGGCGGAATGGGGGGAACTGATAATGAAACACATCTTGGCATGATTTAACAAAAGAAGAGCCTATAAGCTGTTGTAGGAGTAAAACATGTGAAGGATGGAAAGTGCAGACTGTAATTAAGCGTTCTTAAGGCTCAGTTCTTATTTCCTTTCAGCTCTTTTACAATAATATAACTGGCTAATTAAAAACACTAAATTATAGACGTGATCTGTGTAATTGAATGTGTTATATACTATTTGGTCATAGCATTATGACTGTTTTAATTATTTTTGTCTGATTTATAGTGATTTTTAAATATTTTTTTTGTTCTTAGCTGCCCAGAATTCATATATAAGGGCAGCCATGTGATTTTTCTAAATACATAAAATAAAGCAAAAATGAACACATTAACAAATTACTTCATAGGAATTCCACAGATGTTTACCTCTGCACCCTTCCAAAAAGCAGGCACTCAACAACTTAAAACCATTTCATAGCCTGCCAATGCCACAATTCAGAGGCTTATTCAACAGATGTACCATCAAATGTACAGAGGAATCGCAGGCTCAACAGGACATATGATGCTGGAGGTCAGAGCAGTTCTGACTTAGTCCAGATGAACCAGGACCAACCCTTTCCTTCCAGCAACCAAAATCTTTGGCAGAGCTTTCTCTTAACCATTCATTCCCATTTGATTAGATTTTAGCCCCTTACAAAAATGAGCATTCGGATGTGTATGTGAGAAATTCCAATGGAAGATTGATTTTCATGGTGAAAAGAATTAAAAAAACTTGTTTTTGACTTAGCTTCAACTCAAAAGGGAGAAATGGAGCAGCATAATAGAGACAGAACAACTTTGAAATCAGTTCCCTCCTGTAAAATAGTGTGGTACCAAACCATAGATATAATGGGGACAAGACTAATAGATACTGTAGTATGTATCCAATGGAATAAATATAATGTCCTCAGATAAAGAACTGTTTTGTTTGTGTGTCACAGTTCAATACCCCAATACATGAGACACATATATTCTTCAAAACAGCTCTGTCGGTGGTGAACAATTTTTTTCTCCCATAACAAAAAGGAGGAGAGAAAGAAACATTAACTAGCTAGCAAAATGACTGCAATTTATTTCCTGAAACTTTTATAAACCCAGCAGTGACTTAATGGAAGTTGTCCAGAGAACTGTTCTCATTTTATTTTTTCCTTCTTTCCATTTATACCTTGATCCTTCCCCCTTTAGAATTTTTCTGCCATTGTAAATAATACCTTCTAGAAATACTCTACCCTGCATTTAGTGTTATGGAAATGAAAATGAGGCAGCTACTTGCAAAAAGCACAAGAGAGAAGTATAACAGTGATCTATTAATGAAGTAAGAAACACAAAAAAAATCTCCACATCTGAAGGAAAGGTAGTTCATATCAAATAACTTAATTAAGCTGCACACAATGACAATAAATCACCCAACACCATTGCCCAAACTACTTTTATTGTCAAAATTACTGTACAAATTGTTTCTGGAATATTATGATTTAAACTTAGCTATTCAATGGAGATTTGTCGGTGCAACTCAGGCACTGAAGTAATGAAAATGGCATAGACTTTCCTCATCTCCTTTTTTTTCTTCAAACAATTACCTAAAATGGAAGCTTATAAGTGGAGGAGATAGGAGACCTTTAACAAGCACTGCAGATAAATCCTCCTCGAGCAAATGTATCACAGAAAACGTTCTTATACTTTAAACTTGATTACCTTAATGTGAATCAATTCCAATTTTCTTTTGAAAATCAATGAAAACAATTTAAAACTCTTAGTTTACATCATCTTCACCTCAGCTTGAAAATTATGAGTAAAGATGATGAATGAAATCTCCAGGTTCTTCCCCCCTGCTTTTTCAGGCTTGTTTTCTTATATCTAAAAACAAATAAGGGAAACCCTTGATCGAATAATAAATTTGATAGTTTTTCAAGAATCAAAAGACCCCTGTGGAGGTTTTATTTTTGTTTTTGTTTTGGCTATTACAGACTAAAAAGGCTACTCCTCTGCAAAAAAAGGAGAGCTGTTTTAATTACCCTCAAAAGACTTAATAAATTCATGTTTTGGTCACATAAACTCATGTTTTGGTCAAGATGTAGTATTAGTCATGCCCCTGGGAATTCTGGGAATCTAATCCTAGCCGATCAGCCTCAGAGATAGCAAGCCTCTAAATACCACTTCCCAGAAAACCACAGCGGAGAAGAGTTATTGATCTGATGTTCTTGTAGGATCCATCAGACCTATTTGTTTAGTCACTGTGGGAGACAGGATGGAAGTAGGTTTAAAGCCATGTGCAAGAAAAAGCAACGCAACAAATAGAATGCAGAGAGGTCTAGTTACATGGTCACTTTCAGCTTAAGTTATGAATGGGCTGCAGATACCTCGTTGAACTGCTACCAAGTTTAAGAACATATTTTATATCAAGCAAAGAACATTTACCTATCCTGAAGAATCTTCTATATAGGTAGAGCTCAAATGCCTAATAAAGTTCAGCTCCCTTCTGTACCATTCACTGAATAGATTTATTTTTTCCTAAATCATTCTGTCATCCTTAAAATATAATCATTCTTTAATTTTTTTTAAAAAAATACACTTTTTTCTAAGTTGTCTTCTTTGGATAAAGGTGTTCTTCATTCCTCCCACCCCCAAAAAAATAAATAAATAAATTCTGCAACACTACTGAAATGCTACAGTCCTTCTGCCAAAAATTCTTTGTAGGAAAGACCAGTTCCAGACATTTGCTTTCATAGCTAAATTAAGTACCTATAATTAAACATGATTTGCACCTGTATTTTTAAATGATACTAAATTTGGCTGATTAACCTATGAAACAAGGGTTTTAAATTAAATTTAAATTAAATGTTTTAAATTAGAGAAAGAAGAAAGGAAAGAATCTGCACAGTCAATTCAGTTTTTTCCATATGCCAAAAACTTCCGTAAGTAGACCTCTTCTTCCAACCTAAAATTTGAATTGCAAATTACAATCAATAAACAAGAGTCCCATGGTTCACTCTATAGTGGAGACTGGACATTAAAAAATTCGAAATGCTCATGTTGGCACAACATTCTACGTAGTAGTATCATTGCAAAGGATGACTGGAAAATATCCAGTGAGTTTTTCTTTTCTCCCTGAGGTTAAAAGCAGCATGGATTCAGGATTCCATCAGAAGAGGAAAAGATGAAAACTATTCGCCCTGCAGCTGTTAATAATTTAAACAAATAAACAAGCTGTCAGGACTAGTAAGGCATTGAAGAACATACCGCCTGTGGCATTCAGGCTGGTGCAGGAGCTCATGGAATCCAACATTCACCCATTAAAAAAAAAGCTGTACACCAAAAGCAGGATTCCAGAAAAGACATTTGACAAGGACTCTTCTCCTCAACTGCTCATTTTCTCTGAATTGAAAGAACATCCAGTTCTATGTGCTCCACCTGCCATCTGAAATTACTCATCCCAGATGCAAGTTTACAACCCCAGTGAGACTCGGGCCCAATCTTCTAGCAGCATCATTTCCATCTGCTACCTGTCCTCTTTATATCCCTTCTCTCTCCAATCTACTGCATGCCTGCTGGCAATTAGCCTCCAGTCTCAATGTCAACAGCAAAGTTTCTACCTAATTGCCCAGAGCAGGACTGTTGAAGATAGGCCTTTAAACTATTGCTTGGCAGGAGATAGAGGGAGGCTTTTTCCTACAAATCCCGGGAAAGTGTTTGCAAAGTTCATTCTGATTGCTTATGGCAGAGTCATTTGTTCCTCCTTAGCAGAAAGCACAAGGCAGCTCCAGTTCGAATATAAAAACAGTGTGGGATGCTTAGAAACATATCCAACACTGTACAGTTTTAGATCTGAGATAGCTTTTGCAAAGAGCATCTGCAGCATGACAGATATTTTCAAAGCATTTTCTCAGAATCCCTTTTCCAAAATGGATGGAACATATTTTGTGCATTAAAATGTAAAATGTGGCGACACGTTCTCATACATAGCTAAATTTTGTAGCTTGTCTGACTAACAGCTGTTTTCCACTGGTGGAGAAAGATCTTTCAGTTCAGCAGTTAACACCAGTATTATACCCAAGTCAGGAACCTGTTACTTAGATCAGCAAGAGACCCTTTGAAAGATTCCCTCATTGCCAAAAGCCTGTGGTGCTTCTCCTGTGTGTTTTCAAGGTTACAGACTGTTCTTACCATGAAGGTGTGTTTGGTCCCAATTTCCCAATGTTTGGGGAAATGGTCAAAACCCATCTTTTTTTTTTTTTTTTGCTATTTATTAGTTAGTTAGATTGGTTGCAATTGTACTTTTTAAATTTTCCCTTCATTTTAATTGTATTGTTTTATTCTTTTTAACCATGTCTCACTGCCAGCAACCTTGGTGTGGTATAGCTATCAAGGAAGAATACAAATTTAATATAGAAAGAGTGGTGGGAAAAGAGTTGCACCTTTCTGAACACTTAAGAAGATGGAGGGAAGACATGCTTGGGGGCTGCACAGTGATGGAATGATCTACGTGTTCCTTCCACAGTTTGTGTGCTCTGTGCAAGGCATGTGACATAAACACACAGCATGCACATAGGGAAAAGGCATAGGCGATGGCATGTTGTGTGGGTGTGTGTACACATACACACACATACACACATTCTCATTAGCAATTTGCAAATGAAAGCCAATGACTCCTGGCCAAACATGCCTCTAATAACAATACTGAAAAGCAAAAATGAATATATATATTATAGGCTTTTAGATATAGTTCAATGTGTCAGTTGTCATCTTTAAAGCCCTCTAGAGGCCAAGTTACCTACTAGACTACCTATTCCCTGAAGATTTCTGCCTACTCAGACTGTGCTCTGGATCCTCTTGATGAAGCTATGTCGCCTGATGGGCTCTAGGAAGCCCAATTTCTCTGTTATGGTGCCATCATCCCCTGGGGATACAGACGGCCTTTTTGTTAAACTGGCCTTTTAGAAGACCTGGCTTTTAAAAGACTAGGACCAGGATATTAATGGAGCTCTGATATGTTTCCCTCTGTGTGTAATATGTTTGCAATGATATCTTTATAATGGTCTCAACCAGGGGTGGGATTCAAATTTTTTAACAACCGGTTCTGCGGCTGTTGCTAGGTGAGCATGGCTAGGTGAGCATGGCTAGATGGACATGGCCATGTGACTGGGTGGGCATGGCTTCTTCTTCTTTTTCTTTTTTTTGCAGCACCCCCTGCCCAGTTGTTGTTGTTTTTTTTTTTTTTTTGCTTCCTGGGTCTCAGGGAAGCCTCCTGAAGGGGGAGTGCAGGGGGGGCTCCACAGCACCCCCCATGCCCCCCCCCATGCTCCGTTTTTGGGCCTCCTGGGCCTCAGGGAAGCCTCCTAGGTGAAGCAGTAAGACAGCGAGGGGGATCCTGGCACAGCTGGTCGCCAGGAGAGGGGGAAGAAATACCTGTAAGGAGTGACTGGGCGGGAAATTTCCGGTTTGTCGGCTGCGGCGGTAGGGATTCGCGAGCTGCGCGATCCCTGCCGCGCTAGCCGCTTTTGGGGCTCCGATCCGAAGGCTGCGGAGCAAGGCTGCCCTGCAGGGGCAGCTGAAGGTAGGGGGATCCGGAAAAGGGTTTGGGGTGTTGCAGACCCCCTCCTGGCCGGCAGAACCCCCCTTTACCAAGGCGGCGTAGCGGCGGTCCGTAATGGCCGCCACAAAGAAGCCGGCAGCTGGGCAAGTATGCGCAGGAGGAAGAGGAGAAAGTTTTTAAAAGTGAAAGTCTTCTTGGTCGATCCAGGACTCTGAGATATATTTAATTTAATTCCTGGAAGTGATGGCTTTTGGATGATTCTTTCCACAAGAGAAAGTAAGCGGCAATTCTGAGGTGCTGAAAGGAAAGTTTACTCTCCCTCCCGGACGGAATTAACAAACGGATATTGAGAAACCTGTTTTTTTCAGGTAAAACTAGCTTTATGGGATAAGTCGGAAGGAGAGGACAAAAAATATATTTATCTGGTTGGATTTTGTTGGAGGAGATGCCTTAAGGATTTGGAGACAGAAATAAAATTTTAATAAGGCTTCAAAACACAGATTTGGATTTTCTTTTTCCTTTGTCTGATACTACCCCTGGAAGAGAAAGAGGAAATTTTGGCTTGGCTTGGATTGATTGAGGATTGTGGACTTTGGGATTGTCTTACTTTTTTTTTGGAATATTTTGGTTGGAGTAAGAAGAAAGAGGGAAAAAAGAAAAGAAAAGATTTATAATGGCTTTCTCCTTTGAGGAACTGAGGGATGAATATGAACAAACAAAAGCAGCCTGTAAAGATGGTATGGAAAAAGCTTTTCTATTTTTAGAAATGGCGCTGGTTAACTATGAACAGACAATCGACAGATGGAACAACAACAAGAAGAAGACGAAGAAGACACCATCTTTAATGAATCCCAAAATTTATCTAAGAAAGAAGGAAGGAAGAAAGCGAGGAAAATGAAGGACTTAAGATCTAAAAAAACATTTAAGAAAGAGAAAAATATGATGCAAAATAAATACAATGATAGCAAACAAGAGAAAAAGCGAATACAACAGAGAAGGGATGCCAGCAAGACAGAGGTTAGAAGAAGGGGGTAGGAAGATCTGGTGGGGGAAGAAAGAAAGGGAAAGGCGGAGAAAAGCCACAAAGTTTTAAAATTGGATGGGAAAAGAGGAATCTTTTTAGGGATAAAGGGTGAAGCATAAATTTTCTTAAAAAAGATTTTGCAAGGTACATAAGACGGTATTGTAATATTTGTATTAGAAATAGAAAATTAGAATGGCTTAAGAGTTAATAAGAAATTAAAATGTTGAAATGTTTAATAATGATTGATTTTTAAAATGTAATAAAATATTGAAGGGAAAGGCAATGGGAATGCTATAAGATTTATTATTTAGATTTATTATTTAACTACGTATTTAGGAGGATACTATGTATTTAAACACTTTCGATTTATTACTCTGTTTTTATTGTTATTAAAAGTAAAAATTAATAGATAGAATGTACCAAGCAGAATCAGATTGGGTATTAGGTGTCATTTTAAATGTTAATCTAATATTTAGGAGAGGATAGAAAGGCATCATACTCTGATTAGAGATTTCAGGAGAAATTCCTTTTTTTTTTTTTCATTATAAGGAATGAGATAGAGGGATAATAAAGGATGGGCAAAAGATACAAATATAATGATTTAAATTAAGATGGATTGAATAAGATAGAATTATGAAGAGTGAAATGTGTGGAGAAGTATATATAGAAGATACAGAATGGCAAATAAAATAGATAATGATCTGTAAGATGAGCATGAATATAATTAAAGCCCATATAAAGAGAGGTACCGGGGCCAAGTTACTTTACTAAAAGATTTTTATATGTTTGTTTGTGTCTGTTTATGTTTTCTGAGAAGTATTGGTGAAACCTTTTAGAAGCATAGAAAGAAAATGGCGATAATCAAGTCAGAAAGAAATAGAGGACAAGAGATGTTTTTATGCTCATTTAGAAATGGTTTAAAATAGAATTGTATTGTATAAGATAAGGTTTTATCTGACTTGTAAAATTTATAATGGAAAAAGGTTCAAATATGTAATGGTTGATGATGATTTGTTTGTTTTTGAAATTAATAAAACCTGTTTAAAAAAAAAAAAGGAGTGACTGGGCGGGGGAGAATGCAGTCAGTGATGTCGGGCATGCACGCGATGTTGCACATGCACGATAAGGACTGACTGGGCGGGGAGGGCCGGGACCAGCCAGGGGCACAATTTGCCAGTTCTCCAAACTGCGCAAAATCATAACAGCTGGTTCTATAGAACCAGTCCGAACCAGTAGAATCCCAACCCTGGTCTCAATTTTGATTTTGATTCCCCCCCCCCCCCCGATTTATTTTGATAATTGTATTGTATTTTTAATCTTTGCTTGTTACACAGAATAACACTGGTTACATAGCTGCCATATGCATTTGTTTAATAAAGAAGTAAAAAATAGTATTCCATTTCGTTCAGAAAGTTTAGCTGCTGCTTCTGGTTCAGCCTTAATGTCTTAGGTATGGAACTGAACAGCAAAAGAAGGGTGGGTTAAAATCTTCCTCTCAGTAGTCACCTAGCAATTCTTAATTACCCATGACAAAAAATAAAACCAATGCTGCCACTGCCCCCCCACCTCACTCCCCAATAATGTTGTCATCATTGCATTTTTGAAGTTTAAGTGCATGTTACAAAATTTATATGCTCTAAGTCCATAATAAGAGTTAATTACTTCAAAATGTGGGGTACTGATTTGAAGTTAAGTGTGGTCTTGGCCTTTTCTTTGGTAAAAAACAAACAAGAGAACCAAATGCATATCTGTTATTCAATTAAAAAGTTTACTTTTAATTATAGAAATAAATAATAGTTGGGTTTTTCCAGTTGAACAGTTATAATAAGAAAACCAGAAGACTGCACTTTCTTATGAACACAACTTTCTGACAGAGGAAATTCAGTTCCATTATAAAAGCCAGCTTTAGCAGAAATCAATCCAGGGAACAATTATTTGGGTTATTGTAGGTAAGTTGAAAAATGCACAGCATTGAAAGAAATAGAAAGGCTTTACTTCTTCTATATCTAATTAGTCGGCATCCTGTTGCAAGGTCTGTTTGAACTCAGAATGTGAAAACATTGTAAGACATAACTTCTACAATTAAATGTGGAATTACTAATGTTGTTAAGTAATGAAATTGTTTAGTAAATTACTGGAACTTAGTAAGAAAAAAGGGGGTATTTTAGCTAAAGGTATTATAATACTTGTATTGTAATATAGAAACAAGTGGAACGCATCCATGCACCTTAAGTATACTGTAATAAAATGACCAGGAGCAAATCACAGATTCACACAATAGGATCACAAGCTCCCTCTGCTGACAAAAATTTCTTACCATCAGCAAGAGTTATTGTAATTGTTCTATACTGTAAAGTTACTACATAGGATCCCCAGCTTATTTAGGATTTCAAAATAAGATTTGAGTCCGAAAAGTTAGAGTACAGGTAATCCTCACTTAGGATTGTTCACACTTTGTGACTACTGAAAGTTACAGCAGACCTCTTCAGAGCTACTTACAGTCTAGTTCTGAAGTACTGACAACTATGCCCCCTCCATGGTCATGTGATCACATATTGTGCACTTGGCAACCATTTCGCAGTTATGGCATCCTGCAGTCACATCACTACAATTTTTGTCATTTTTTTTTTTGTCAGTTTTCAGTTTACTTCTAGTTTGCAGGAAAAAAAACACCCATTGAAGAAAATGGGTTCATTTAACAATTGCCATGTTCACTTAACAACAGCAGATTTGCTTAATGACTGCAACCAAAAAGATTGTGGTGACCTGCTTAATGACTGCCACCACTTACGACTGTAATTCTGGACTCACTTAAGATCATAAGTCAAGGACTACCTGTATACATTTTCCACAATAATGGGATGTATCCAAGTCACATTTGTATTTTAAAACCTTTCTATTTTTGTTTTCAAATGCTTTGTGGAACCAAATCATAATTTTAATTTTACCTTCCTAATCTCCTAGAAAAAAACTTTTGATCAAGAATGGAAAAGTAACTCATAACAATTTGACCAGCAAGTTGTAGTCAAAACCATTCATTTGCCATTTTAGATGGTTTTACTACAACTTCAAACTATCAAAAATATGCTAGGTTTTAAGATGGGTTATGCAGGTTCTGTTATCTTGAGGGCATAGCAGCTTTGCGTGGCATGTTCCTCAGTGCTACACTATAAAAATGCACAAAAACAAAGCCTATTCAGGGTGGATGTTGAAAATTTATAAAGAGAGAAATGATTGTCTTACATATCCACTTGTTATTTCCCCTCACATTTCCATTTTCCCCCCCAAGAGCCAATTTTTTGTCTATCTATGCTGGGACCATAGAAATAGCAACCATCAACCAAGTCATATTTTTTGCATTGTAATTTTAAGGTATCATGGAATATTTAGTTGTTTTTGGTTATATCATGCATTTCCCTTTTTTAGAATTTCTGTCACAGCTAAACCTTTGCAAAATTTCCATCTTTTCCTATAAGCACAAGAATATAAAAAAAGTTCCCAAGAGCATTATTAAAATCTCATAACTCACATCTATTTGAGGCAATGGAGCAACTTTCAACCAGAAGTCACAGGTACTAATGAATTTTGCTTTAACAGTAAAAGTGTTGTGATAATAAAATATTCTAAATGTTGTGAACTCATAAGGTAATTACAATAATAGTTAAATAAAGTAAATAACAAGAACAATAAAACTATCTCTCTTAACATCTTAGGAAAAATATTGCCTGCATGAACACAACTATCAAACAAGAAAACAGTGCTAAACAACATTTTAAATACTTTTCATTCATAACCTTTTATAGGTGGGATGTTCTAACTAATTTTGTCTATATTCTTGAGATCAAACAAACCTTGCCTGAATCTGTCTATGCATCAGAAATAGGGAGCAATGAAAATTAGTTGCATGCCACCGTAAGGTAATCTGTTAAGTGAACATACCTATTGACAATAATTGAATATTCATATAGTGTATGGAAAGCCACCTAATTTTACTGCCTTTGAGTAGTAAGAAATGGTTTGCAATCTTGGTTGTTATTTGGATTTGGAAAGTTGCATGCTTTTGAGCTTGCTTTTTGTTTCTTCTGTAGAAGACACTGTAATTCTCAATAATTCTCAGTAATAAGTATTTTAAATATTCAGCTTAGACACACATAGCAATTACAGCAGAAATTGATAATATGCACTGACACAATGGCATTCACAATAACCCTTAATTTCCATGAACTACTGAAAAATTTTAAAACAAATTAACTAAAAAAAAGGTCAAATCTCACAAAATTAACAATACACATTGAGACTTCATTGTTCATATATAAGGTTCATAAAATCCCTATGTTTTCAATTTGAAGATCTTGTAAGATACCAGCCAATTGTAGCTATTACAAAGGATTATAATTTTTGATGCCTATGACTTCAGGCAGGCTTGTGTAATGGTTTTCATCCTCTCCAAAGAATGCTAACCCAAGTTATAATATCAGGGAAGGAAAGAAGAGAGACTGTCTAACGTTTTGAAGAATATCGTCTATAAAATATCCTTTCAGTCTCTCAGCCAATGCAGCCCATTAGATGGCACCCAGCTGAACAAAATCTGGCCGAAACTTCTACACAGTCAATAAAGAGCTACAATGAACTGTGGGCATGATTTTACTCTCCCTTTAGGCAATTATATTATTTGAATTTAATCCATTCTATTTTATCATCCAAAATGCAAATGAACCAAACAAAGCAGCTTAACAATCAGTACTCAACTTTGCCAGAGAAAGAAAAGGAAAGAAAAATAAAGACTTGTATTCAAATAGCATACATTAATGATACTCATGGGAGGATATCAGAGACTGTGTGCCTAGTTGGTTCATCCCATTAGTATATGGATGCCAGCCAATTAGTGTATTTCCTATTCAAAAATTAAAATAATAATTTAAAGTAGTTTTGGAAATAGAAAGGCTGGTAGACACCCATTTCCTCTCTGCTTCAATTACAACTCACCAGATTTCAGTCTTCATTCTACCCCAATTAAATAGCTTGATTTATCTTGCCCTAATCCAGTGTGGGAAGGGACAGCAAAGTTTTTTATTATATTCTCTAATATAAGAGACTCTTCATAATATTTATTTTATTGAGATCAATTAAAATGCATTTTTATCATGATAAGTACATTTGAAAGCCTATTGATTTATTCTCATCTCAAAAGGTGCTCAAATTAATAATACATTGACTATAATTTATTTCACAAGAAGATGAAAGCGGTATGAAAAATGGATGGGAAAATATTTTATTTTATTTTGTAATCAAAGATAGTGATAGTTCAACAAAAAGTACAAATAAAGCCAAGTTTTAACTTTAATCAGACCTTCTCTCTTTAGGCCAACAAAGTTACAAACATATAGCAAAAAGAATACTCAAAGTCATCTTGCAACCATGCATAAATTAAATACTGAATATAGCTAACACTAAAACCTATAACAATTTAAAAGGATTTAACACTGTTAAATATTTACACAAATAATACATGTTTTAATGAAATGTCATCATTTCTGCAATAATAATTTATCAGTAAACTTAAATGCAATAAAATAATTAAAATAATTGAAAATGACTTTGACTAATATTTTATACATACAAATTCCTCTAGATCAGGAGTGTCAAACTCTTTTCATTGAGGGCCACATCAGATTTGTTTGACTTTGGGGGGCCAAGGTGGGCATGGCCAGGGTGGGCATGGCGAGCTTTACGTCACTCATGTCGGGAGCGCCTGTGGTGGCCTGAGCACTCTGCCAGTGAAAATGGGCTCCCGAGATCCATATTCGGCTGCGACAGCTACCTGCAAACCTCTGCCAATGAAAACAGATTTTCAGAGAGGGCCTCCCAAGCTCTGTTTTCACTGGCAGAGGCACCGTGGGCTAGTCCTTTGTTGTTTCCAGGGCAGCCACGTGGGCCAGATCTAAGCATCCAATGGGCCAGATTTGGCCCATGAGCCTTGAGTTTGACACCCCTGCTCTAGATTAATCTCCAGTCAGATCAATAAATGAAACATATTTAACTTACTCTCTCCTCTCTCTTTATGTTTTTTCTCTATAAATAATTTCATAATGAAGATTTTTTTAATATACATATTTTGCATGACTAGAAGTATTGCTTACTATATCGTCAAAACCAACTACTTTCATATACAAGGAATATCTAACATCCTGAACATATATACACTCCTCCAAAAATCATCGGTTAGCATATCTAACTTTTACAGATAGCACACATATAAAAAGTACCACTGTAATAAATAAAATATTGAGACAGCAAACAAGATCAAAAATATGAATAAAATGAGTTGTACTTTGCATTAAATTTAATGCATGTCTATTAATATTCCAAGCACCACTTCTGCATAAAATTGAAATGTTTTGTTCAGTTTTCTCTTATTCCATAACTTAGATTATGATTGTTTTAGCAATTTTAACAAAGTATCAAATGTTAAATAGCTATAAGTTAATAATGGGACCTTTGCCACTTTTCTATAAGAGAACAGCAATCAAATCCCTGCTGCTCTTTCCAAAGCATTTCAGAGTAAAAAGTTGTATATATCAGAGCAGGGGTCGCCAACCTTTTGGACCTCAGGGACCACCAAACTCATAATTTTAAATCCCATAGACCACTAATATGAATTTTGACTGATGGTGGCTTGCTGACGTTGGTGGGAAAGTCGGTCCCATATTCCAGAGCTGCAGTAGTTACAGGACTGGCCCTTTGGTCATCCCGGAGCAGCTGCTCCTCCACCCGGGTGCACTGGCCTGCCATGGACTGGAGGAGCTGCTCCAGGATGACCAAAGGGCAAGTCTTGTGACTACTGCAGCTCTGGAATATGGGACCGACTTTCCCACCAATGTCAGCAAGCCATGGGAAAGTCGGTCCCATATTCCGGGACAGATTTCCCTCCCCCACCATTGGTCTTACCTTCCAGTTCCAGCTCACGTGGCTCTACTCAAGGTAAGGTTTGTGCTTGGCCGAAGGGTGGGGAACAGCGGGTGGGTAGGTCATGTGGGCAACACAGGCTTGTGTTCCCGTGTAGTCTGGATTAATTGCTTTGAGGGGGAGTGCTTGGGGGAACCACCAAAATTTTCTCGCGGACTACCAGTGGTCCCCGGCCCACCGGTTGGTGACCACTGTATTAGAATACATACCAGTATTTTCGATATCTAAATTGCAAAATCTTTAAGCCTCTAAAATTTTAACTGATGAGCCCTCAAAAATAGAAAAAAAAACCACTGCGTATTTTCTTCCAAACTCATTTTGGCCAAACTGAAGCAGGTTTCATTGCTCCAACCACTGGAACAGTATAGCTAAATCCAAAACTTTCAGATACTGACATAGGCAACTGAAAGAGAGGGGCATAAGGCAGGCAACTAATGAAATGTACATTATGACATCATGATACAAACTCACCTGAGTAACATGACCCTCTGGCAACCACTGTTATATCTTTTTGATGCTTGCAAGCAGCTCTTCTAAGAAAGCATTCATTTTGATAGGTGTCTCCATTTGAACCACAAACAGGAATATAATTTGTATGACACTGGAAAGAGAGAAGGTGTGGAAGAAGGAAGGAAGGAAGGAAGGAAGGAAGGAAGGAAGGAAGGAAGGAAGGAAGGAAGGAAGGAAGGAAGGAAGGAAGGAAATTTATGTTAATTCATGCATACATACCTAAAATAATTCTGCACCAGACATTCACAAGACTTAAAATGTTTACTTGAAAAGAAAACAATACTGAATTTAAGCACCCCAAAAGAAGAGCTAAGATCAGAACAGGGAGGGTAAAGGAGAGAGGTAATTAGAATTAATTACTAATAAAATTATTAGCCTATAAAATAAGATACATTTACAAAATTATTTGATTGGCCTATACCAAGCATTTTTCGTCATCCACTCAAATCATTTATATGTACAAGTTTACAAAACACACACACATTCATTCCCTTTCATCCTTCCAACAGAAACAGCCAAAAATAATAAAATTGATCCGCTTTTTTTAAAAAGGAGAGATATTTGCACTAAGAAGAGATGTGTAAGAAAGAAAATAAATTGAGGCCAAAGTAAGTGATAATTGAATAGCACAGAAGAAAGAAGCATTACCAAAAAAGTTAAATTCACCGGGCAAGCAGCTTCTCTCAAACAAGACCTAATTTTAAAAGATTTCCATGCTTTTCAGCAGGAAATCTTCAGCCTGTTCCTTCTGTTCTAATATGGGAATAAAAAAGTTTTCTCCAATTCATAGAATTACTTGGCAGGAAAACAGCATTCTTGTCAAACACGGGATCTGGGAATTACACACGGTTTAGACTACAAACAATCCATGGGATTTGTTAGAATACTTTTTTAAAAGAGTTTTAAAAAACCACAAACACACAGCCACAGCCACATATAGAAAGCATTCCTAAATGGTTTATTCGTCAGTTAATAAATTATATCACAAGTTTCTTCAATAAAAGGAATATATTCATACATTCACAAATACCCTACCATTATGAATTTGTGTTTTTTGCCTGTGTGATAGAATATAGCATTGAAAGAGAACTTTAGTGAAAAAAATAGTTTCTGAAAATTAGTCTTCAGCAGATGTCTGGTGAATTTTGAAAATAAACACAGTTTTGCAAAGATGCTATCATATGATTGTCTGTGATATCATGTTAACACACCTTATATCCTTCGCATATTTGACACTGTTGAGGTAATTCCCCGTTAGGAGAATGAGCGCATACAGGGAGATGTATTTGAGAGTAGTGTTTGAATAACACACACACAGCACACAGATACTCTGTACAGTAAATGTAGGTTTTTTTACTTTCAATAAAGGTTTAAGCAAAGTTCAAAATAAGCAGTCCAAAGTCATTCACAGGTAAAATCAGTCAGTTTTCAGTCAGGGATAATCCAATAACAAATTCCAGTATCAAAAACAGTTCAATATCAGACTTACATCAAATCCAAAAAATATCAGTCAATTAGTAGGAACGGCAAAACTCTCCAACAGAAGGAAATAGAGACTCACTGAGACTTCTTCTGAGACTAAGACTAAGACAACCCAGGTTTCTGGCTCCATCTTATGGCCGTTTGAGAAACCACACCCAATTACAATTTTTTGCATTTTCTTAAAGACATAGTACTAAAATGTCTATCTTGGTTTATATATTTCCAACCCAAATATCTGTTAGGTGACTTACATTCCTAACAGACACATTTTAAAGAATTAGGATCTAGAGCAATCTGCAATGTAAAGGATGATATGTAAATAAATCAATTTATATGTACTAATCTGAAGAAAGAGACAAGGTAAAGGGACCAATCTACAAATCAAAATGGAGGTCAATATTTAAAGATTCAAATTACATACAGGTCTATAAAATTATGCAACAACATTCCCACAACACATTGTAATCACAGGTATTTCTCGCTCAGGGGTGGGATTCAAATTTTCTAACAACCAGTTCTGTAGGCATGGCTAGGTAGGTGTGGCCAGGTGGGCATGGCCATGTGACTGGGTGGGTGTGATTGCTTCTTCTCTTTTTTGCACACACACACACACCCGTTTTTTTGCATCCTGGGCCTCAGGGAAGCCTCCTGGGGGGGTGCTTTTGCTCCCAGAAGCTTCCTTTGGGCCCAGGAAGGCAAAAAACAGAACTCAGGGGGTGCACAGGACCCCTCTATGCTCTGTTTTGGGGCCTCCTGGACCTCAGGGAAGCCTCCTTGGGGGGGGCATTTTTGCTCCCAGGTTTCCCTGGGGCCCAGGAAGGCAAAAAACAGCATAGGGGGAGAACCCCCCCACACCCCTTTTTGCCTCCTGGGCCTCAGGGAAGCCAGTAAGCAGTAAGGCAGCAAGGGGGATCCCAGCACAGCTGATCATTGGAACAGCTGACTGTTGAAAGGAGGAAAAAAATACCTAAAGGAGTTACTGGGTGGGGTAGAATGCAGTCAGTGATGTTGGGCATGTGTGTGATGTCGCACATGTGCAATAAGGGCTGAATGGGGAGAGAAGGGGCGGGCGGAGATGGGTAGGACCAGCCAGGGGCACTATTTGCCGGTTCTCTGAACTGCTCAGAATCATAACAACCAGTTCTACAGAACCAGTCCGAACCAGTAGAATCCCACCCAGTTCTCACTTAATGAATGTTCGTCCAGCGACCATTTGAAATCACAAAGGTGCTGAATGGACATGCCCCATGTTCTGCGTAATTACAAATATGATTGTTAACAACCACAACTAGGATTGGGGTCACTGGGTGAAGTGATCATGTATCATCTCTCTTAATGACCACTTTGCTCAATGACCAGATTCCAGGCTCAATTGTGGTTGTAAATCAAGGACTATCTGTAGTATAATCACAATAAGAAAGAATCTTGTTTTTCTTCGCTTTATGTTTATATTAAGCTTCTAAAAATATATTATTTCTAATTTGTATTGTGCAAAATTAATTAAGACAATAAAAGTGTACATTCCATATTAAAATGTGATAATTTAATCATAATAATAAAAAATGATAAAAGGCCTAACAAATTCAGTTGCAAACAAAATAACTCCAAAAACTTTGACCATAATGCTTGAAAGTCTTTCTCCTTATCTCTTTGTCAACAACATAAATGGACACGAATTTAGTTCTAAACAATATGCTATACCACATTATGTATTTCCAAGAATCAAATTGTCAGTGACATATTTATAATTATCTCATCAGTTCAGTTTATGCCCATTCATAAATATGAAAAATCCTTACCTGTAATTGGCATACACATTTCCAACTCTCTCCCTCTTCCTTGCAAACACCCCCATATTTACATGATGATTCATCACATACTTTCTCATCCAATTCTTTAACATTTAACTCTGAAAAATAAAAGATTAAACATCTGTTATATTGTGTGTTTTCAGAAATATGAACTAATTTTGCTGTACTGATTAAGGAGAAATACATGTAACAGAAATATGTATAATGAAGCACTGAAATATTTTTTTTAAAAAAAACTTTAATAAAAAGCACTCAGGAAGTTGCAATTTTGATCAATAGAGTCTGTTGAGTAGTTATAGTGCTAAAAACTACCTCCCTGCTTTCCATTTTACTATTCATAATCAATAGATCATAACTTGCTTTTATTCAGGCTTACCAGAGGTAAACCTTGGAGAGGAGTTGGCAATTTAGAGAGGATTTAATTCTGAGCAGGAAAAACACAGAGCAAAGATGCTAGGAAAGATATTAACTATCCCTTTTCTCTATCTATTTATGAAGCTCAGAGTCAAAGCTGCCTTGTTGTTTGCCCTTTAGAAAATAATTTCTGATCATATGTACCCCAACCCTTCCCAGACTGCCAGTTCTCAGCAAGATGCCTCAGCTGATGGCGTTCTTGGAACACGACAAGTGTGAAGTAACAAGACGAACTAGATGATTGTTCAAATAGTAAGGCTGTCGGAAGGAAAATACTACCAGCAGTTGCCACCCATATACTTCTCTGAGTCTACAAGCAAGATTATAGTTTTTCCATTTCGAGGAGGAGTTGGGAAGAAACCTAAAGTGAATGTCAATAAGCTGCTAGCTAGTGCAGTAAATGAGAACCGGAGAGGTATCTTGCAGCAGCTTACGTCAACTTGACATAACTTGTTAAGATCTGTGATTTATGTCCAATATATGTATAATACAATATTAAAGATGACATGCAGTTGCCAATATACTTCCTTTTCCCTATTAAACCATGAACCACAAAACTCTGGGATCCCTCAGAGAAAGATCAGTACTAATGAATGAGCCTCATAGAAGGCTATTTATCACTGCCTAGCTCCCACCCACCCACCCTCAATTCAATTGCAATAGGGTGTTCCACTGATCATGTACTCAGTGGATACCCCTATGGGAACTGAAATGTATTTCATCCTGAGCTGAAGGCATACGAATGAATGCTAGACAATGTCTTATGTGTGGGAAAAGGTTGGTCAAATGTTAGTCAAGAACCATTTTCTCTGGCATCTATTTTTCTGTGGGTTTTTTTTTAAATGTGGTATGAAAGACCATTCTGTCATGCAAATAAATCCTCTTACCTATCCGAATGAATTTACTACCTCAGCAATATCTAAACCACTGTATGCATTTTAAAACATTCTGCAATCCATACTGAAAATATTCCTTGAAGGTAGACAGCTCAAAGCTGTGATCTTTACAAAGGCTTTTATTTGCAAGTACTTGTAACATATATGCATTTATTTGGTACCCTTAAAGTTAGCGGCTCATAGGATTATATTTTAAGTTACTGTCAGAATGAATGTAACTGAAAATGTATACTGGACTTATAGGTGCATACATTTTTCACCATCTGTATGCCGCTCTATCTTCCTTCCACTTGATCTTGAAGTATAATAGCAAGAGTCTGATAATGTTTCCTGTGGTCCTCTGGGTCTTCCTAATTCTAGAGTAGCAGCACTACAGATATCTCCTATGAAGCATTACTGCTGGAGACAGCTGGAATGGCTGTATGTCTAGTGAACTGGCTTTGGAGCAGGCTACTTCCAAAGTCTCCTAAGCTAATTTGAAATAAACTTCAATTTACCTAGAGATTATCGTTCGGTGGAATGTTGTGGCTAACATGGGATTATCAAAAAGATACTAAGAACCTGCCAAAACTCAGGTAGATCACAATAGCCCTCCTAGTGTCTCGCTCCAGTGGGAAACTAAATTGACTCTATGAATTAAGATTTGGGTTGGGAACAATATGATGGTATCCAGGTAGATAATTTTTTGATCTCCGCGCATCTTTCCCTTCTTGTAGTAGAGTGATATATTTTCTGTCCACACTCATCAGCTTCTCACAATCTTATCTTCTTTGTTTCTCATATATTCCTTCATCCAGTTACACATCCTGATGTTCATCTGTCTTTTCTATCTTGACTTCTAATTTTTCCTTTCCTACTTGTCCTCTGATTTTGCTCTCCAAAGGGGTATCTAGTTATACCCATTATCTCAGTGGTGGGATTCAAAAACTTTTACTACCAGTTCTGTGGGCGTGGCTTGGTGGGCGTGGCCACGCGACTGGGTGGGTGTGGCTTTTTTGCAGCCCCCACCCATTTTGGGAGCTTCCTAGCCTCAGAGAAGGCTCTGGGGGGGCGCTTTTGCTCCCCTAAGGCTCCTCTGGGGCTCTGGAAGGCAAAAAATGGAGGGGGGGCTGAGCTCCTCCCTCCATTTTTTGCCTTCCTGGGCCTCAGCAAGGGAAATCCCAGCACAGCTGATCTTATCTACAGCTGATTGCCAGGAGGGGGAAAAAGAAAGAAATACCTTAGGCGAATGTCAGGCAGGTGGGCGGGGTGAGAGAGCATCGGGCGGGAGGGTGACCAGGTGGGGGGCATGGCCAGCCAGAACTTACTACCAGTTCGGAGACCCACGCCAAATTCTTGCTACCGGTTTGCCCGATCCGGTGCGAACCGGCTGAATTATTTATCACTCTTCATTTCCCTTCACCTCCTATTCTCATCTGTTTAAATTGTCTGTTCCTCTCAATCCTCCATTAACATATAGCTCATCTCAACCAACAAGGATAAGCCTGGATACATATTGCTGCTCTGTAAAGTCAGACCTGAATAACTGCTTGCTAATGAGAGTCCAAGTATCTGTGAAGATGCTCCTTTGCATATTTAGGGACCACATTTGAAAATGTGGAAAGAGAAATGTGATGAAAAACTCATTCAATAAGAGCCAACAACGGGAAATTGTGAATTTTTCAAAAGATGGCAGACTACAACAAGTCACAGGTCTTTTCCATCGAAACAAGCCAAGAACAAGCACCCCAAAGTCACATAGAGTTAAGAAGCAGAATTACACATTCTTACATCTAGGTTGAATCATGGCAACTGAACCAAAATTTGTTACACTGAGAGGTTTTTCTTCCCATCCAGGAAGTCAAAATAAAAAATTAGTTAGGCAGAAAGTTAGAGAGTCGTTGGAATGTACCAACCCTTACCATACCAACTTCTCCCAAAATGTATTGCAATATGTCAATGAAGTCATATTGATTTATTTGGTACCTTTGTCCTTTATCCTCAATCTGGATGATTGAGCCTTCATTGACATATTCTTCCATCTACTCTTTTTTTTACTCAAGACAGAAATTCAACAGCAACAAATCTGGTTTGAGAAATCTAGATTGGTTTGTTGTATGATCTATTTGTTTTAATCCATGGTATTATTATAAGTCTTTTCTTAAGAAAATCTGTATTATTGTCTGCATATTCTGATCTTTGTAGGGGCACCTTTTGTATGGAGTCCTTATTATAATGCCAACAGTTTTCCTGTGAGTTCAAGTCCTGCCTTAGGTGTGAAAAACCCAACCCACCTCACGGAATGTTTGTTGTAGGGAAAACAGGAGGAGAAAGGTGTTGGATATATGTGCCACCTTAAGTTATTTGTTTAAAAAAGAATAAAGGCAGGAAATGAATGAATGAATAAGCAAGCAAGCAATAAGAACTTAACTACAGCAACAAGGGTTGCACTTTTGGAAGACTGAAAGGCTATGCTATGAACACAGCATCCTGGAGGATGGATTTTATACAATATTTTATTTGTATATAAATAAATGATTATGATATAATTTATTCAAGCTCAATTCCCCATCCTCCACAAGAAGAAAACATTCCTAAAACTGGATCAGGCTAGAGTTGTGAGCCCAGGCTTAAGCAGATGAGTAGGAACTAGGAGTCAATAGGTATAGGGTTTAGATGAGTAAGAGAGAAGCCAGCACTTCCCAATACAGACACAGCCCTGATGTAAATATGTAACTGCTTGGCTTCAGGGCCACCAAATGAAGTGTGAAGTACCCATTAATTCAAAAGAGCAGGAGGAAAAAACTTTAACTTTAAACCCTTCAGGGGAAAAACAGTATTTTATATCTTTGCATTAGCAGCATCTGAAATAAAGACTGCAACCTAGACAAGCTATATTTGAGAATTTTCATCAGTGGAACTGAGCTAAGCTGTTATCTGTCAAAAGATCTATGATTTATTCCTGAGCCATGACAGCAAGCTGAGCAGAAATACTCTGCTGATAGTATTTGACTCACAAGCTGCCAGTTGCCCATCTGTGTCTTAGGACATATTGGCCCAAACGGACAAAAACTAATTCAGATTTTCCTCATTCCCATCTAAACTTGGAATTATCCTCTCAGGTGAAAATGATCTCTCACAAATTACAATCCCAGAATTCTTTGGATGAAATTGCAACAACCAAAATACTTAAGCTAGTAATAAACAAAGTTTTCAATTGTTTCTTAATTTAGATTTTAAAACATTCAATATAATCCCCAAGTTATTTTTGAGAGAAGAAATAAATGGATATACCAATAGAGTGCCTGATCAATCTATCACTTTATATATCATCATCTGCTTTTGCTACTGAAGTCACCTATTCTGTTTTTGTGCTGCACGTCAACAGAGAATTTCCACTGCTTGAATCACCTTGTCAGATCATTTACTCTGGCTTTCTGTATACCCAGCCAAATTAATTCTTGCTAAATGAGAACTAAAAGAGAAATTGATAGAGAAGACAAAGATTAGCTTAACTTCAGAACACTATTTCTCTTTTTATTATTGCATCCAATAATCAAGATTCCTAGTAGTACGGGTAATAACTGTTAACAGAAAGGATTGCTTTTTCAAAGAAAACATCAAGGGGGAAAATAATATTAGTGGGAAAATTTGATTTTGGGGATGATTCCCCCCCCAACCACTTTAAGTAATCTCATAAAAAGACAAATGAAAATATACAGCGCGCTGAAAAACACTTCTCTAATTCTGTGGATGGAGAGGGAATTTATGCAGGAGAGAACCAAAGGCAAAAGGATGTGATTTATTTTCTTCCTTCTCTTCCAACATAATGGTAACTTCTCTGTAAATCCAGGTAAGGAAAAATTTGTAGGAAGAAGTTTCAGGGAAAAAAATGGTGATGGAAAAATTAAAATGTAAATGCCCATCCTCAAAATGAGTAATATCAGCTCTGCATTTCTTTTTATTATTCAATAACACATCATAAATAATGTTTATGAGTCTAGGCCATCATCTGATGGACAGCTTAGGGTCATACAAGAGTCATGGGTTTTTAAATGTTCTTTGACCAATCCCAGCCATTGGAAACAGCATTTCCCCAGAGTTCAAGACAGGTAAGGAGAAGCAGAGCTAGTCCTTTGGGAAATGCTCCTTCAAAGGTCTGACACCAGAATTGAATTGAATATTTTTAACGGAATTCTCTGACACTTTCTCTATGGAAAAGGTCTACTTGGGAAGACTGTTCTGGTTTTCCTGCAGAAAGGGACGGAAGACACAACCTCTTCAGAGCATTCTCCAACCCTCTATCATTAGAAGAGTGATAGTGCTGGAGAACCTAATGTGACTACATTTTGTCATCCATCCATCCATCTGGAAATGTATGTGCATCTCTCAGTCTCTCATACTGGATCAGGTGATATTCCCAAACATGGGGTTGGACTCGAAGATCTCCAAGGTCTCTTCTAACTGTTATTCTGTTATTTAATAATGATGCTTTAACAATAGGAACTTTGATCAGCAACAGTTTTATACCTCATTGCTATATTTCATTGTGAATAAATAGAGACACTACGTTTGTGTGTGTGTATGTGTGTGTGTTTATATGTGTACATGCTACCAATGAAAGACCTCTGCATTGTTATCAATGAGTTCCAGAGTGAGACGAGCTGTAGAAAGAGGCAGAAAAAGAAAGGAAATGAAGATGGTTTTCCAACATAATGTTGTGTCTGTAGTAATTACAAAGGTATGATCTATCTTTTCTCAGAGAAAATGGGCATTGGTAGAAGTTACCCTGAACGCCCTTTCTATCTATGCTGCAAAAGAGCCCAGGATGGGTTGACTCCTTCCTATGACGTCATTTAGCTAAGTCTGTACTAAGATATAAAAGCCAGCCCCCAGAAGAGACCCCAGCTTTGGCGAAGATACTTGACAGACTGAAAGGTGTCTCTGAAATCCCAAATGAATACAGAAATATGACTTACACTCTCCGGACGAATCAAGGGAGGGGCTGGGCTCTCTTGCAGCATAGATAGAAGGGGGGGGGTTCTACCAACGCCCATTCTCCTCCATGCTGCATCGAGAGCCCAGGATGGGACATACCAAAGCTTGCATGTCCACGGGTGGGTCCTCGTCCGGCTCATCACACCGACTGTTGAACCACTCATTGAAGCACCCGTCTGCCGAAGGCTGCAGTCGCCGAGACAAAGACATCCAGACGGTAGTATCTGATGAAAGGAGACAGAGATGTCCACGTGGCCGCACGACAGATCTCCTCCAAAGGTGCTTGGGTCGCCCGGGCAGCCGAAGTGGCCGCGTTTCTGGTAGAGTGCGCCGTCAGACCTTGAGGAACTGGAAGGGCCGCAGATTTGTAGGCCTGCTCAATGCAAGATCTGACCCACCTGCTAATAGTAGGAGAAGAGGCCTTGTGCCCCAAGTGAGAAGGGAAAAGGAAACAAAATGGCTTCAGACTTCCTGAAGGAGGAAGTACACTTAATGTATATTCTAAGAGCCCTACCTAAGTCTAGCTTGTGCCACTGCTGCTCTAAGTCATGGTGCGGGAGGGGGCAGAAGTCAGGCAACATAATGTCCTGGGACCTGTGAAACAGGTGTTAATGAGGGGAATAAATGAGGGGTCCAGACTGAGGACAACCCTATCATCGTGAAAGGAACAAAGGTCCTGTCTGATGGAAAGAGCAGCAAGCTCGGATACCTGCTTGGCTGAAGTGATGGAAACAGGGAACACTACCTTCAGAGTCAGGAAACAGGGAGACAATGTTCTAAGGGGTTCAAAAGGGGGCTTTGTAAGGGCATAAAGGACCACCTGAAGATCCCAGGAAGGATACCTGTGAACCACCTGTGCAGGTTGGAAGCCTCTTTCGAAAACCTCCTGACTGAAGGGTGATGGGATAAGGAAGGAAGCGAACCCCATGAAAGAACCGAGGAGAGGGCCTCAACCTGCCTGCGTAAAGGTGTTGGGGGCCAAACCTTTCTCCAGATCATGTTAAAGGAATCTAAGAACCTCTGCCAACTGGGCTAGAGAGAGACCCTCCCGAAGGCACCATCAGGAAGGGCCTTCCAGGTGGCATCATAGATGCGCCTTGTGGGAGGTTTGCGAAATGCCAGGATAGTGATGATGACCCTTTCAGGAAGATCAGCCACCTCTAGCTGCTGCCGCTCAAGTGCCACATGGTCAGCTTGAGCCACTGGGGCTCTGGGTGGAGCAGAATCCTCTGATGAAGGGAGATTTGATGGGCTGGGATCCTCCAAGGAGAAGCCACCAACAGGTTGACCAGGTCCACAAACCAGGGCGTCCTTGGCCAATAGGGTGCCAGGAGGAGGAGCTCCGCTCGTTCCTCCAACATCTTCCGAATTACTGCTGGAATGATGGGAGCGGGGAAAGGCATAGAGGAGACTTTTGGGCCATCTGCACCGAAGGGCATTGGTCCCCTCCGCTCCCTGGCAAGGAAACCTGGTGAAGAATCTGGTGACCTGGGCAATTTGAGGAGTGGAGAAGATCCACCTCCGGTGTTCCGAATCTGAGGGAAAGGTCCCTGAATAGAGAAGGAGGAATAGACCATTCTTCCTGGTCGACCAGGCTCCTGCTGAGCCAGTCGGCCTGGGAGTTGTTGATCTCAGAGAAGTGGTCCGCCGAGATCAACAACAGGTGTTGCTCTGCCCATAACCCCAACCGTAGAGCCTCTCCCATGAAGGCTCTGGACCTCGTCCCCCCCACTGGTTGACATGAGCCATGGCGGCCATGTTGTCCGTAAGTACTAGAACATGAGAGCCTGTCACTGAGTGCCTGAAATGCTTGAGAGCTAGAAAAATGGCTCTGAGCTCTAGCCAATTTATAGGAAGGGCCTGCTCTGACCTGGACCAAGGTCCTGAGCTATCTGGACCTGCATATGGGAACCCCAACCCAGGAGGCTGGCATCGGTGGTTATCACTAGCCTGTCTGGGACCCTGAAAAGGAGTCCCTTCCAGATTAACGGGGAACACCACCAATTGAGAGATCTCCGGATTTGTGGTGGGAGCGGGACCTTGATGGATGAGTGGCTGGTTCCTGCTCGTTGGTAGGGAAGCAGGAACCATTAGAGTGGACAGGAGTGGAAAAATCCGTGACTCTGGAGATATGACAGGATAATTTGCAGATCCCGATGGGCTGCATGGATGAAGGAGGACATCATCAAAATGTTGTCCAAGTAGCATTGGATCCTCACTGGAACAGAAAGCAGAGATGCCATTAATGCTGCCAGAACCTTCGTGAAGACCCTTGAAGCCGATGAGAGGCCGAAGGGAAGTGCTCGATACTGGTAATGGGTATTCTGATAACAGAAACGGAAAAACTGGCGATGATGAGGCCAAATGGGGATGTGGAAGTAAGCCTCCATGAGATCAGTGGAAGAGAGGACATCACCCTCCCGAACGCTCTCTAAAATAGAATGCAGAGTCTGCATTTTAAATAGCCTGTATATTACAAATTGGTTGAGAAATTTTAGATCCAGGATGGTTCGCTACCCCCCACTGAGGCTTTGGGAACGATGAAAGGCGAGAATAAAGCCCACGTCCCCATTGAGAGGGGGGAACAGGTTTGAATAGCTCGGATTTCAAGGAGTTGAATGGCCTGATTCATGAGGTCTTGCCTTGAAATGTACCGATAGGACAGATCAAAAAAAAAAATTGGGGGGGGGGTGCATTAGGAAGTCCAATTGTAATCCTGACCTAATAGTGCTGAGCACGCAGGCATCCGCCGTTGACTCCTCCCATTTGGAGGCAAAGAAGGCTAGGCGACCTCCGATGGGTGGAGAGAACGAGGGATTACTTAGAGCGACGGCAGGAATGACCCCCACCCTCCCGAAAGGGCTGTTTACCAGTATAAGGAGCTGGGCAATAGTCGGCTGTCTTCCCAGAGGAAGAGAGAATTTTACATTTATCTCTGGTTTCGATGAGATAAGGTTCCAGAGCATTGCCAAAAAGCTTATCGCCCGCGAATGGAACTGAAACCAGCTTCCATTTACGGCGTGACTCCACCTGCCAATTTCTGAGCCATAACAGTCTTCTTGCTGCTACTGAAGATGCCATGGCCCCAGATGCAAATTTGGCAGAATTGAGAGTGGCATCTGCAGTGAATTCTGCCGCTGCAATAATCTTATTAAGGCCTTGGTGAGACCGAAGGTCAGATGTAGGCAATCTAATCTGGAGTTGGTGCAGCCACCATATGGATGCCCATGTGAGAGTGCCAGAAAATGGGAACGAGGCCAGAACCGGAATGTCAACAGAAGGCACTGCCAGGGAATTGTCCAGGGCTGCGCTGACGTTGTACAAATGCTTATCCAGAGAAGATGGGCAAGGACCTGCCGAAGGGGAAGCGCACTGTTCCTTGACCATGTCCAGGAACAAAGTGGGAGAAGGCAAAACCCCTGCATGCACTACAGGCTTGGAGAAGAATGAGTCTCCCTGGCTAGAGGGAATTCCTTGTGGCTCGGGAGCCACTTCCTCTGGCGACAGTTTGGCAGTGACCAAGGCCATGCTGAGTAATGGCCTGAAGAGAGAAGGATTGAAGACCAATGCAGAGGATGTCTGCTCTGGATGAGAGTCCTCTTCCTCTGAAAGATTTTGGTCAAAGGTCTCGCCCTCTTCAATTTCTGAACGAGAGGAGTAACTGTGTTCAGATGGTAAAGCCCTTCCCTCCTCATCAACCTCCTCCGATTCTGGTAGAGAAGAATGGACCCTGAGGTCCTGGGGCCTGTGTAAATCAGGGTGATGAGGCAACTTATAGATTGAGAAGGGAGAAGAGCCTGAACCCTTTCCGGAGGTCGAAGGATTTGCTTGAAGCCTTCAGCCAATCTTTGCCTAATGGCCAAAGAGACAACATCTTGGATATCCCCTGGTCTATGATCAAAGGTAGGGGCAGAAGGCCGAAGGCCCGCTGCTGAGGGAGTGAAGGTGGCTTCAGGCCTAGATTGAGAAGAGGTTCGAGGCCTGGAGGGAGGAGGAGGAGCATAGGGCCCAGAAGCCTGTTGGAAATAAGGCCCAGATCTGCTTAGATCCTGAAGATCATTGTACTGCAAAAGCCTCAGGAGACAGGCTCATAGATAACTTCTCCCCTGGGAGGTCTTGGCTGGGGCCCACAGGTATCACCTGAAACATGCTGTAGTTGCACTCCCTTCTGTTGAATAGTTCTGTTGAACTGCCTCTCTAGGGCTGCATGTCTGCGCTTTTCTGCCCTCAACTCAGCCTGAGTTGCCTTCTTAGGGGGCTAGAGCCTTAGCTCTGATTTTAGCAGCCACCTCCTCTGACTGATTGGGTGCGTTGCTCACAACTTTTTCTCTTATTGGCTTAAGAGACTGTTCCACTGGGGGGGGGGAGAGAACAACTCTGCCTGACCCTTATCTTGCTCCATTTGAAGGATAAAGGCTCTTACGATGGAAGGAAAGCCCCTTCGGGTATAAATTGGCACCCGGGCTTATAAAATGGCCGCTCACCTTGGGGTGGAAGGCTTCAATCCAAGATGGCCACTGACTATGGGAAACAGGCTCCGAGATCGAAGAATTTCTCCTTAGGCTATAAAGAGCCCCGAGTGAAGTCAGCAAAGGAAAGGGCAGCCTCTGGCCACACAATCAGCTGGCTGACGCTGGTATCGGTTTGCCGATCGCTTTTTACGACTGCTCAAACCGCAGGCGTGGGGGAGGTCTACAGATGCTGCCCAACTTGCCTGAACAGCGCTCTGGCAACGCTGCTCCCAACCTTGCTTGAAATGAGGAAAAATGGCACTGAAGATCGCTGGTGAGTGTTATCTAACAGAAGCTTTCAGAGACACAGCTACTGACTGAAAGGAGCTGAGTCAAAAGCTGGGGTCTCTTCCGGGGGCTGGCTTTTGTATCTTAGTACAGACTCAGCTAAATGACGTTATAGGAAGGAGTCAACCCATCCTGGGCTCTCAATGCAGCATGGAGGAGAATGTCTTGACACAGGGAAAGGATTGCGAGGAAAAAATTAACCAACTAATCTCCCCTCCCAAAAAAAATCAATTCCACAATCACTTTGAAATGATATAAAGCAGGCTTGCAAAAAATTCCTGAGATTCTCAAAGTACTGTGCCTCAGTAGTTCTCTTATGCAATGGTGCTGTAGTTTCATGCCTAAACTGTTCTTGGGCATACCCGAGGTTGTGCCTAGTAGGACAATGGCTACCTAACCTCTACTTGAACGCATGGGGAAACAAAACTTTTTTTAAAAAAAAAAAAACAAGTTTTATTTTCAAGACAAACAATACATAGATACACATAAAACAAAACATAAAAGCATAAAAATCTCTTATCTGAAAGTTGCTTAGTCCCGGTTAAAACTCTTGGTACAGACACAAATTCAAATTCATATTCATTTTACATACCATTTCATATCTTATTAACATTTTCAGTTTTCTATATGTCTTCTCCTCTCCTTTAAATTTTCTCAATTTTATTTTATTTTATTTATCTCCTCTCAATTCATATCATAATATTTATTATTCTTTGTCTGTTCTATTCCAGCCAACCCTTTATTTTCCTTCTTTAAAAAAAGAAAAAACTTCTCCTGTACACTATATGGAGTATGATGCCTTTATCTCTTTCCCTACATTTATAATACTTAATATAAAACACATGACATATATTGGGATTCTGTCTGGTACATTCTAAAATTATACTATATTATCAAAAATAATACAAATCTATTCATTAGTATTAATATTCATTCATATCTTAAACATTTAACTCATTACTTTTCAATTAAATCACATACTTTTATGGGAGCCCTATTTTCCATAGTTATATATTATATCCCTCATCATATGTTATAGCTCATTATTTTATTAAAAAGTACCTCCTTCTTTCTACTTCAATTCTCATTTCACAAGAAATTTCGCTAGTATACCATATTCTAATCATTAATATTAACAATCATTTATATCTTAAACATTTTATCCATTTCAATTAAATATCATACCTTTGTGGGAACACTTATGCTTTTCAAAGATTATTATTACCCCCCCCACATCACAATCTTGAATCATGTTTCGTTACAGTACTCCTTTTCTTAACCAAAAATTTCACTAATTTATGTTAAATATTTTATCACATTTTAGGTTACATATTGTTTCTAATTTTCTATGTTTACTTCTAAATACAAGTATAAAAATGCAGTCTTATGTACCTTTCTAGAATCCCTTTAACCATAAAGCTTATCCATTATCTCTAAAAAAAATTTGCTTCTTAACATCTTGCTCCCCACCATTAGGACTTCTCATCCCTTCCTTTCTTTCTTGTTTCTTCTTCTCCTTGTCCTCTTTAACCCCTTGTCTCTCCACCTCCCTTTTATTCTGCTTTCCCCTTTCTGTTGTTTCTTAACATAATGTCCCCTTTTCACCTTATTCTTCTCTTTTTGGGCTATT
Organism: Notechis scutatus; assembly: GCF_049901735.1. NCBI lineage: Eukaryota > Metazoa > Chordata > Lepidosauria > Squamata > Elapidae > Notechis > Notechis scutatus. The sequence continues at coordinate 123,325,510 of NC_142011.1, forward strand.
TTTCCAGATCTTAAAGACCTTTTCCCTTTTTCTCTTGCTTTTTCTCTTCTCCAGTCAAAGTCATTTGTTCATCAAAGATGGCTTCTCCTTCTTCTTTGTCCCCATCATCCTCATTCTGCTTCACATAAATATAAACCGCCATTTCTAAGTATTGAAAAATAGTGCCAAGACCATCTTCCCCTCCTTGTTTTTCTCTTTCAAATTTTTGATATATAAGTTCCAATGCATCCATAGATGATGCCATTGTGTAGAGAAAAAGTTTTTCCAACCACCCAGATGATTTAATCAGAAGTAATTTCCAAAGGTTCCAATGTCACCAAACAATCCAAACAGACTATTTCTTTTAGATACCTTCTTCTTCTTCTTCACTTTCTCTTTCTGGGGTTAAAGTAATCACAAATCCTTTTCAAATATATTTTTGGAAGTTTTTAAACTCTTTGTAATTCTAGGCAATCTTCTCCTTATTTTCAAATTTTGCTCTAATTCTTTTTTCACTCTCCCTTCCCACTCACAGCCAAAAAGGTTGTTGTTTTTTTCCGCTGTCACTTTAGGAAGGAGAGTAGAACAAAGAAAAACTTTCCCCTTTAGAATATTCGCAGCTTAAAACTCTCACAGGGAACAATATATACTTAGCAGCCTTCAAGATTCCATGTCACTTTCTCCGTCTTGTCCCGGTTAGAAGCAACTTTCACTTTTCTTTCAGCTTCCTCCCTCCTGCACCTGCTTGTCCGGCTGCAGCTTTCTTCGTGGCGGCCATTGCTGACCGCCGTTCCTCCGCCTCGGAAAAGGGGGTTTAGCCGGTTGGGGAGGGGTTTGCGACACCCCAAACCCCTTGCCGGATCCCCTGTCTTCAGCTGCCTCAAGGGGCAGCTATATCCCCCAGATCCAAATGGATCGGGGGAACCTTGGCGGTGAACGCAGCAGGGATCGCGCGGTCGCGAATCCCTGCCGCAGCCGAAAGGTTGCAAACCGGAAGTCCGGGAAACAAAACTTTGATCTTCATCAAGCTAGTTGAACAGTTACAGCAACTCTTCCAAGCTACTGGCTACTGCAGTTTGGTACAGTGCCCCAAAAAGCATTTTCTTGAGAGCAGCAAAGGAGGAGCAAAGCCAGCATGGCCCATTCCATCCACCTAGTTGGGATTGTCTGCTCCCCTGTCAGTTCATTTAGCAGCAGTGGCAGAAATTATGAAATAGCAATGCCACATAATTGTCCATCTGGTATCAACAAGAGAGAAAGAGGCAGGGCTTCCCTCACAAAATGCAAACCACTTTGGCTCAGCTAGGATTAATTGCCATTTACCTTATCCCTTCTTAGAATTGTCGCCTGAGTTGCCATTTTAATTAGGCATCCAATGCTTTCTTGGCTAAATGTTAAAAATGGAATACTTGGATTTTTCTTATTGTCACGGCTGCTTTCTTTTTACCTTTAGCAGCATTATCCACACAAAACACCAATAGCCTGTTAATAAGTGCATATGTATCTTCAACTTACCTTGTTTAATTGAGAATTTTTTAACAAAAGTATTAGACTTAGCATCTTACCCAGTCTGAAGCACCTGATCTTTGAAATTTAGGAAAAGTAAAATTTAAACATATGATGACCATTGTACATAGGTCATCCTTCACATACAATCACAATTGGGACCAGAATTTCTGTCCTAAGTCACTGAGGTCATAAAGCAAGTCACTTCATCACCAGACCAATTTTACCATCAATTTTACTGTAGATGTTAAACAAATCATGTAGTCATTAAGTGAATCATATAGCCACTGAACAAATCCAGATATAGATGATCAGGCTGAGACTGAGGGAGGAGTCAAATGTGTCATCAGTCTTTCACTCACAAGAGATCTAAGTCCAGCCCATCTTGAATTCTGTTGATTCTTATCTACCACCAATTTGTTTTAACCATTAGCAATACAGATTCTTGTAGAGAGCATTAGCACACAATCAACCTATATTCATTTATATTGCCTGGACTTCTGATCTCCTGCACTTGATATCAGCTTTCCCAATTGACTTCACTTTTAAGGGTTGATGGGCACCACGCAATCAGCAAATTTCTTAAATGAAGCACCAGGACTGAAAGAAATCCAATGGGAAATTGTAGTTTTAACCTAGGCCTATAGACTCAAATCTGTGGATTAATGAACTAAACCCTTAATTGATTAATCAGTCAAGACAAATTATAAACCAGCAGGGGCAAATTCAAATCAATGGGACCTGCTTCCTGAACTTATTTTGCTTCAGTAAGGTGTTTGCAGTAGACCCATATTCATATTAATATACATTATTCTCAGAGCAGCGTTGTTATTGGCCTAGAATATACATTATATCTATTATATGTATTGTGTAAAGTAGATTTTGTGTCTTTATTTTCTGATTTTAACACTTTATATGAAATATATGTGTGTATTACTTCAACTTGATTCTAACATTTAATTGTTTCCTAATTATTTCTCTTTGGATTTTAAAACTGTAGTATGCCAATACATCTCAAATTACCTTGCTTTTTGTTGATTCCACATTTTCTCCCCCTATTATAGCTTGCATTAATTTTCTTCAGTGCAGTATCCACAGAGAAAATATCTCAAGCTTATATTCACAAACAGATGGTTTCTTTCCATTTTTAAACTAAAAACGGATAATTACAAAAAAGCTAGTTATTAACAAGATGTCAGAGGAATAATTCAGCATCTTATTCGCACATGAAAAAAAAATTCTGCAGCCCAGAAGAAGCTTGATCATTACTGGCCTTATGGATATAACAAAGGCATGAAAAGTTTGAACATGTTTTAACAAAATTCTACAAAATATGTTCTTAGAAATGTTTCAGTTAATGGAGATCAAGCAAGGAGAAAGCATGGGGAGTATTAAAGTTCATCTATCTATCCATCCATCATCATCCATCCATCCCATTTTAGAAAATGATATATTAAAAAATAATAATGCTACTATGTGAAAACCATCACTAAATTTTATATCACAATAACAGATTTTTTTCTGTAGTGAAAATATTGCATATAATATGCAAAGGTGATGTTGGATCTCAATTGCAAACCTTTTAAAGAGTATTAAGCCCTCTAAAAGTCTGATATACTCTACATGAAAACAATTCTCTTTGTGTAGTTAAGAAAGAACAACCCACACTTCCTGGAATCGTGTTACATATTAACTTACTTGTATTGGGAGGCAGGGCATACAAAGAGGATCTAAAAATGTTAACATATATGTTCCCTAAAAACCTAATTATTATATTTACTGCACAGTACCCATTGGAAGCAGCAGTAGCACTATTTTTAATCACTGTGTGGTATTCCATCTGTGCAGAACAAATTCTCCATGTCCTCTTTAAACATGACCAAAATTATCCAGGTTTCTATGAGTAGCATGGACTGTAAATCAGGTTCAACTTGCAGTTAGAAACAATGAGTAGATGGAAACCCCATCCAATTAATTTCAATTTATAATTACAATAAGAGTGCCAATAAGCTTTTAAATATGGTAAAGGTAGTGCAGCAGTGCAATAAGGAAGTTCTTTAAATCCAGTATTAAGAGTGCACTGACCCTTAGAGCATAGGAGAAATGCATTATTATTCAATTAGTGATTGGATAAGAGGGTAGAGAGAGTCCTCAACTTACATTCATTTAATGATGGTCTGGAATTATGACAGCCTCAGAAAGAGGATCGGAAAATCTTGCACCAGGGTCAAGTGATTGAAATCTGGATGCTTGGCAACTTGTTCACACTTACAACTGATTGCCAAGTGATGGCTTCCACAGAAAGTCAACGGGGAAGCTGGCAGGGAAGACTGTAAGCTGCTTCTGCTGCCGACTGGCGAAAAGGATTCCCTCTGTCTCTCAGGGCTGGCTGAAAGAGCTGCCTTTTTGAGGAGAGCTGAACTCCTTTAACAGGGTCAGAAACTGAGCCAGAATCCTGAAGATTTTGATTAATTACCACTTTGTTCAACAACCAAGATTCCTGTCCCAAATGTGATTAAGTCAAGGGCTACCTATAAAGTTGAACTTAAATCCTGCTGATAGGATTCAGTTTTTTAGCATGTTACAGAGAGATTATCACTGTGTTCTCTAGGGTGTTTTCAACTTCCCACCGTAGAATTTAAACCGGAGCTGGAGACAATTAACATTAGTATCATACACATTCAGCTTTACAACTTGTTCTCTCAACCAATCGTCCATTTTATTAACTCTTACCCATTCGGCATTTCCTGATATTAAGCTATAATGATATTTTTGGGGGCTGGAAAGTCCCTTTTGTGTGTTTTTTCCCTAACCGATTTTTTGGGGAGTTAGTAAATCATGGAATGGTCCAAGTCAAATTATGCAATTGTGATGGAGAAGACTAAAATCAGCATTGTATACATGACCACAATCCTTGAAAGAATTGTTAGGTTATGGATAGACTCTTTAAAAAACCAGTTCCCAAAATACTTTAGTAGAAAAGAAAACATATTTATCTAAAAGTCTGTGCTTCTTAGGTTTGAGTCCTACTTCAACTGAGTATATTTGTAAATCAAATGTGTATTTGGTTTATACAATATATCTTGTATATAACTTAGACCTAATGTGTACGCATATGCTAAACAGATAATAGATACACTATTCCATGTGCAGAGACCAGAAACTCAGTTTTGTGCGTGCAAAACTGATGCCACTAAACAATCCAGTCCTAATAATAGATACACCATTCTATGTGCACGGAGTCCGGAGACTCAATTTTGTATGCACAGAACTGAAAATCATCAGATTAAAATGCACACTGCCTCTCAGAAAAAAGTACCAAAGGACTGGAAGAAAATTTTGAGTTCTTATATTATCAAGCTACAAAGATAACCACAGTTCCAGTTTAATTAGAACAGTTCTGTTTTATGCAGATGATAAGAATGATAATACATTCTTCTGATCAGTAGAAATAAGCCACCAGGAAATATATTGGTTTTGCGGTTTTTTGTTTTGTTTTGTTTTTTGCTCAAGAGCTCCACATCTCAAACTATTCAACCCCAACCTAAGTTGGAGAACATCAATGCCTCTCATGGAATTTGCCGCCACAAAAAATACCATGTTAAAGAAGTACCTTTTTTATTGGTTGGAAAACTCAGGGCATTCAATTTTCCAGAATTTATTATTACACAGAAAGAAGAAACATGTTTAACTGCAATGCTTAGGTTTATTCATCCTGATCATATTCTCACATTGTTAACTTTTATCCAACAACACCCCCACCCCCCAAAAAAAATATTTTCTGAAGAAAAAGACACCCATCTTGATTCCTCCATTATACCTCTACAATATCATTTTTGAGATGCACCAAAAGAACTGTACACAGTATTCCAAGTGTAATAATAGCTTTGATTTATATGAAGGTAAATCATTTAGTCTTTTCCTAAGGTAACTGACCTGAAATTTATGTTTTTCAGAATACTCATAAAATGATATTTTTCCATCAGTTACAGTTCCTGCTTAATATCAGCACCAAGGATTGTGTGAAAATGGAAGAAGATTAGCTCTGATGTGCATTGCAACATGCTTCTGTACCTAAGTAAGGTACATGACGACTGATGTGCAAAGTTCATGAAAACAATGCCAATTACCTTTTCATTGCTTCTGACAGACAATAGCTTACATGGGAATCCCAGATGTGATTATCTATTCTAATATGCACCAAAAGTCTTGTTTCTCCTGGCAGGTTCATAAAAATAGTGCTTTTATAAATTTTGCTTCATTTGCTAATTTAGACTGGGAAGGCAATTTGATTATTATTACCCTTGAAAAGAAAGAATAATTTGGCTTGATTTGGTCTGATGTTTCTCTGAAAATAGAAGGCGTAAGCGTCAGACTTTACAGTCTCAATTTGTGTTCTTAAAATACATGTTCACAATTCTCTCTGAAGTCAAGAAGACTTCTATCCTAGGGAAGCATTTTGGTGAAGAGCCAAAGAGTAATATCCTCCTTGTTAAAGCAAACCTTGGAATATGATATTATATCCCTTTTGTCCCCTTTATCAGACAAAATGGCATTCATATGCTCTTACCAAGCTTAATCTTCTTTATAAAAATGAATTAGCCACTAAAAGAGTGGATAGTATAATAAAATTGCAGATACAATCTAGAGAAAGTTGAGCATCTGAGGTTTCACTGAAATTAGCTATACCAAAGTATTTCCTTTGATCCTCGTAGGAATGTCCTGCCCTGCATTGAAGAAAGACTGTGCCCAGTCCCCTTATTAGACCATTTCGGGGTACCGAGCACTAACTGTTTGGCTACAATTCAGTGCCATGGCCTTATGCCAGAATAAAAAACTATAGGGGTGGTGGGTAAACCTTCCCTTTTCTCTGCATTTGAATACGTACAATTATGGAGTATGTATGAAGCGTATTCTAGTTAAATCCACTGCAGGTGGTAAGTTCATCACTTGATGTTTCCCAGTTTTAATAAGAATAGATATCAAGTACCCTGGGAACATGCCCAACAAACTGAATAACATTAATATATGGAAAGGAAGTAGAGTTATGCCTGATCTGACCTGGTTTTCATCAAACATTTGTTTTAATGGCAATAAACAACCTAGGAACATTTGGCATACAAGTCCTGTTCTATGTGTCAATATGAACTGCGTTGAAGTCTAACATGATATGCACCTTCCCAATATTATTATGAATGTGTGAAGGTGCCTGGACAGATCACACACAATTTCAGTTCCCACTCAGCAAGGATTTGGCCAGGATAATCATGAGGCATAATCAGTTGCTCTATTTTAGCAGGAAATTTAGGGGTTATAAGAAGGCAGGAAATCATAATAAATTCCTATCAGATTTGACAGACAGATTATCAATTTCTAATCTTTTCTCCACTCATCACCATCCCATACAATCATCCTCAAAGTGGATAAGCCTTAGCTACAATAATGTTCTAAAAGCCTATAAGAAAAAAGGTTGCACATACCCACCTTTATGTAATGAGAAAAATTCCAGATAGGAACCTGAAGTTAATAATTCTCAAGAAAATAAATTCATCTATCCCTTTTTTATTCTTTCATCACAGGATGAAATAATCATTTAGTACTGCTACTAATATGAACCGTGGTGGCACAGTGGTTAAAATGCGGTGTTGCAGGCTATCACTGCTCACTGCAAGAGTTTGAGTCTGACAGGCTCAAACTTGACTCAGTCTTCCTTCCATCCTTCAAAGGTCGGTAAAATGAGATTGTTGGGGGCAATATGCTGACTCTATAAACTGCTTAGAGAAGGGGAGTCAAACTCAATTTCATTGAGGGCCATATCAGGGTTGTGTTTGATTGCGGGCAGGGGGACAGGGTAGGCATGGCCAGATTGATGTAACTCGTGTTGAGAGCACCTGTGGTGGCCTGGGCAGGGCTGGGGGGGGGGGGGTTTCCTTCCTTTTCTTTTTCCTTCTCCTTTCTTCTTCCTTCCCCTCTTTCCTTCTTTTTCCTTTCTTGGTCTCTTCCCATCTTTCCTTCTTTTTGTCTTTCCCCTTTGCCTTTCTCCTTTCCTATCCACCTCCCCCCTCCCCCGGGCCTCAATTTCATCTGCGATGGCTTCCAGCAGCTCTCTGCCAAAATAATCTAAGTTTTTCTCCATGCCTACATCATAGAATAGAATCACAAACTATACCACACACTTTAGAATAAGAAAGTTCCTCCCAAAAGATAACCAATAAAGATAATTTCTATTTTATAAGCAACAAATAAAGGCTCAAATTAAATCTGATCATAGAATTCAACTGTAGCTGTGTCCAAAAGCTTATCTTTTGTTACATAAGCAGGTAACTTTATCTTTTTAAAAAAATATTTTTTATTGAAAATTAGGTTTTAAAAACATTGAACGCAGTGATCTTTTTGACATACATCTGTCTTTATATTGTTATATAAACAAAATATCATCAAACATTTATATACATATATACAACTATATATATTTACATTGTAATCTTTGTCTCAATTTCTATCTTAGACATTATGTTACAAGATAATCTCTTCTTAAATTCTATTTCACATTTTTTAGATTTCCTTTCATATCCCTCCAATTATAAAATTTTTCCCATATTGCATAGAATTCTGAAGTGTCTCACTCCTTCAGTTCTAACGTCATACTAACTCAGCGCACTGAAACAAAATTATATTATTGCTTCATCATTCGGTATTCCTTTTAACTTCCATGTTTGGGCAATTAATAATTTTGCAGCTGAAATAATATGAATGATTAGGTATATATCTGCTTTTTGAAATTCTCATTTATTATTCTCAATAAAAACATTTCTGGTGTAAAATTTATTTTTAGATTCAACATTTCTTCTAACCATTGCCATATTTTATGCCAAAATTCTTGTATTTTCTTGCACTCCTACCACATATGATAATAGATGCCCCATTCTTTCAAACATTTCCAGCATATAGGTGATTGAGAGCTATATATTTTGGCTAACCTGGTAGGTGGGAGATGCCATCTGTAAAACATCTTAAACAGGTTTTCTTTGCAGGATGTAGTTAATGTGATCTTTTTTTTCCGATCCCAAATTTGCTGCCATTGATCCAAAAGTTTATGTTATAGCCGAAAGTTCTAGCCCAAGTTAACATTGGTTCTTTCATGCAGGTAACTTAATTCTGTAAGCCTTCGTGGATCAACATCCTAGCTTATTAGCAGTATCCATTCTAGTCATGCTATTTCTGAGATACTTTAGAAACACATTTCCCTGTGTTTCCTGACAACAATAATAACAATCAACATAACACATTCTTTGGTTGCCAAAAGACCTAGAATCTTCCCACACTTCTAATATTTTTTCCTGTCAGCTTCCAGTTAGCTTCTCCACCGTTTGCATGGTTTCTTACTAACAGAGCCAGCATAATTTTAAAACGCAAAGACATTTATATTTGAACAGATTTCCTTTCTGCTGCTGCTTAAAATGATGTCACTTAAATCAGATTGAGAGGCTAATGTTTACCAATTCTGAAGCACAAACGAAGAGTAAATCAGAAATGAATCAACAAAAATGAGATTGCTTCAACAGTTAATAACAAATGCTAGTCGGATACTGGGCAAGATATCCACATAGGGAAAATCTTGAAAACAAACTCTAAAGTAGAGTTTTCTAAAGAAAGACAATCCAGATAACCACTGTCAAGACCATAGGGAAGATGCTGCACTGACCTTATGTGGGTTCTTTGAAAGCAATTTAACATACAGAAGATTGTGTAAACAGGTTCATGCCTTTGTTTATCTTCAACTGTAAGTCAAGTGAACAACAACAATAATACACTGCCATGTGATTGGATAATCAAATGTAAGACACAGAAACATCAGAAGCTTTGTGCAAAGATTAAGGGCAGAATGGAAGACACAGTTCCTAGTCAATGGTGATAGACTGGGAGGAATTAATATCAAAGAGAGGAATTTTTGAAGGAGACTCACTATCCCCACTACTGTTTATCATTCAACTGATTCCTCTGTCAATAATATAATATAATATAATAAACAGGTGGACATGGAATGTTGCAAGTGCACCAGAGAGTTGAAGAAGAAAAAAAGGCATCGGAAGAATATTTGAAGGATAGTGATGAAGATGCATTGAAGCTCATATGCTAGGAAAGCCTATTGAGTACTGGAAAAAAGCAAATTGGCCAGAAGAATGACTGAACTAAGAATAGAAAAGAGATATGGCAAGGCAGGATATTACATGACCAGTACATTAAAAAAAAGTAGGCCAAGCAAAAACAACAAGACCTGGAAAGGCTAAGGGGCTAATTCTATCCGCAAAGATAAAGCCTTGAGAATGAGCGCATATGGTCAGAATCGAGAAGCCAGCAACAGACAGCAAATGCCACCTCTGCAAAGAAGCTGAAGAAACAATGGACCAGCTAGTTAGTTGCTACAAGAGAACCACATAGACTGACTACACACAACAGCATGACAAAGCAGCAACATTGGTGCATTGGAAGATCTGCAAAAATACTTCTTGTCTGCAAGCAAGAATTGGTGGGGCTACAAAAGCATCAAAGTAACAGAAAATGAAAAAGCTAACGTGCTCTGGGACCTTAGAATTCAAACAGACAAGCACTGATACTTAACACCCCAGACTGAACAATTGTTGACAAGAAAAGACAAAAAAATCTGGATAATGGACATTGCAGGACTTAGAGACAGCAAAATAGAGGAGAAAGAACTGGAGAAAATCACAAAATACAAATACTTGCAAACAGAAGTAGAACAACTGTGGCAAAAGAAAGCAAAGATAGTACCAATAGTATTAAGTGCCACAGATACAATCAGAAAACATCTGGAGCATCACTTGAACACCATAGGTTTTGACAGTGACAAAATTACCATCAATCAATTGCAAATGGCAGCTTTACTTGGAACAGCTTACATCCTATAACAATATATTTAGCATAATCAAACATCTGCCTATTCCAAGTTCCTGGGAAGGTCTTGATAGATGGATAAAGATGTCAAATCCAGTCTAAACATCTGTCTGGCTGTGTGACAATCCATAACGATAATAATTCAGTAAACCTGCATTTCACCCAACTCTCAATGACTCTGAGCAGCTCACAACAATAAGACAATAAATCAATAAAACACATAAACTAAAGGTAAAAGATGGCAAGCATGATGAATAGTCCCACTTTCCCTCACCAAAGCATTGAATGAAGAGCCAGGTCTCCACAGCTATTTTAAACAGCAGCAGAATGGGGGCCATTCAGATCTCAGTGGAGGAGAGGGCAGACCTGCTATTCCAGAGGGCAGACACTGCTACAGGGAAGGCCTGCTTTGGGAAGATGATGTTTTTCAATTGAAGGAACCTGGAGCAGTGGAGCATGTCAGTCCCAATGACTCAAGTTGACTGGGCAGGTGGTGTCCCAAGTAACCAGGCCCTATGTCATGGGAAAGAGTCCTTCTTGGGGACTGTATACATTCTTCAGCCCTTTCTTGAGTTCTCCTTTTTGGCTGCACAAACCAAATATATCAGAATACTAGAACCTGACACTCACATATGTGTGCAAGCAATACATGTCAGATGTACTACATGTACTCCTCAGGAAAGTCCATTCATTCACTGACTGTTTAAAAGATGCCACAGTGCTAAACAAAGTCAATATGAGCCACGGTGGTGCAGTGGTTATGGTGCAGTACTGGAAGCTACTTCTGCTGACTGCCGGCTGCCTGCAATTTGGTAGTTCAAATCTCACCGGGCTCAAGGTTGACTCAGCCTTCCATCCTTCTGAGGTGGGTAAAAGGAGGACCCAAATTGTTGGGGGCAATATGCTGACTCTGTAAACCGCTTAGAGAGGGCCGTAAAGCACTATAAAACGGTATATAAGTCTAACTGCTATTGCTATTGCTATACAAGGAGTACTCGTGATGGGCGTCACAGCATCAGTAATCCCATGCCACATGATTACAATTTTGATGCTTTGTCAACTGACTATCATGACATCATATCTCGTTGCATGATCACTCTTTGGCTGGCTTCCCACAAGCAAAATCAATAGAGATGCCAACAAGAGGTCACAAATCGCAATCAAGTGATTGCAGGACACAGCAACCTTGCAGGATTCACCTAACAATAGCAACTGGGACTTCTGGAATTGCTCTTGTAAGTCTGCACAGATATGTGACGTTGTGCCTTATGACTGTGTCGCTTAGTGATGGAGTTCTCAATCCCAATTACCACTGGTAAGTGAGGACTACCTTTATGCACATTAAAACTTTAAACTAGGATTTAAATTTCTGTTATAGGAATCAAAATGTCTTCAAAGTATCCAGTAGAGCACATTAAAAAATCCTCGAGCGTTCAATGAACTCAGCATGCTAACATCACATTAATGCAGGGATATAAAAAAAATGTATTATCTTTAATATCTAGCTTTCTTTAGGCTAAAATCCAATTGCTAGTTTCAGGTTACATTCACAGAATTCAATTTTCTTTTAAAAGGCTATTTGTATTTATTTATTTGTTTATTTATTCTACTTCTACAGCTGCCCATCTCAATCCAGTTTACTCATTTTTGTAATCTGGAAAATCTCAGTTTTAAAAGAAATAATGAAATAAGTTTTAAATAACCAACTATGGTCATTCTTTTGAACTCCTATTATGTCAATTCCTTTTACACAAGCAAATATATTTAATATCTTAATTCAGTTCCCAGTTTTATTGTTTAGAGATAGATATTTTCAATAGAAATATAACAAAATCTATATACAACTTCTTTTGTGCTGCTATTTCCTTCTCTCCTGATGTACAAAAGGAAATCATGTTCAAGCACATTTTATAGGAACGTTCTTAGTATTTATTGGAGGATAGCAATGTTTAAGAGGAAAGATGCAAACTATTAACCAAAGAATTCAAAACTACTCTGATTTTTACCGCAGCCTCCAAACCCGCATGCAGAACTCCACTAGTGATGGGATTATTTATTTATTTAAAAAATTTATTGGCCTCCCATCTTACCTCCGGGCAACTCCAAGCAGATTATCACCATATTTATTATAATAAATAAATATATTTAGCTTAAGCATTTATATAGTTGTCCAACTCAGGCATGACTCTGGGTAGCATACAAAAGATGAAAAGGACCAAAAGGTATAAACAAGCAATGTATAACAACATATTTCCTTCAGAATTACTTAAACAATAAAAGAATAAAAAGGGAATCAGAACTGAAATCTCTGATTCATGCTCTGCTGATTTGACCCCAAAGCTGGGGGAAATTGTGATGCGCTGCTGGCCTTCAGCAATTGTTGGGCGGTTGGACCACTTCATCCATCTGCACTATCATAGTCAAGGGAGGCTTTCAAGAAAACACACCTATAACCAGCACCTGTTACATTGGCATGGAAAGCACAGGTACTATATTACAAGATGTCTTTTCCAGTTAGTTCCTGGAGCAGATGGCAACTATTGCAGGAGTATTTAAACACAACAGCAGGCTTCTTTTATAGTTTCCAACAAAGTACCATCATGGATAGTCCATGGTCAAAACGAGCCACTAACAACTCCCAGAAACAGTGTATTATGTATGCAGTACAAGTGTACATTGTTCTGCAACTTCCATTTCTGCTTTCAGAAAATACTGCATCTGCTGTTCCACCAAGCGTCAGCCTAAAAATCAAGCTAATCCAATCAGATGCTACCTGTGGATTACCTGACTCGCCAAGGCATTGGAACATTAAGGCATTGGCTTTTTATCAGTGCCATTATTGGCTCAGCAGCATCCAAAGACAGCTAGTAAATTAGCCAATTAGCCTCTATGGTATGAAAACGATGCATATTTTTAAATGATGTAGGCTTGCAGCTCAATAGGCTGGCTGGGGCATCCACTGCCAAAGCTAGAGGAAGACGCAACACTGAGCATGTTCCGGAGAAGCCGGAATGGGAGGAACATAGCACTGGAGGAACTTCACTCCAGGTGGTGCTTCTCTCAAGATAGCAATCCTGCACTACTCTGAAGCAGGGATCTCCAACCTTGGCAACTTTAAGCCTGGAGGACTTCAACTCCCAGAATTCCTGGGAGTAGGAGTCCTCCAGGCTTAAAATTGCCAAGGTTGGAGACCCCTGCTCTGAAGACAGAAATAACTAGGCCAATTTAATCTAGTGATAGTTAAGGCACCTGGCAGAAACTGGGAGACCATGAGTTCTAGTCCCACTTTAGGCATGAAAGCCGGCTTGGAGATTTTGGTCCAGTCACTCTTTTTCAACTCAACCTGTTGTTGAGAGAAAACTAGAAGGAGGAAGGAGTATTGGGTATGTTCTTTGCCTTGACTAATTTATAAAAATAATAAAAGCAGGATAAAAATAAATGAATAAAAACACAAGTTAGGTAGATTTTATATACAAATGATCACATGTCTTAGGTCAATGCTTTAAGGCATGCAGACTACGGAATTCTGGGAACTGAATCTTAAAGTTGTCAAGTTTGAAAAACATTTTATATTATAGGGAGCCTGGCTTCTCAAGACATGTTAAAACAGACATTTATTCAGCAATTACAGATCAAAATAATCTATTTCTGGGGAGAGGTTTTCCTAAAGGATACATTTAGTGTATATTCAGCACTCCAGTTTATCTGCACTCCAGTTTATCTAGACTAGACCTGAAATTGGAATTAGGCCAGATCACCTATAGAAGCAGACTGTTTATTTTACAAAAATCAATGTGACCAAAGCACTGAGAAAGCTAAGTGAAAAACAGCAAAAAATAAGAATAACAATATAGCAAAGTAATGAATTATAAATAAATGGCAGTATGGAATGACCATGAAATTACAATTTTATACTCAGGCAACATCATACAGGTTATGAAAAATATTGTACAACCTAAGAGATATCAGTTCCTGCGAAGTCTTGTTTAGTACTAAAGATAAAGCAAGGAATTCATCCATTGCTTTGTTTTATCTTCCTCAAAAATCTGATTTCTGTGATATTGTTGTCCGTGAGTTTATTGTTGTCCATAAAGTTAAACATAAGCTTTATCTATGCAGTTTTAGTCACATTGTTTGTAAGGTGAAAGTTTCCCCTATCCATTTCAGACTCTGAGGGGACGGAGCTCATCTCTGTTCCTTAACCAAGGGAGCCAGCATTGTCCAAAGACACTTCTGTGATCATGTGGCCAATATGACTATACGCCAAGGCACACAGGGTGCTGTTAGTTCCCGCCAAAGTGGTACCTATTTATTTCTACTCGTATTTGCATGTTTTTGAACTGCTAAGTGGACAGGAGCTGAGGCAAGTAACAGGAGCTCATCCCATCGTGCAGCACTCTGGTCTCAAACCCAGGCTGTCAGTTTTCCAGCTGACAAGCTGTATCTTTAGCTGCTGAGCCATTTGCCCCTGTTCACATACTTTGTAATTACATTAGTTCATAATTTAAGTAGTCATTTGGATTTTATTTCATAAAATAAGAATTGTTCTATTTTGGTTTGGATTTTGATATTTTATACGAAGGGCAGGCAGGACACATGGTGCTGAATTCAACAGAGGGATAATAATTTGGGGAGGGCTGCCCTAAAAAGAGCAAATTGGACTTTCCTTTGTTGCAAATTCCTTTCTTGTTCTGACCAGCAGGATTGCAGAAAGTATTTCAATCAGTCAATAAGGCTACATTATTTGGTCAATCCTCAGAGTTTATCATAACACACATTGACTCTTGTGGGGGGGGAAAGATAAAATGGATTCACTATTTAAAATGTGCCTATTTTGAATGAGGATTTACATAAAATCTCCAACTCTGAGAGAAAAATTATTTGAAAATAATTACTCTGGTACAATAGATCTTCAAAGTAATCTTGGGCTTTTGCAGCAACCCAGAGAACCCCTTGCCAATTCACCTATCTAGCTCATGGAAGGGGAGCTAAGAGATCAAAACAGAAATCCATCTAGTCAAACATTTTGTTTCCAACAGTAGTCAATTAGAAGCCTTTAAAACTTCAAAGGGATCAAAAGCCAATTGTTCTCTTATACTGTTGTGTTTTCCTATCATACGTTGTTCAAATGCACACTGTCCTTAAGCTAGGCAGATAATTGAACTAACTTAGCCACCAGCCAGTATCTAGAATGATTTTTGAAAGGAACACATAAGAAAATACAAGCAACACAAATAGCATAAGCATGAATAGCTCAGCACCCATGGAATTTTTTTAAAATATAACTTTGGGAGGCAAGAGTTTATCACAAAGAAATGAGTGATGGGAAATTAAGGATAAACAGTGATGGTGGATATTGCAAAAGTAAAACAATTTCTTTAGTTTTGATACTGTGCAAGAAGGAAATTGCTGCAAAGGGAAAGGGTAAGCCAAGATTTCCCAATTCTGGTTTCTTACCTTAAATGCTTGGGAAAAAAAGAACTCTTTTTTTGCTTATCTAAAATCAGTACTGGAGTTATACATGTAATAATAAATTGGCTGTCACCACAATCTCTGATTGGATAACTTGTGCTTTATCTGGACAATTAATCACACTGGCAATGGATCTGCTGCCCTCTAAATTTCATTGAACTGCATTCCAATTCCAGCATTATCAAAGAGGAATGTTTCCTTTTTTTTAGGAGGGAGTTTGTGTTGCAAGGCAAGGAAAAGTTCTTTTGAACTTTTTTAATTAAAGCATTTTTTAAAAAAAAACACCTAAAACTTTTTTGAAAAGTTAACTTTCCAGAAGAAGCTTTTCATTGCCTACTCCTTCCCTTACTGCATGTAGCAGTTCCCTGCCTTTTCTTATTATCCCAGACTCACTTTATTCCTGTTCATCAGTCTTGCTCTCTTTTTTTGGTCTGATGCATTGCCATTATTACTTCCTCAACTGTCTCCCACATATAACTCTTCAAGAGCATTATCTAAATGGCATATTCTCATTGACCGGCACTGACGTTTACATCCTGGAAGGGTGGGGGGAAGCCTATAGTGAAATTGATCAATGACACAACTGCAGTGGAAAAGCTGAAGCAATCAACTCAGACCAAAAAAGATAAAACCTGCAGGTGGGCAAGCTGGCATCTATAAAGCTGTTTCTACAGCTTAATGTGTATTTTTCTGCACCAGGAAAACTATGAGGACTGGTTTTGGTGACAATGAATTGTGGTATTCTATGGACTCTTATTATGCAAATGTACAAACACTGAGATAAATCTTGCCTTTGACATAAACTTTTTAGAGGATCATTGACACTTTTTTGTCACAATCTCTATGTAGTAGTTGTAAGTAATAGTTGTAAGAGTTATCTTACCTTACTAGCATATTGCAAAGGTGATAATATTCAAACATGTTGCTCAACTATTTTAGTATTTAATCTTCAATTCAATTCAGTCTGGGACTGTTAAAAACAATAATTCAGATCCTAATTAAGGACCAAAGATCTGTTAAGGTGCAGCCATTGTTATTGTTTGAGATTTAAACTTCAGTTCAATTCACAGTCTGGGTTGGGTAAAATTTAACAGTTTTAAGTCCTAACCAAGGACCTAAGAGCTGTTAAGCTAATGTCTGGGTATATAGACAGGGGGTTTTAAGATGGAGTTTTCTGCTGTCAGAATATTCAGGTCTAATAAGTTCAAATTTTCCATGTATCTAGGCAACCCTTTGGTTATTCCTGGGTATTGCGCCAGGGGCTCCCATTACTATTGGTAAAATTATTGATTTCTTCCACCACAATCACTCAACTTCAATTTGTAGATAACGGTATGTTGTTATTTTTTCGAGTTGTTTCTCTTTAATTCAGGCATTACCTGGTATTGCAATATCAACAAACTAGACTTTTTTCTTTTCCACCAGTTATGTCAGGTGTGTTGTAGACCAGATGTCTGTTTGAATTTGAAAGTCCCATAACATCTTGACCTGTTCATTTTCAAGAACTTTGTCAATTTGGTGTTCCCAATAATTTTTGCTGCATTTGAACCCAAGCTTCTGACAAACTTCCAATGCATGATTTTATAACAACAACAACAACAACAACAAATCACTGCACAGTCAGCCAGATGTTCAGACTGGGTTTGGCATTTTTATCTACCTACGAGTCCTTACCAAGGACCTGGGATGGGCAGATCTGGATGTTTCATAGTGTTACAGATATTGTTGCAGGATGAAAGGCTGTTCCAAGTAAAGCTGCCTTCTGCAATTGACTAATGGCAAATTTGTCAATGCCAATGGTGTTCAAGTGGTGCTCCAGTTGTTTTGGGACTGCACCCAAGAGTAGTTACTATTTGTACTACTCTTGCTTGTCCTGCCTTTGCCACAGTCATTCTATTTCTATTTATAAGTCTTTGTATTTTGTTATCTTCTCCAATTCTTTCTCTTCTCTTCTGCTGTCTCCTAGTACTGCAACATCCACTATCCAGACTTCTTTGTCTTTCTTAGCGACAATTGTTACGTCTGGGATGTTACGTGGCAGGTGCCTGTCTGTTTGAATTCTAAAGTCCCAGAGCAATTTAGCTTCTTCATTTTCTATATCTTTCTCTATTTTATGGTCGCACCTGTTCTTGCTTGCAGGCAAATGATATTTCTTGCAAATCTTCCAGTGCACCATTGCTGCTACTTTGACATGCCGCTGTTGGTCTGTGCAATCTTCTTGCAGCAGCTTACTGTTTCCTCAGCTTCTTTGCATAGGTGGCACTTACTGTTGCCATCTTCTCCATTCTCGCTTTATATACATTTGTCCTTAAGGGTTAGGTCTCACGCAGCCAGAATTAATCCTCAGTCTCTTTCTTCAACTTTCCTTCTCTTAGCCATTGCTAGGTCTTGTTATTATCTGCTTTACCTGCTATTTATTTAATATACTGGCCATGCAGTGCTTTGTCTCCCCATGCCTCCATTCTGGTCTTCACTTGGTCTTCCTTGTAGGCCAAGAAATTGTTGTTGTTGTTATATACTTTAGAATTAAGAATAGAAAATCCCTGGTCAATCTTGTCTCTTTCTTCAATGCTGAAGCAGAGAGCAATCAGAGATCTGGGAAATTTATAGCAGGCAAAGGCTCAAGAAAATCTCTCTGATATCACCTGATCCCCATATTCAGATATCTGGATTGTGTTAACAACATCCACAGTCAACTAATTGCACGGCGCTCTTCAAACATTAAGTACTCTTTCAATATATAGTACTATATAAACAACAGTTGAAAAGCATTAAGTACTCTTTCAATATATAGTACTACATAAACAACAGTTGGAAAGCAAATCAACAGATTTACATTCAAATGAGAAAAAAAAATACAATACAAATGGAAGTCAAAAGTGGAAAGCCAATTTTGTTCAAGTCTTGTTGAAAACTCTCCTGCTGTCTATTGGTAGCTATTTAAAACACTGCTTATTAATCATTCTTGACACCCATTTCTGTCAGCAGAACTAGTATAAAATTAAAATGTTATAAACCATTTCTCTTAATACACTAGAACAAGGGATGTTCCAATTGAAACAGAAAAAAGCTTTTTACCATGAGTAGTTAACCTGATTCCCTCCCATTTCTCCAACACATAATCATTTCAAATCAGGGTGAATAGCGAAATAAAGGGAATAGCAGCTTTGAACAATAGCAATCAATCTTTAACGAGAATATTAAAATGGTAATTTGAGCTCGCAATGTACATTATATTCCAAATGCACATGAGTACTAAATTATCACTTATGCATAGATGGGAGGGATATGTAATTAAAAGGGTTATTCCACTACAGTATCTAAATAAAGAGTATGTATTTAGGAGTGGATCTCTCAAACTTGCTCTCCTACAGATCCTACAGATCTCTGCATCTTCTTCCTGCATTCTGTACTAACATAGCAGTTTGGTAGTTTCTGCTGCCCTGCCTGTCTTCCAAAGGGCTTTCTCACTGGTCATTTGCTTCTTGCTCACCTCCAGGGCACGAGAGTGACAGAGTTTTCTTTTCTGCCTTCTGAGTGAATAAAAAATAGCAATACAATAAATGCTGTGCTTGCTCTAATGCCATTTCCTGAGTACACAACACTGAAATATGTGACTAGCAACATCAGCCTTCTTCCACCCCACACAGTCATGGAAAATAAGAGATAAAATAAAACTTTGTTTTTAAAATGAAAAGGGAAGTATATTTCAAACTTTAAAATTGTAATTATGCTGTGCTGCACGACCTCTAGGGTATAGAGCTGCCTAATTTATAAGCAACATCTGGAAAGCTGGTTAAACTTCAAAGTTGTTTTTTTAAAACATTAGATGGTATTGATATGTTACAACTCCCCCAGGTACCAGTTTTTAACAGAGGCAAAAGATTTTGTCAAGGAAAAAACAATAAAGTCGATACAATCTAATTTATATATAAAAGTCACAAGTTTATATAATGACGGAACTTATTCAATGTTATAAATTATACTGAACATAAAGACACACAGAAACTATAACCTAAAACTTAGCACAACTTCTGCCTAGTTCGCTGCACTTTTTCTTAGAGATGAGCAAAGTCGTTTTCGCTTTTTTCCCTCTGGATCGCCCCATTTTGCTAACTGAGGGTAATACCAACTATCAGATCAGGGATGGCTTCAAAAATTTTAGCAACTGTTTCTCTGCCCGGTTGCTGGGTAGGTGTGAACATGATGGGCATGGCCTAGTCGGCCTCCTGCACCACGGCGGGGGGGAGGCGTTTTTGTTCTCCCTGGGCTCTGGAGGCTTTTCTCGAGCCTCCGGGAGGGCAAAAATGGCCTCCCCAGGCTCCAGAAGCCCTGTGGAGGTCGGAAACAGGCCCATTTCTGGCCTTCCAGAACTTCCAGGAGGCCTGTTTTTTGCCCTCCCTGGGCTCTGGAAGCTTCCCTCTCCTCCCAGGAGTCTCCATGTGGCCTTCTTCCGGCCTTCTGGAGCCTCCTAGAGGCCTGTCTTCCACCATCCCCAAGCCTCCATGTGGGCCCTGCACATATCTGGTACCCAAAACGGGCCACATGGAGACTCCTGGGAGGGGAGGGGTGGGCGGAGCCAGCCAGGGATGGGATTTGCCGGTTTGCTGAACCGGCCATAAAATTAGCTACCAGTTAGCTACAGATTCGCTCAAACTGGAGCAAACTGGTAGCAGCCCACCCCTCTATCGGATATCAGAATAGTTGGGAAAGTGTTACACTCCCTTCCCAAGCTCCGACACAATGATTTCTTTCTCTGTTTCCTCAGTTTTCTGCTTCCTCTTAAAAAAAAAAAAAACATTTTCCTACCCAGGAGAGGGACAGCTGTGACATCTCCCTTTGCTCTGCAGGACTGAAGTTATGCCTCTCCCAGTACTGATTCTGTTTGAGGGGAAAGATGACGCATTCCTCGTATGCCTGTTATAGGAAGCCAAGGGATATTCTTGCGAATCCAGGCAGGCAGTAACTTATATAATTTATAATCAATGCAAATGGTATTAATTAAACTAGAATAATTTGTCAGGATGACTCAGAATTTTAATTTGGAATGTATTTATTTTGATCAATAAATTCGTGATTAAAAACCCTAATAATAAACTGCTTCCTAAAAGCCTTTCTTTTCCCTCGTTTCATGACATACCAAACATTGCAATGAGATCTAGTCATGTTTCAAGTAACCCATAGAAACCGACAGGACTTCCATTATTGGATTTAATATAAATATGACTAAGTCTAGATTGACTTAAATATGTAGGGAGTGTTCAGGGAAGGATAGTATTTCTGGTGGAGGAGTCTATCTTCTCACATATCCAGACGAAGATAAGGTTTTACAAGACACAGACCAGATTATTTGAATAACTCCCACTAGTGACAAACTTGTTATTCTGGGTAACTTCAACATTAGGGTAGGGACAGACAGTAACAACTGGGACAGAGTCCTTGGCAGGCATGGGAAGGGAAAACTAAATTGCAACATCCTGATGCCTCTGAACACAACCTATGCAACACTAACACAATGCAAGAAAGTACAAATCTATCTGGATGCATCTCAGGTCCAAACATTGGCACATGCTTGACTCTGTCATAGTATGTCAGTGAGATCTTAAAGATCCAATACTTCCGAGATGCATTTAATGAAAAACTCTCCAGCAATTTATCATTTGTAGGAACCTGTCCTGAAAAGTTTAAAGATGTCATCACACACAGTGCAACAACTGTACTTGAACTGAAAACCCAGCCACATCAAGATTGGTTTGATGAAAACTACAAAGACATTTCAGCAGCCCTCCGGGCCAAGAACTAGACCTACAAAGACTGGCAGAATGATCCAGCTTCTGTCTCAAAGAAAGACAAGTTTAAGCAGCTGCAGTCCAAAGCATTGGTCACCAACCGGTGGGCCAGGGACCACTGGTGGTCCACAAGAAAATTTTGGTGGTCCTCAGAGAAATGTCCCCCCCCAAAGCACTCCCCCAAACAAATTAATCCAGACTGCACAGGAGCCATCCACATGGCCCACCCACCCCCTGGCCTCCACCCTTCGGCCAAGTGCAAACCTTAAGTAGAGCCATGCGAGCTGGAACTGGAAGGTAAGACCAATGCAGGGGGAGGGAAATCCACCTTGAGGTGGCTTGCTGACATTGGTGGGAAAGTCGGTCCCATATTCCAGAGCTGCAGTAGTCACAAGACTAGCCCTTTGGTCATCCCGGAGCAGCTCCTCCTATCCATGGCAGGCCGGTGCATCCGGATGGAGGAGGAGCTGCTCTGGGATGACCAAAGGGCCAGTCCTCTGACTACTGCAGCTCTGGAATATGGACCCGACCATTGTTTCCCACCAAAGTCAGCAAGCCACCATCAGTCAAAATTCATATTAGTGGTCCGCGGGATTTAAAATTATGAGTTTGGTAGTCCCTGAGGTCCAAAAGGTTGGCGAACCCTGGTCCAAAGTATGAACAGAAGTTCAAGGAATGCAGGACAAATGGTCACGGAAGAAGGCTGAGCAGGTGGAAGGTTATGCATGCCATCAGAGAGTTTTTCAGTTTATGGGACTTCTAAATCAAAATGGCCCTCCTTGCTAGCCTTTAAGAGGTCAAGCCTGATCAAAGACCAGAAAGGACTGAAAAACCACTACCTGAATTTTTTTTTCAATTTACTCAGCAGGCAATTTCTTCCTCCAATGGTGTTCTAGATATCCTTTTTCGTACTTCATGTCCAAGAACTCCTCAGAAAGCAAAGGCTGGCACACAAAGAGGCCACTTAGGAGCAATCTAGTTCAAGGCCACAGTCTCCCAAGGCTGAACCAATTCCTCAGCCAAGCTGCCCATTAGATCCTTAAGAAAACCCTAAGCTGCCCAACAGGGTCCATCTTTCTCATGAGGTGATTAGTCACCTTAGGTGAGCTAATCAGAGGCTTCTATGTCAGGGGTGGGTGACACACACACACACACACACACACACACACACACACACACACACACACACACATATAGACACTGCTCAAAAAAATAAAGGGAACACAAAAATAAGACATCCTAGATCTGAATGAATGAAATATTCTTATTAAATACTTTGTTCATTACATAGTTGAATGTGCTGACAACAAAATCACACAAAAATTATCAATGGAAATCAAATTTAGCAACCCATGGAGGTCTGGCTTTGGAGTTACACTCAAAATTAAAGTGGAAAAAAACACTACAGGCTGATCCAACTTTGATGTAATGTCCTGAAAACAAGTCAAAATGAGGCTCAGTAGTGTGTGTGGCCTCCACGTGCCTATATGACCTCCCAACAACGCCTGGGCATGCTCCTGATGAGGTGGCGGATGGTCTCCTGAGGGATCTCTTCCCACACCTGGACTAAAGCATCCCCCAACTGGACAGTCTGTGGTGCAACGTGGCGTTGGTGGATGGAGCGAGACATGATGTCCCAGATGTGCTCAATTGGATTCAGATCTGGAGAACGGGCAGGCCAGTCCATAGCATCAATGCCTTCGTCTTGCAGTAACTGCTGACACACTCCAGCCATGAGGTCTAGCATTGTCTTGCATTAGGAGGAACCCAGGGCCAACCGCACCAGCATATGGTCTCACAAGGGGTCTGAGGATCTCATCTCGGTACCTAATGGCAGTCAGGCTACCTCTGGCGAGCACATGGAGGGCTGTGCGCCCCCCAAAGAAATGCCACCCTACACCATTACTGACCCACTGCCAAACCGGTCATGCTGGAGGATGTTGCAGGCAGCAGAACGTTCTCCACGGCGTCTCCAGACCCTGTCACGTCTGTCACATGTGCTCAGTGTGAACCTGCTTTCACCTGTGAAGAGCACAGGGTGCAAGTGGCGAATTTGCCAACCTTGGTGTTCTCTGGCAAATGCCAAATGTTCTGCACGGTGTTGGGCTGTAAGCACAACCCCCACCTGTGGATGTCGGGCCCTCATACCACCCTCATGGAGTCTGTTTCCAATTGTTTGAGCACCCACATGCACATTTGTGGCCCGCTGGAGGTCATTTTGCAGGGCTCTGGCAGTGCTCCTCCTGTCCCTCCTTGCACAAAGGCGGAGGTAGCAGTCCTGATGCTGGGTTGTTGCCTTCCTCCACGTCTCCTGATGTACTGGCCTGTCTCCTGGTAGCACCTCCATGCTCTGGACACTACGCTGACAGACACAGCAAACCTTCTTGCCACAGCTCGCATTGATGTGTCATCCTGGATGAGCTGCACTACCTGAGCCACTTGTGTGGGTTGTAGACTCCGTCTCATGCTAGCACTAGAGTGAAAGCACCGCCAGCATTCAAAAGTCACCAAACCATCAGCCAGAAAGCATAGGAACTGAGAAGTGGTCTGTGGTTACCACCTGCAGAACCACTCCTTTATTGGGGATGTCTTGCTAACTGCCTATGCTTTCCACCTGTTGTCTATTCCATTTGCACAACAGCATGTGAAATTTATTTGCGCATATGAAAACCAATTCATCTTTATATCTTGTTCCTCTAGTTTTTGTATAGATTTAAGTTCACCCCTTTTATTCAATATTTCACCATATCTAACTGTTTGTTCCTTTTTGTATATTATAGGATAAGAAAATGCTTCAATAGTCAATAGCCAGACTGGAATTTTCAAATAACATTGTCTTTTAATCTTCTCCCAATTTAACCACAGAGACTCCCATATATAATGTCTTCTAAAGTACCCCTGTGTTTTAATTCCTTTATACCATAAAAAAGCATGCCACCCCAACAACAGATCATGTCCTTCTAATGTCAACAATCTAGTATTTCTTAATGTTATCCATTCCTTAACCCACATCAAATTTGTAGCTTGGTAATACAACTCCCAATTAGGCAAACCAAATCCTCCTCTTATTCTAGCATCTTGCAAAAGTTTTAACTTTATTCTCGCTTTTTTACCTTGCCATATATATTTCAACACAATTTTATTTAAATCTTCAAAGTAGTCTTTTCCAAGCCTAATTGGAATTGCTTGAAACAAATATAAAATTCTGGGAAATATATTCATCTTGATTGTTGATATTTTCCCTATTAATGACAGTTGTAAATTTTCCCATTTCGCCAAATCTAGCACTATCTGCTGTTTAAGTTTAATATAATTATTCTCTTTTAGTGTACTGCATTCTAAAACAGGTTTCTATGATAAACTGAATGACTTAGATAAGATCTTGACAGGTACTGATTAAAAGGTGATTAAAAAATTGTATGGATATTTATTAGAAATTAAACTAGAAAAGGAACAAGTTAAAGAAACTATGATTGCTTGGGGGAAGAATTTGGGATATGGGATTGATCTTGAGAAATGGCAAAAAATGTGGTCTCAAAATTATAAAATGACAATGTCAACAGCGTATAAAGAAAATTTGTATAAGATGTTTTACAGGTGGCACTTTCCCCTGACAAGAATAGCAAGAATGTTCAAGAATAAATCCGAAAAATGTTGGAAATATCATCAGATACCTGGCTCATATTACCATATGTGGTGGACTTGTGCGGATGCTAAAAAATACCGGACTAAAATCCACACGTGGTTGGAAAAAATGACAAAAAGGCATATAGATTTGAAACCAGAGATATTTTTATTGGGAATTTTACCTGAAATATATAGTAAAGACTTGAAATACCTGATTGTAAATGTATTAACAGTGGCTAGGATTGCATTTGCTAAAAACTGGAAAAATGAGAAAATGCCATCACAGGAGGAAATCATTAAGAAAATATTGGAATGTGCTGAAATGAGTAGATTGACATTTGAAATTAGAGAACAAGAGGATAAACAATTTTATAAAATTTGGGATCTATTCTATCAATGGTTAGACAATAAAATATAGTAATGAAATATGTAGGCTTTTAGAAAATAATATATGAAGATGTATTCTTTTCTAATTATATCTACAAAATGATTCTAGGATAGATCAGGGACAATGATACGAATTGTTATAAAACAAATTAAGTAAAATATGATCATTTTGGAAAACATGAATGAATAAAAGTATAGTCAAATGATTAATAATGATATTAATGTATTTAATATATTGATTGAAAATATGAGATTATATACAATGTAATTATAATTGAAGACTATGAAATGGAAGCACAAAACAATTTGTAAACCAACCGGCACACTGTATGTACATATATGGAAGATGATTTGATGTTTTTATGTTTTGTTTGTTTATGTTTGTTTCAAAAACCAATAAAAATATTTTTTTAAAAACAACATGTGAAATTGATTGTCAATCAGTGTTGCTACCTAAGTGGACAGTTTGATTTCACAGAAGTGTGATTGACTTGGAGTTACATTTTGTTGTTTAAGTGTTCCCTTTATTTTTTTGAGCAATGTATATTCTTGTATACTCATTTATGAGCTCTACATATAAAACCACTAGGCATAATGAGTGAATTTTACTGCATTCAGTGAAAGCAAAGGATAATTAATTTTCCACCCAACCAATTTCTCACAACACTTTATTATGTCAAACTGAATATTCATCAATAAAAATGCTGCTTTTATTTTTCCTGCATAAAGCTCAGCTATTCAAATAATTTTCACCTAACAACTCTAGTTGTTCTAGCTCAGGCCTGCACAATTGAAGGTAAGCCGACACATTGGTGAATGAAAAATCCTTGTGGGCTGCAAAGGAATACTTGGCCAGCCAGTCTGCTGTCTGGCAACTAGCAGAGCCGCATATGGCCCAAGAGCCATAAGTTAGAATAAACAGAATACTGATCAACTGTAGTGTGTGTACCCCAATCCAATAATTTTGACTCTAGCAGGCATCAGATTTTACAGATTTGTAGCCAGCCAACTCCCCAAAATCTAACAATGTTATACATTCCTCCTGTTTGAGTTCATGGAGTTTTAAAATTTCAAGTCTAGGTTACGGTCCCAGTATTTCTAGTGATTTCCCATTGAAGTACTAAGTCGATCCAGTCCTGCTTACTTTTTCAAGATCTACCAAGGCAGGTAGATTATATCACCTAAACGAGCAATTAATACACATGACCCTCTTTTATATTTTCATAGGCTTGGTTTAGTTGTCAAAGTTGGAATTAATCCATGCTTGTCCCATGATGGCCACAGCCACCAAATGTTATTCTGCATATGGGAATGACGGTGGATGCAAGTTGCTGCCACTTCATGTCTCAGATTGTTTTTTCAAAGCATCTATAAGCCACAAAACACAAATTGTATGCATGAACTGATTATTAGTTGTCTTCAATTAGTCATTTCGGCTTCTCTTTTTACGCATTTTCCTCCCGTAAATGTTGACTTCCTGTCTTTCCGGAAATACTGACAGAAATCTAGAACGAAGAGGTATATATAATGTTACCGCACAGCAACATCTCTAGCACTTAATGAGACACAATGAACTCTTCCTTTTGCACATGAAAGACTTTTTGTTTGGCACTGCATCTTTACAGATGCCTCTTGTTTATGCTTTTACAAAATCAGCTTGGAGTTGCTTGGTTATGGACAACCGGGACTCTCCAAAGATTATGGAGACTGGTGAGAAGCAGTCTGTTCAGCCCTACAAAAGAAGCCAGGCTGAGAAAAGTGATACAGTTGGTAGGAGTACTAAATTCCTGCTAATAGTAAGATGTAATTCTTTTGGACCTAAAAGATGCTTGAGGTGATTTTTTTTTTTTTTTTAATCTCTGAAGTGCATTACTCTGAATATTTTCCAGCTCATCCTCAATATTCAGACATTTTAGCTAGGGACAAATACAAGTAGTCTTCAACTTATGATGACAATTTAGCCCAACATTTGTTGTTGAACAAAACATTTGTTAAGTGAATTTTGCCTTTTACAACCCTTCTTGCATAGTTGTTAAGTAACTGCAGTTGTTAAGTTAATAATAGGTCATTAATAAGTAAGTCTGGCTTCCCCATTGATTTTGCTTGTCAGGTCACAAAAGATGATCACGTGTCCCCAGGACATTGCAAACGTCACAAATACAGCATTAAATTTTGATCATGTGACCATGGGGATTTTGCAACCGTCGTAAGTGTGGAAAATGGTCATGTTACTTTTTTCAGTGCCATTATGACTTCGAATGGTCACTAAATGAACTGTTGTAAATCAAGGATTACCTGTTCTATAACCATATCAATAACTGGGAACAGTTATAGGGGAACATGTGGTTTCTTTACTATAACACTTCTCCAATATTCTGTACCTGAACAATATACTGGAGTACAGCTTCATCTGGGTTGAGGGGATTATCTATATTTATTTCCACTTATTTTAGCTCTCATTAAGACTCAAAGCCTGCTTTGGCTACCTTGATTGAATAATCTATGCTAAGATCAGATTAAAGGAAATGTGTTCCTATTAATTCGCTGGTAACATTGTTAACTATTTATTACCATATTATACACTGAAATAACCTGGCTAGAATGGGATTTGAAGCAGTGGTGGGTTTCAAAACTTTTTACAGTCGGTTCGGTGTGAGTGCACACTTTGCTTCGTGCATGTGCGTTTGCAACTCACCTTCTGCTGCAAGCCCTGTGTGTAAAACAGCTGATGTGCGGCAATCGGCTGTGCCATGCGAAGCAGCTAAGGTTGAATATTTCCTGCTCAGTCAGTATAGAGCCGGGACAGGTGGGAGAGCCCAGCAACTGATCGTCGGAGCTACTGGTTCAGCCGAACTGGGCCAAACTGATAGAATACCACTGATTTGAAGGCAATGATTTATTATGGCTCTAGATGAAAGATTTCAGAAAATCGTGGTTAGAAAATCCTGTTTAGTGCTGTGGCATCCACAAGGAGTCAACAGTATGTGTGACAGTGATCAAAGTATTGCCTCTCTTTATCATGGGTTGCGTTCACTGTATGCAAGTGAAAACCAGGGGCACTTTGATTACCCTGGTTGCACCTGCCATTTCAATTCTGTTGATTCCCATATTACTGCGGTTTGCCCCCCATGCAATTAACATATATTTGAAACTTTAGGAAAGGCTGTCCGTAACTGTGCATTTTGAGGTCTTCAACCAATTTTTTATCTCCATTCCATTAACCTACCCAAAATTAATATCTGATGCCAGCAGAGGCTGAATGAGGACACAATTTGAAGCTTAATCTGGACACCAAGATAAAGTTCTTCTGGTCATCTGAAAACAGATCAAGAAAAAGGTCCTTTCCTTGAGTGAAGCTCAAGTTTGTAATTTGGGTGTCCTCCTGGATTCAGCCTTGAACATTTATGCCCTTTTTTCAATAGTGGCCAGGAAAGCACAACTATACCTGTTCCTGTTCCTGTCAAATCTGGTCATAATGGTAAATGACTTAATTGCATTCTGTTCATGCTACTGCAATGTAGTCAGTCCAGGATTCCATTACAAAGAATTCAAAAATTTTAGCTAGTGCCAAAGCTGTAGCCACATTACTAAATGGGGATAGTTATAGGAAACATGTTACTTCTTTATTATAACAATGGCTTATTGACATCTCTTTTTTTTGCATGATGCAAAATACTAGTCATTATTTCACCAATGTACATGATTAATGTGCTAGATTCTATACATCATACATGTCTATATAAGCTATGCACTGTTTGAAACTAAGCTGAAAAAATGAAATTTCCCGTTGAATTCTTCTCAGTTCCAGCATCATTAGAGGTATTGTGGGAATGTGAGAGAGGCCTTTCTCAGTGGATGACTCTGGACTTAGGAATTCTCTAACAAGAGACATGATACTAGTTCTGCTCTAAAATACTTCTGCCTTCAATGAAGTACCAACTGATCCAGATAGGTATTTGATCTGTACCCCATTGAATTCTGTGGACAGTTTTTCTCTACATACTGATGGATTCTATATACTTTTAAGAGGGCTTTTATTACACTTGTTTATGTTGACCAATTAATACCCTTTATATGTCAAGGCTTATTTCAATTTGTATTTTTCTTATGCCTACATGGTGCACAGCCAAAAGCATTTTAAAGGAATCGCCCAACTTTTCCCAACCTCCCATTGTCTCCATCTGCGTTGCCACTGAAACTTCCACAACAGCTGAGCATGGCCTCTCCAAGTTGTGGAAGGTTGCTTTGTCCACATGTGGGATTGATTTATTCTCTGACAATAAAAGCCCTCAGAGAACAATTAGTCCAACAGACCATCTATACTTTGTAGCTTCTTTCATGGGACTTCTCTGGTATGCCTAAAAATACATAAAAGCCCCAAATCAACTCAGCAACAAAGAAGAGCCTCTACCAAACAAAAGCAAAGAACTCAGCAAGACCGATTCTCAGGGGTTCCTTTGACAGTTCATTTGCCAATGCCATTCTACTCTTCAAGGACTATAGGCTGGGGCATCCACTGATGGAAGATGTATCTCAGGAGGTTGTGGTCAGGGTTGATGCCTTGTCTATCCATTTCTATAAACTTGTATATACTTTAATATTTCTCCCTAAAATGCTAATTCAAAATCTACTTAGTTTATATTTATTTTTTGCTAGTGTTTTCAATTTTGGCATGGATTGTATTATATTTGAACCTGTTATGAATTTGAGTTTATATTATGCTGATGCCTACCTATTAATTCCAAAGACTATGTTGATAAATGGCATTAACATGTTGTAGAATGCTAGAATGGCCACTGCCAAGGTTCTGACTAATGCCTTAATCAAATCATGAGCCTCAGGCCAAGCTTCAAAAGAAATCCAGTTATTTATTAGGAGCTTCATGTCGGCACAGACCAAATGAAGCCAATTCTGACCTCACTTTATTCGCTCTTTGGCTCTGACCCTGTTTCCTCCTGCCCCCAAGATGTGTCATCAGTCACATTCCCCAACAAAGCAATTCTGCAGGTTGCAGAAGTCATTCCCTCTGGGCACTGTGGATCTCCGTAGAGATGACCTTGACATTACTAGCTGGAATGTGCTTAGTTTTGACTGAAATGCAAGTCCCTCGATGCAGCTGCAAGGTTCAATTCTCCATCCCTCTTGTCTATGGCAACTCGAAAGCAGGTCAGGAATGCTTCGTGAGTTGACAGCCACATTCAAACTCTCCCAAGAAAATATTTCATTTTTCCAAAATATTCTGTTGCTTGAAAAAATGTCTTCAATAGGACTTCACAATCACAAAATATCAAAAGCTCTTATTCTGTACACTTATATTCTATTCAAAACTATGATTTTTTTCTCTTGCATTTCAGTTTGTAAGACTGTATAATTTATGCTCTTTTGAATAAAGCATTCTCTTCCTACGTTGAATGTTTTTTGTCAGTTTTTTGACAGAAGCTGAACATTTTCAAAATCCTGGCCTGTTAACCTAACCCTAACCCTTATTTGCAAACAACACTTTATACATCTGATTTAAAAACAACCCACAAACAAGCTAGGCCACAAAAAAA
This sequence comes from Notechis scutatus, assembly GCF_049901735.1. Classification (NCBI taxonomy): domain Eukaryota; kingdom Metazoa; phylum Chordata; class Lepidosauria; order Squamata; family Elapidae; genus Notechis; species Notechis scutatus. The sequence goes on from NC_142011.1 coordinate 123,356,738, forward strand.
GTTAAACTACGATAATATTTCTCTTTGTTGAAAGAAAAAATGAAAGATGGCTATTTAGCTGGAATCTGTAACAATATATTTCCATATGTACCACCCTACTAAAATACACTACTGAAGTTTCAGAAAGCAAAGAAGTGAAGTGGGATAGGAAAAAAATAGTAGTAGAGACCCATCAGAGTCAAAGAAACATAATCATTGCTCTATTTTAAATATGAGTAAGGCTGCATATTACCCAATGTATGCAATCTGAATTCCCATGAATATTGATTTCTTCCATTATACGAATGATGCCATTCATTTATATGGCTAAAAATAAGCTATTAATAATGGTATACACCTAAACACCCTAATTTTACCCCAAAAAAATCACCTTGCTTGGAAGTGCCTATATTTGTGGATGCTACATTAATAATTTTTAGATTCTTAGGACTTGAAATATTAAATTTCCACCAGTTTTAGACAGTGAATCTAACTGTACATTACAAATACATAATAACATTTATTCCATTTCATGCATACCCCCATGTTTTGGGAGAGGCCTGTGCTTGTGATGCTCTGATGAGGTTGAGAATTCTTAGCAATAGTGTATTCTACTAGAAGGGTTATTCATGTTAGACAGGTCTTAGTGGAAGAGACAGACTAAATGAATACATCAACTCATTTAATACAGTGAGCAAACAGAAAAAGAATTCTATACCAGATTGGTTCGGTCATCACACGGGTCAACTAAAATCATGTCAGATGTTACAGTTCCTGGGCAATTGTTGACAAGTATGCAATGGGACTCAAGAGCTATGGCTGGGATTGTAAGATTAATGGAAGAACAACAAGCACAGACATAACAAAAGCATAATATGTTTGAAAATCATGCCATTATGGCCTCTTATTATAAATTGGAACCAACAAAATGGGAACACTTAAAGTGAATGATTGAACATTAGAAAAAAATTTATCCAAACTCAAATATCACTGAACAGTGATTAGGAAACCAAAGGAGATTCATTACCAGAAATAAAATATTCAGGAATGCAGAACTGGAAAAGATTCAGAAAACGGAAGATCCCCAAACAATAGTAGAATAGTAGAAGAAATTCAGATAACACAATTGTTATTATAATATCAAATAAACAAAAATCTAATATGAACTTCAGAAATGATAACTTAGAAGTAGTAATAACAACATAGCCAGTACAGGCCAGTCCTGAAACAACATATGAATGGTCCCTCTCTACAAAAAGGGGAATGAAAAGGAAAAAATATGACATATGCAGAATGATTCATAGAAAGACAAAAACTGCCAGCACTGAAAATAGTGTCCCCAAAAGATCTGGCATCTATAACGAAGGATGGATATAAGGTCCTTGCAAGGATTAAAATAGCATTTATCAAAAAGACCAATCAATTTGCTTACAATAAAAGTCAGTTTGGTCTAGACTCTAGTGGTTAAAAGCATTACACTTTAAGTGGAGACTGTGAGTTTAAGTCCCATCTTAGCCATGAATGCCAGCTGGGTGATCTTGGGCCAGTCACTCTGTCTCTCAGCCCAACACACCTCACAAGGTTGTTGCTGTGGGCAAAACAGCAGGAGGAAGGTATGTTGGTTCACTGCCTTGAGTTATTTGTAAAAATAATAAAGGGATACTATTCATTTGTTTGTTTGTATACTTATTTTAAATTAAAATAAAATGCAACAAGGGTGGTTACAAGGGCAAGGTGGGAAAAAGTATTGAAATTAATAAACCAAAACAAAATCATATTCAATCCCAAAGTGACAGATCAGACTGGAGGCTAAGACAAAGACATTAAGATCAGATGCAATTTAAGGAACATGAAAGAGCAAAAAGAATGAAGAAACAAGACAACCATAATTTAAAAAATCACTTACCAGAAAAATGGGGAAAGCTTCAGAAATCATTAAGCAACAATCTCAGCAATAGTAGGAAAATTGAATGCTATGAGCACAAATCTTCCAATTTAAGCAAAACCAACCATTTTAATCAGACCATAGACAGGTGTATATATACAGCCCTAGAATTTCTGAAAATAGGAAACCAAACAAAAAGGAAACAATCCAGTTTTGGAACGCTCTATGAGAAACTCAAAGAGACTATAATAAAAATGCTGAATGATAAAAGAATTTGAAGGTAAATTTAATAAAAATCAAATGGAAGAATAGCAACAGCAAAATGGTTAAAAATGGAGTGAAAAGAATTAAAAACTCTTTCCTGGAAATAATCAATTGCATGGCTTTTGGCTCAGATATCTGAGTAGCTTATATTCAATTTCAGCTCAACAGATTAATGAAGTATTTCATTAAGGAAACATCAGCAACTGGTTAATATCTGGCAAAGCTTACCTGATTCAAAAAGATCCAGCATAAGAGTGTCGGGTATTCACCGGTATTGATCCTGATCTGCCTTTCGTGGTTCAAGCCGATGCTTCCTTGGGAACACTTATAAACTTTCCATAGTTAATTCTTTTTTCCCCCCATATTTCTCACTTATATTTTTATAAATCATTACTAATAATTAAAAGTGTTCCCTTTTAATTCTCTCAATCATTTTAATTCATTTATTTATTAACAAACATCCCACTGCATTACAATAAATATTTTATCCATCATCATATTTTCTAAAGTTATTTCTATTTGTAATATAACAAAGCTATTTTATATACCTTTGCAGAATCCCTTTTACAATTAAATTTTCACCCATTATCTCTAAACAAACTTATGGTTACAATCCTTATATCTTTTCTCTGTTTCTCCATTTCTTGTTTCTGTCTTTTACAACTTCTTTTCCTTGCCTTCTTCCCCCTCTTCTTCTCCCTCCCCTTTTACCCCCTCGTCTCTCTACTTCTAACTCTCTCATCTGTAATCCCCTCTTCTGTTGCTTTCTAATATTATACTTATCTTTCAAATTGTTCTTCTTCTTTTTTGGTTGTTTTTTCTAATCTTAAACCTTTCACTCTCTTTCCCCCCTTTACTTTTTTCCCCCCACTTAAAATTATTTGATCATTAAAGATGGCTTCTTCTTTGTCCCAATCTTCTTGTTCTGCAAGCGTTTCTTGTTGCTTCTCAGTTCCAGATCTCCATTTCTAAGAATTGAAACACGAAGCCAAAAGAACTTCTCCCTTCTTGTGTGTCTTCTTTCCATTTTTTAAGTTCCGTTTTCAGTTCTTTTAAGAGTGATACCATTTTAAAAACTTTTAAATAACCACCCAGTTAATTTTAGTCATCTAGATGCAAAAACCAAAAATCACCAAGTAATCCAAGGCTGTTTCTACTTGCTTCTTTTTTCCACGTTCTCTTCCTGGGGTTCTATTATTTTGTTACCAAGTTTCCATTAAAATGTATCTTTGAGGAATCTTGTTAAAATTTCACTGTAAGTTCCTTTTAATTACAGTTCCATTCCTTAATTCCAGGCAGTCTCCTCCATTTATCCAGATCCTGCCCTTCTATTCTTTTTTTTTTTCCTCCTTTCCAGCTTTTAAAAACTTTTAAATGTCCAGAAATCTTTATTTATCCCTTTGACTTTTATTTTCAGCTTAGATGCCTATTAATGTCAAAGTAGATTTTTTTTTCAGTTTCTTGCTTAAGTCTCTTAGCTGTCAGTATAAGGAAGGGAAGAAAAAAAACCTAATCCTTTCCCTTCTTTCTCTCCTTCACAGCTTCAAAATCTTCTTTGGGAACAATTTGGGAACAAAAGTTTAAATTCCAGGGTACCTTATTTGTTGCTTTTGCTGTTTGACCTGGTCAACCAAAACTTTCTCTTCTTATCTTCCTCCTGCACATTCTTTTCCGGTCGAGTTCTTCTTTGTGGTGGCCATTTCTGACCTCTGCTGGGAAAGGGAGTAATGGCCAGCTGGGGAGAAGAGATGCAGCTCTCCTCAACCCTGCAGGCAGCCTCCCCCCTCTTCACCACCTCTACGAGGTGGCTTAGCCCCGAAACCAGCCAGCGCTCCAGCGGCAAGCACAGATCGAAGCCTCGGAGAGACGAGGTTTCGGTCTGTCGCCGAAGAAGCTCAAACCGGAAGTCCGGGTATTTACCGGTATCGAACACCCCGATCCTGATCTGCCTTTCGTGGTTCAAGCCGATGCTAGTGACGTAGCAGTAGGAGCGGTGCTATTGCAACACAATGATAAGGGGGTACTGCAGCCATGTGCCTATACATCTAAAAAATTCAGTCCTACTGAACGAAATTGGGCTATATGGGAGAAGGAGGCTTTTGCGGTCTGTTGGGCTTTGGCAACCTGGAGGAATATGTTAGAAGGGAGTCCAAGTCCCTTTTGAAGTGTGGATTGACCACAGAAATCTTGAGGCACTACAGTCGCCACGGAAATTGTCCCCTAAACAGGTACGCTGGGCATTATATTTCCGTCATTTTAATTTTATATTGTGATTTGTCCCTGCGGGGAAAAACTTTATGGCAGATGCACTTTCCCGCTTGCCACAATATAATAGTAGGTGAGTGAGGTGGTACAACCTCTCATTCTGGCACAAGGTTCCATATACTCTTTATGGTCCCAATTGGCAACGGATTTGTGTGAAGCAATACGGCATGATCGATGGTTGAAAGAGAATCCTATGTTGTGTGAAATTCGAGACGGCATGGCATGGAAGGGCACAAAATTGTATATACCAAAAATACTACGACTCAGGGTCTTGAAACAGTATCATGACACTAAACCGGCTGGTCACTATGGGTTTTTAAAAACATTACATCTAGTGAAACATTAATTTTGGTGGCCCACTATGAGGACAGATATAAAGGACTATATTAAAGGATGTCATGTTTGTGAGACAACAAAAACCAGACCAGGAAAACCGTTAGGATTACTACAACCAATATCAGATCCTCATCGTCCATGGCAGGATATCGGTATGGATTTTATTGTAGACTTACCTAATAGCCGGGGTTATACTGTTATTTGAACCGTAATAGACCTTTTCTCCAAGCAGGCACATTTTATACCCTGTACTGGTCTACCGTCAGCACGTAAATTAGCCGGTCTATTCATTAAGCACGTTTATTGGTTACATGGTGTGCCACAACAGATTATATCTGATGGGGGGGTACAGTTCACTGCCCGATTTTGGAGAGAATTCTTACAGATTATAGGGTCATTGCAAGGACTGAGTACGGCATACCATCCCAGGACTAATGGGGCTGCATAAAGAGCCAATGTGGTGATAGAATGCTACTTACGTTGTTATGTGTCGTACCAGCAGACAGACTGGGCTACGTTAATACCTTTTGCTGAAGTAGCGTATAATAACACAGTACATAGCAGCACAGGACACACCCCTTTTAAGGTTGTATATGGAATGGATTTCGTAGCTGTACCTGAATTATCTGAGATGATGGACAACCGTACCACTGCTACCACCTGGTATACGAAGATCACAGAAACTTGGAGATATGTATATGAAGCTATACATAAGGCATTTAAAGCTTATAAGACACATGCTGATAAGAAACGGAGTGATCACCCACCATTTCAAATGGGAGATTTAATATATTTGTCCACCAAATATCTGAAGTTGGGTGTCCCATGTAAAAAGTTGGGCCCCAAATATATAGGACCCTTTACCATAAGTCAGGTGATTAATCCTGTTACAGTACAGTTGAACTTACTGCCACAGTTCAAAAAGGTCCACCCAGTATTCCATATTAGTCTCATTAAACCTGGAAGACGTAATCCCCATGATCGGTTACCTGGTCCAGTGAAGGCAGATCATTATGAGATAGAGTCTATTATTGATGCACGGATATATAGAGGAGGTCTACACTATTTAGTAAAATGGAAGGGAATATCCTTTAGGTGAGGCATCATGGGTTGGCCACATTGATATTAATGCACCACGTCTTCAACTGAGGATCCATAAACAGTACCCTGGGAAACCCAAGGGGGGGATGTGAACCACTATGGTGATAATTATTCCCTTTTTATTGCTTTACAGGCGGATCTCTGGTAGAGGGGGCCGCCTGTCGGGCTCCGAGTTCACCCAGAGCCCGTCAGCTCTGGATATGCCTTGCAGCAAGTCAGCTGGCCATGTCACCTTATCTCTGCTGCTGCTGGATCTGTATTTCTGCTATGTGCTGGTCGATGATTTTGGAATGACTCAGCAGAGCTGAGAATGGCTTCTGCAACAACTGCGGGGCTGCAGGATGGATTCTGCAACAACTGTGGGGTTGCTGGAACTGGCTCTTTATTGATGTGGTGCATATTGTTAAAGTGGGTTGGGGCACATATAGGTGGTAATTAGGACTTAGGTTAAAACATGGTAAAGATGGCACCAGGTGGGGATCAGTTAATGAGGGTCGGAATAAGGTAGGGATGTAGACATGTTATAGAGTTTATAGCATTTAGGGATAATGAGTTAGGCATGGCCAGAATTAGAACTACATATAGGCCTGGGTGTGGTGGGGTGTGTCTCATGATAATGATGATAAAAGGAAAGGGAGCAAACTCAAACCCAACTCTTGCCTGATTAGAGTATTTGTTGTTTGATGCTATATTGAATAAACCATCATTGTCCTGAAGAGGAGCTGGAGTTTGGATTCATTTAAAGACAAATCTTCAATACTCAAGAACTGGCTGAGAAAGAGACAATACCAGGAAACTACAGGCTGATAACATTCTTGCCTAAAATGTTTAAATTACTCATTGACGTAATAGTGAACAACATCCAAAATTATTTAGAAGAAAGTAACATCTTTCCAGTAAACAGAAAAGAGATAATCAGAATAGTGGAGGTACAAAAGATAGATAAAATGGTTTTGGAGAATTGCAAAACGTGAAAAAAAATTTTTACATATGGTCTGGATTGATTATAAAAAAGCAACTGATACTAATCAAACTAATAATATTAATAATGTAGATTACTATTTACAAAACAAATTTTGTTTGAATCGAAAATGAATTATGTAAGGACAACAATTATTGAAGTGCTACTGAGATTGGTGAACATGGTTAGAACACATGGAAATAACAAAATTCAAGCTTCTCCTCAGCCTTGGAAAATTCTCTCATATATCTCCCTTTCTTCCTACCTCTTAATCTAATTCCCTCCTCTCAGCTGCATGATTTAAATTAATCTACACTAAAAGTTGAGTAACCTATTTTCAGGTGGTTGAACAAAGAAAATTAACATGAAATACAAGAATAGGATATTCACTAAATTGCAAAGAATAGGATTATCAAGCCAAAACTAAGAATTTAAATCCTGCTGATTTTAACAATAGTGTTAATGTTTATTTAAATCTCTTTTAGAATCAACTCCTCTATCTACCAGCTCTCTGTTAGTTAAATATCATTAAGTCAGATTTAATTCTTTGCGACATTATAAGATGTGCTTGCCATCCTGAACTTCTTTAATAATAACTCGTAGTTCTTCCACATCACTGTAATGTCTTTCACACCATCCATCCAGATTATCTATTGTCTTTTTCTTCTACTTCCTTTACCTTGCCAAGCTTAGTTATTTTTTCTAGCCCTCTGCTTATTAATATAATTTGTCTAAATTATGTTTCTCTTAGTGATCAGCATCTCAAAGCCACAGTCAGATATTTTTCAGTCTAGGAATGATTCACTGATTCTTCTTTCAATTCATGGTACTCTTAGTAAACACCTTCAAAAACAGAAACGAAAAGCATCTACATGTCTTATCCTGTCAAGTCATAGCTGTAGATAATCATTATTTTAACTGTTTTCATTGAAAGATAGCAATCCTTCATGGTATCGTTTATCATTGCTTCCTCCCTCTTCATTTCTCAAACACAATCAATCTTATCTAATCTTGTGCTCAAAAAAAAAAACTTGATGTACCACCTTCACCCTTTCACAATTAACTGTAACTTCAAAAAGTGTGCAGTTGAAGTTGTCATTGCACCCTTAGTATTTATCATTACTGTAACCCATATTTTCATTTTATCGTTTTATTTTCATCATCATCATAATTTCTAAGTCTTCTTTACTTTCAGATAACAAATGAGTGTTGCCTATGTATTTCATATAATTAGTGTTTACTTCAGTTGTCATCCCTTCCAATCTTCCCAGTCTTAAAATATATTAGTTTTTTAAGTTAAATGAATGCAAGAAAGATACACATCACCATCCTAAAACATTGCACCACCACCCATCTGATCACTCTGCATTTGGGTGTTGTGGTTCGCCGGCAGCCTGTGCAGACAGCAGCAGAATCGTACAGTAGGGAAGAACAGGGACCAGTCCAGGTGTCTGGGGAGGACTCAGACGAGGGTCCTGCATCCAATACAGAGATGGAGCCAGGACCATCTGGGAGTTATGTGCTGACTCCGGAGCCTCCAGAATCTGGCAGCAGCGAGGCGGAGGAACAAGGGGAGCCTGTTCCCAGTGCGTGTGTGCGCAGAGCTGCCAGAAGGCAAGAGCAGCTAAGATAAACGGGGCGACTCAGGAGTAAGGCTTGGAGGTGATTGCCCCTCCCATAAAGGTATAAAGGAAGTGCAAAGGTAGGAAAACCTTTGCAGGAAGTAATGTCGTTCGCTCTGATCGGTTTGGACTCTGAAAGCTCTGTGGTTAATTTGTTCTCTGTTTGGTTTTGGAAAGACTAATTGGGACTTTAGTTGTTGGCAGCACTTCAAGTAAGATAAGGTGCGTTCTTATCAGACGTCTCTTGAAGAACTTTGGCAGACATCCCTTGTATTAATTATAGCCGTGAATGACGATAATTCACAGCCATTAAACTAAAATAAAAGGTCTTGGATTTTATGTGCGTTTGTTGATATCTCAGGAAGCCTTGGTCAGAACACTGGGATACTTGACAACCAGTTTGCTCTCATGACCAGTTGTCAAGTACCTTGTGATCATGCAGTCGGCATTTGCAATCTTCTCTGCCAGCTTCCCCAGAAAGTAAATGGGAAGACCAGCAAGGAAGGTTGCAAGCTGCTGCCACTTGCTGAGAGGATATCCTCTCTGGGGGCTGCCTGCTGAATGGAGCTTAGCCCCTCCAGTGAGCTGCAGAAACTGGGCTTGGATCCCCAAAATTCCATTTCTTCAGCCCAGCAGAGGCATTTTCTTCTGCTCACAGAAGAGTGCTGGAAAGCGAGTAAACGGCATTGTTCCGAAGGCTTGAAAGATTGGCATTCTCTCAATTTTTCCAGCCCTCTTTCCAGCAAATGCCCCTGTTCTAAAGGCTAGAAAGGTTTGTACCCTTAGGAATGACTGTGTTCTCTAGCTTTCTAACCATCAGAAAAGTTAAAGGGACACATCATATAGTTCACACTAGGTGGAGAATGAGAAATCCCTTTGAAGAGTAATCAGGTGTTCTAGTACACCCATTAGGCCTTAATATGTTCCGAGTATTGGTAAAATCTACCCATCAAAATGGTTGCTGTAATCAACAAAATAAAAGCAAACCTATTTTTTTTGTACTCCCTTGCTATTTCCCATTATCAGTTGAGTCAGCTACCTGATGTCTTGTCCTTCTAACTTTCCTGAATACTGACTAGTCACCTTATATTATTACTTTCAAATATGGCTCTGTTCATTTTCTTTGCAATCTTAAGTAGAATTTAGCTTACACAATGCATTAGTGCCATTGAGCATTTATTTGCACCTCCCTTTTTAATATACTTATGTGTAAAGCAGTCTTTTTTATCTCTAGACTACAGAGTCTTGTTGTATTATTTGTTGAAAATGAATTGTTGAACAGCTTCTCCTACAGTTTTAAATAATCCAAGGAGTATTCGGTATCTGCTTAGAAATAGCAGAAGATAATGATGGGCTAGAACGACTGACTAGGTTCCCAAATATAGGCTATGAAATTGTATTCCCACTAAATGTAGTTAAAATATGTAATTATTCTCTTTGTATGCAACCAATATTTAAAATATTGTCAAGTTTTCAAGATACTATTTGCACAGAGAACCTATTATTTATTTATTAAACTATACCATAAATCTATACAGTATTTAATAAGGCTTTGCTACGTAAGAATGTTCACTTTATGTATTATATTGTAGGTAAGAACTGTCTAAAGTCATTTGGACTCAATTGAGTGAGCACATGGTCTTTCAAAGCCATACTTATAAACAGAACAGCAAGACTCTTCCAATCTCCACTTAACAAACTCTAGTAAACCCTAGTTTACTATTACAAACTTGGGTTTGGATATGAATATGGATGTTTGGGATATGAATTTAGATATTTCAGTAAGTATAATTGTAAATGTCTTGACTGAAAAAGGTCAAGCATATAATAATGTTTCTAACTGTAACTACTGAACAATCCCTTATGGGATTTCCATTCAATCCAAGTCGCGGTTGCAAATGTTTTTACTCTCCAGAATCAGGCAGAAGTTCTATACATTCCCAGAGTGACATCAATGCTCTGTCTACCACTTTAGACTGCACAATACATATTGAATATCTCTATTGACTATAACTGAGGAATTTCAGGAAAAACAAGTATCTTATCTAAAGAAAGATAAGAGGTAGTGCCGACTATACACAGAATTACCAAGTGTCAGTGAAATATATTTTATTTGTCTTTGATATTATTTCAAATCAGCGTTCTAATTTAGAGATTTTTCCATGGGTCTTTAAAAATTTCTTTTTAGAATAAATCGCAGTTAGTTCATGATTCTCTTTTCAAGGGCCTGGAAATTCCACAGGCTGTTAAGCAATAAGAAAATGTCAATGAATGGGACAATTGACAACAGAAGTAGCCAAAAAAGCATGACCCAATTTTTCCTACTTGGGTCATGCTTTTTTGGCTACTCCTGTTGTCAATTGTCCCATTCACTGACATTCCCCTTTAGTTATCACTCCTTACTTGGATTCCTCAAGCAAGTATTTGCTGTATCTCCAGGCAAAGTACTGGATAGAGGCATTGATGAAAAAAGCAATCATCAGGGAACAAGTAACACCCTCATTTATCCCTCTATAAATGGTCCCTCTCCAAAAGTTCTCCTTCTCTTGTACCTACAGTAAGAACTACATGACAGACTCCATGTTTCTACAACATCTGCCTGGACCTGAATATCTCATTCATCTCTTTAAATCCAAAGTGAAAATATAAACCTTGAAAGAGTTTGCAATTTCATCTGAACTTCTATAAATACTAAAACCATGAAAAGGAGGCAGCCAAGAAGCATGTTCTAAAGTGGTTACTTGTGGCTACTTGTACATTGAAATAATTGATGATATCTTTCAATTATTGGCGTCATCTGTCAGAAAAGTTCATGATTCCCTTATTTCTCATCTTCAGTAACACTTAATTATTCTGTGACCTACTTCATTAATTCTATTTCCCATATGTCATTATTAATACATTGTTATAGAATGGCGTTTTTTGGGTTTCTCTTAAATAGACTTTGAGGAAAAAGTAGTATTTGAAGAGATTTTATGATTATTTCATACTGGAATATTTATCAACTCTAAGACAAATGTTTTTCAGATAGAAAATATACTTTATTGTTCTACATGTAAGCAAGCTGTTTAAAATTGTTCATCAAATTAGGCAGAGAACTATTCCCATAATGAACAGTCCATATGGAGAAAACAGTAGAAATTAATAAATAGCTTAAAAACATCTGATGTTGCATTGAGATTAAAGATAAACAGAAGGGGAGATTATCAGCCCTTCGAATGGAAAACTAGCAGAAGACCCAAGAGGAAAAAAGGCAGTAAAAGGCTTTCCAGAAAATATTAGAAAGATCACATTTAGCGGGCACAGGCTTTGCATGTTGAAAAGTATGCCAATTTATGTGGTTACCAGGCTAACAGCAGAAGACCATTTTGGTTTTAATAGTAACATAATCTGTTTCCAAACATGGAGATAAAAGGAAATACTTCCATATAACAAATATTGTCAAGTTATGACATTTGGTATGGCAAAATATAGTAGCAGCTACCTACTTGGACAACTTTAAAAAGGATCAAGTAAATAGAAGGCAGAGTATCAACAATTGCTAGTTATGATGGTTATATATACTGGCAGTATATTTCTCAGTATTAGTTTTTGGGGTACATAAGTAGGAGGGGGGATTTTACTCTCCCGTCCTTCCCAAAAGCACTGCTCTTACTGATTTTAATTTAGTTCAGCAAGCCTTTCTTATGTTTTTGTTCAAACATGAAACTATCACCAACAACAACAATATGGTTTCTATAATATGCTAATAAATAATATTTTTAATTTCCCAAGTAAACCTGACAATTGAAACTAAATTTAGCAATTAGCAAAAAAGTGCATGCATTTTGAGAAGATCATGATTACTTTTATTTGTTTCTATAAGACACAGGAAGGATTAAGAATTGATAGAGCACACTGAATCATTTTCCCCCTGAACACTGGGAAAAAACCAACTGAGTGCAAACTTGGTAATCACTTCTAGAGGGCAATACCCAGTCAAAATAACAGTACTGAATGCATGTACAGTATTGCACTGTAGCTCATCCAGATAAGCCTAAAAGGATGAAGTCAGCCACCAGATTAAATCAAAAACAAATAAATCACTTGGTGTTATGCCTGAACCAATCTGACATAGAAGATTCACTGGAGTATCACAATTCACTTTCCTCCTTCTGCATGCAGCATTGAGGGTAGGTCTTGCTAGGTGTGCTAATGCCCTCATTTCACTTCCAGCACGGCTGAAAGATGCAATGTCATGAAGCTACATTATCATCACCATCCACTTTTTTCTAAAACTTTTTTTTAAAAGCAGAATAACTGTTCTGAATCAAGGAGGTCATTGCTGCCCCTTTTCCCACTCCATGCTTCCTCCCTCTTGAGAACACTATAGCAGCTAAAGGAAATTTAGACTGGCATCAACCAGGACTTGCAGCAAGAGCTAGAGGATCTGCTCCATTTCTCTTGCCCTATAACTACAGTTCAGAAGTTCAGTTTGAGAACAGATCTGCTTTGTTTTCTCAAAGCCTACAACTGGCAATGGAAATTGCCCTCTCTTGCTGCTGGTAGCAGTTTTATCAGCAGAAGGATATCATTTATTTAAATTAATATAAATGCAATCTCAATATATCATTGCTCTCCATTGCCTTTGAAACTACACCAGATCTATTGACCAATTATTTGAGTTATCATCTTGCTTTTAGAAAATATTTTGTTATGAGCAAGAAAAATGTGAAATTGGTCATCATGAGGTTGTCACTATTTTTGTTTACTGTCCTATCCCTAATTTTTTATAACATGAATAAAGGGGGAAAGCCACATTCTGCATTTCAATAAAGACTGATGAAAATCCGTGAACTCTACATAAATTTTATTTTCAGTAGAAGAAAAAGTATATATAAATGATATAGCAATAGCCAAGTATCTGAAGTGGTGGATGGAGTTAACTTTGAAATTAGATTTACTGAACAGCTAAAATTTTAGGCAAGGAAGATAGAATCCATTCACTCATGTGAATGGAATGAGACTATGCAATAATCTAAAATTATTTAATCATAAAGTAGGTTAATAAGATTTACAGAAGAAAAATAACCCATCTCCTTGCTTCCTCCAGCAATGTTGGTTGTGAGGCAGAAGATGGCTAGCAGTTAAGGAATATGAGGAATTTTGCCTCTTGAAGTTCCATTAGATATTTTATCATCTAATTCAACCAAACTACTTAGGGAAAGAGTTTGAAACTGCCATGCTCATTTGAAAGGATTTTTTCCCATTAAGATCTTAATTAGTGTCTTACTCATTATACCTTAATTGCCATACAAAGATGTCTGAATAATAGAACAACATGATCCAGGGAGGAATCCACTAGAATTACTCATGCCAGGACAAGAGATTCTGATGGAAGAAGAATGTTAGAATGGATTATGCAAATATAATTCTGGCACTGCCTTGTAATTCTGTCAAATATCACCAGTACAATGAGAGATTAAGTCAGAAGGAAGGGGGAGAGTGTACATAAAGAATAATGGATTATTTGGATGACTGGAAAGAAAAGAGAAGGAATTCTAGTTAAGGTCATAAGGCATCTGTATGACTTATTATCAAATACCTGCATAAGGAAATATAAAAAAGTGGGAAACATGGTTCTCTAAAAGGTAATTCATCATTACTGGACACAGAAACCTCACAGTGAAAAAGGCAGGAACTATACTTTGAAAAGAACATCAGCTACAGCATCCTAGTGTACACTAGATAAATTAATTAGATTTGAAAGTCTGTGTTGTATCCAAATTAAGCAGCTCTGAATATAAAGAAGACCCTTGGGAGATATTTCCATACTAAGTATTATAATTTGCAGAATATGTTGTCCAATTACACAAGTAAAACAAAACCTTTGCAGTCTTGTCTTTTATGTTATACTGTTCAATTTTGTTTTCTTGTTCTTTATGCTGAATGCATGTGATTTCTCTTCATTTAAAACAGCACTAGTATATTTATAGGCATTATAGAGAAATATCAGGTCCAAAAATCTACTTTGTCTGCCAGCTTTTTCAAATGAATTTCATTTGACTTTCCCAAGCAGCATGCAAGCTATATATGCTGGCTGGACAAACTGGCGTTTAACAGTAGCAAATTAACCTACTAATCTTTCTTTGCACAAAACATGATAAGTCATTATGTGAATGCAAAAGGAATCCAAGTAAAGCATGCAAGAGCAACACTTTGCTTGAATACACCATCAACTTGTCTATAATCACAGCATGAGAAACTCAACAAGCAAGGATCAAGGGAACAAACAAAGGTGAAATTTACATTGTGGGATGACTTTTGCTTCTAGAAATTGCTAACCGCACCAACTACCATTGGCAGAGTTGTCTACAACAAAGATGACAAAGAAGGCATAGTGCAATATAAATATTTTTAGCCTATGCCTGTCTACATGGAAATAAGTCACTTACTAGACTTTAGATATATGCTTAATGCTACAGGGCATGAGAAACTCAACAAGCAAGGATCAAGGGAACAAATAAAGGTGAAATTTACACTGTGGGATGACTTTTGCTTCTAGAAATTGCTAACGACACCAACCACCATTGTCAGAGTTGTCTACAACAAAGATGACAAAGAAGGCATAGTGCAATATAAATATTTTTAGCCTATGCCTGTCTACATGGAAATAAGTCACTTACTAGACTTTAGATATATGCTTAATGCTACAGGGCATGAGAAACTCAACAAGCAAGGATCAAGGGAACAAATAAAGGTGAAATTTACACTGTGGGATGACTTTTGCTTCTAGAAATTGCTAACCACACCAACCACCATTGTCAGAGTTGTCTACAACAAAGATGACAAAGAAGGCATAGTGCAATATAAATATTTTTAGCCTATGCCTGTCTACATGGAAATAAGTCACTTACTAGACCTTAGATATATGCTTAATGCTACAGGGTTTGTAAAATTTGCAACTATTCCTCCCTATTCACTAATTTCTTCTCATTGTAATTTAAACCTGGTGGGGTGGGAGCCAAATTCAGAATGTTTAGAAATTTGGAGGAAATCTGCAGGAAAGAAAGAGTGCCACATACTCTTCCTCTTTTTCATTTTTCCTTCCTCATTATGCTTCAACATTCCAAACATAGATCATTCCATTGTTATACCTGGTTAGGGCCTTAGTTGCCTATTCTTTTGATAGTCTACTCCACCCAAACCTACACAGTATATGTTTAAGGTTAATTCTGACATTTCCTATAGAATTTGTTCTTTAGCAAGTCTCAAACAGGCTGCAATCTTAAAATTGTAATCCTACACAAACTTGCTTTTTTTAAAAAGGCTATATTGGAATTCATTCCTGAAAAAGCCAGGGAAATGTGCTGTCAATAAATAACAAGCTACCAAAACAGAGTACTGTATCAAGTGCTCAAACCTGTTTTAAAAAGCCGTCTTCATCTCTCAGAGAAGAGAATGAGATTGGAAAGAAGAATCTCGTATGAATCTCTCATGAATTTGGCACTAGCAGTTGCAGGTAATTTCTACTAGCAATCCTTTCAGAGCAATCATCCATGCTCTTCAAATGAGGAAGAAAAAAACATACAAAAATGACAGCTAGAATGCTTTGAGGAAGGCAAAGCTCTAGTCAAAAGGAACAATGAACTAGAAATATGCTTAAGAAAAACATCGTTTTTAGAAACACAATCCCAATTATAAGTTTAATGTCCTGTAATTTCCTGCATCTATTTAAGTACTACTAATTTGGAAAGGTAACCTTTTATAAATAAACGTGAGGTTAAAAAAACAGCATTGATTTCTGCAAGGTGTTGAATGAAGAATAAAGTAACCATTTAGACAAGGCATTTTTTTTAAAAAAAAATTACATTTGTTCTGATCACAAAAGTATTTTACAATAAGTCTTGCTAGATTATAGAGGCTAGAACTGATCTAGGAGCTTGTATTATATTTATTAATGCTGCAGACTTGACAAGAAGCAGGTCAATTATCTAAACAGGTTACAGAAGCAACATCTCCACACTTGGAGTTTCTCAGGCAATCTTTTTAAGAAATGGGTGAAAAAAAACAGCAGGAAAGTGTTGAGTATGGATGCAGTAACTGTGGTGATAAGACTGATATGCATTCAGGAGAGAGAAACAAAAGAGATGCTACCTCCTGGGGTTTTTTTTTCCTTTTGTTGCCTTTTGAACAGAAATTATTTTCCATTCTTGTGATACAACTAAAAAAGTACAACTTTGAAATCAGAGCTGCACAAACAGTGCAGTATATCTTCCAGCAATAGGAAATGAACTCATATCACCTGGCCAGTGGTTCCAGGTGCATGAATTGTTGACCCCCTCACTGCCCGCACAAGGTCAATGTTCACATTCCCAGATTTACTTTCCCATATTCATGTCCAAAGGAGCACAGGGCTCTGAAACGCATGGGTGTGAAAGGCAAAGAGGGAAAGAAGGTGGAACTTCTGTTGAGACCTTTGTATAAAAAAAGAGATGTGGATGATAATTTGTGAGATTTTACAGGCCAGTGTGATTTTGCACCCAGGCAGTGTTCAGCTTCCACAATAAAAAGCACACCCATCTGAACTGAAAAAAGAAAATCTTCTTCAACCCAGGCCTGTGCATAAGTTTCAGTGTCCCTAAAGTCAGTGGGATTTACTTCCAAGTAAGCAAATTTTAAAAGGTGTTGCTAGTGAAAACGACTGCATACAACACCTGAAAGCAAGCCCAGGCAAATTTTGCTTACTTTGGAATATACACATAGAGTGTTGGCCTATGAAGTAGTGAATAACATTTCAGAAGATAATCCCACGCATTTCTATTTAGAAAGGAAGACTGACTGAACAACATCTTGTTCTTAGGTAAGTTATTGAACTGCACCTGAAGAGGTGGTCGTTTTCAGGTGCAATTCTATAACTTACCTAAAAACAATCAGGTGCAATCCCTCTACGAACATCATATTCTCTAGCCCAAGGCCAAACCTTGGGTCCAAAGGCAGACTGGTTGAAATTAAGCTCTTGACCCGCTTCCATCCATGTCCACCTGCACAACCTGATGGCTCTGGGCAAGCGGGTTCCTGGCGAGTTGGGATTGCCCTGCAATCGGCCCCTCTTCTTTATTTGGCACACCGTGTGGTAGAGAGACTCAGAACCAGATCGATCAGGTGAAACTAGCAGGAAGGAGGCAGAGCCTGCGCGGAACCTGTTTCGCGGCATATTAAGAGGCAGCAATCGTCCCCCCCAGTGCTTCAAATCCCGTGCATGTCGACAGCGGAGCAAAGTGCCTCCGAATTCCGGCGGCTCTCGCTCTTCGGAACCGGAACGTGGCGCGGGGAATTCGGGGAGTGGGGGGGCGAGGAGGGAGAGAAGGCAGGCAGGAAAGTGGCGTGATGGTTTTCAAAAGTGTGACTGACAAGGCAAGACAAAGATGGGGCTGGTTACTGACGGAGCTATTAAGCATGGAAGGGAAGGAAGGAGGGGGGAATGGACGAGAACGAGGGAGGAAGGAGCCCATGTGGCGCGGCGTGCCCAGATGGGCGTTTTGAGGCGGAAAGCCCCCTCCCCCGAGCGGTTAAGGGCGCGAAAGACCGGGAAGATAAGCCACGAAGGAAGGAAGGAAGGAAGGAAGGATGCTCGGGCGTGGGCAGCAGGAGCGCTTGTGGGCCGTCCAACCCTTCCCTCCACTCCCCGCCCAAGAGCCCAGCCCGCCGGTCCTGCAGCTTACCTGAGCAGTTGCTGCCCGCCTTCCCCTTGCCGGCGCAATCGGCGGCGGGCGCGGCGGCGGGGGACAGAGGATTGGACGTCCGGACGGGACCGAGGGTGCAGAGAGCCACCGCCAGCATGAGGAACACGGCGTGGTTGCAGCCGGGCGAGGTCCGGGGCCGGGCGGTGGCCGCCATGGCGAGGGCTTGCAAAGGGGGACCGGAGGCCCTTCTGGGTCTCAATGGGCGCCGCCGGGAGGAGCGCGGACCCACCGGCCTTGCTGCCAGCCAGCGCTCCGCATCCCGGGTCGCCTCGTTCTTGTCCGAATTCGCTTTCTGGCGGGTTGTTTGGTGTTTTGCTTTTTCCTCAGGCTTCCGGGAGCCCGCAGGGACAGCCTTGCCTCCCCGCGCCCCTTTTGTGCGCTGCTCCTGCTGGCGTCGTCTATGCCGCCGCCGCCGCTGCTGCTGCTACTGCCAGCGTCGCCGCTACCGCTCGGGCTACAACAAAGGGAAGGGAGGGGGAGATGGAGGCAGGGGGAGGGGGAGAAGATGGGAGTGGGGTCCACGTGATGCCGATGCCGCCAGCCTCCTCCTCCCCCGGGACCGGGACAGAAGGGGGGGGGTCCGACTCCAGGTCGCCACGCCCCCTCACCGCCACCACTTACTTGCCCGTGCGCGGCGGGGGCAGCGGCGGCGCGTGTAACAAGCGCCCCGGGCACCTTGCTCAGCCGCGCGCCGGTCCTGGGATTGTTCGGCAAAGAAAAGAGGACGCACGCTCGGGCCGCTCCTCCTCACACGTGAAGCCTGCCGTAGGGGGTGTGTGAGAGAGCGGGGGTGGGGGAATGGGGGACACGCTTCTCTGCTGCCTCGAAATCCTCTCCCTCCTCTAAGACTGAGGCAAAAAGAGCAACGTTGGGGCTGTTTTTACCGCTTTCGTAAGAGGGGAATTGGGAGAAAATAGAAACGCATAGGCTGCTCAGAGTTTTATCTCAGGAGTGGGGCGTTTGATCAACGTCCTTGGAACTAACTGAGAATTAAACTGCCAAGAATTGAATTTGCATGTTGGCAATTCAAAAATACTAGTTGATTCCCTCTAAAGTATGTTTACGATTAGACAGTACCTCATTTCGGGGGGGCGGAGGGGAGGGAGTTGATTTATCTATAGCCTTTCCTCATTGCTGAGGTAGTCTTATCCACTTGAGGTCCCAGGACACAATAGTGACCTGAAATGTGCTGTTCCCATTGCTGATGTCTTGCCTGCCTCTTTTGTTTCTGTTCTCAATCAATGCCAGTCATTCAAGGCAATGAATGTAGAAGCGTAACATTATTGTGGCCGCTCATGGACCGTGTTGTAATAAAGGGGGAAACATTACTGTTGCTATTGCTATCATGTTGATCCAGGTAAGAATAATTGAAAGTTGTTTCCCTCATAAGTTGGGAATGACATGAAATGGCAGAAAAAAAAGAAGATGCCATGCCGTGTTTGTGTGATGGTTAAGTCCCAGTGGGAAAGACCTGTAAACACAAGACTTTTTATAAGCAAGATTTCAAACCAAATGTATTATTGCAAACTGAAAAAGTATTATTTAGGGCAGTGATGACTAACCTTCCTGTCCTCACATGCCAAAGGCCAAAAAACATTGCAATATGTCATGTGACATCAACGTGACACAGCGAGTTTGACACCCGTGAAGTAGTAGGAAAAAAGGAAGGCTAGTTGCAGAATCATCATTAGTGCTAAAACCAAGTACTTAAGGTACTGGTCAAAATACAACAGCATTACAAACATAGTAAGAGCAAATTTAGATTTAAGCCTGCTTAACACTATACTGTTTTGTGGGCTGTAAAATTGATTTTCCTCTACAGTAGAATAAGATTGAGGTTGATGGAATATGGAGGTACTCTTTTCAGGCACAATAGGCACGGACCTCTGCAATAAGTTATGGCAGGCCGCTGCGTGTCATTTGTGGTTGAGTTGAGATTTGATCAAAGGCCTTTCCTGACCCAAGTTCAATTCTGTTCTCTTCACCAAAATGGTGAGTGGTTATTGGGGGAGACACAAAATAGATACCAATCTGTTTTGATGCAGCCAAGTGATGAAACATGCGACCTTTCTTTTCCCATTATCCCAACCAGTGGACCATAAGTGACTGAGTATTTCCATTTGTCATGTAGAAAAGGATATTAGGGAAGAAAAATATGGCAAATCCTGTTTTGTAGAAGTCTCAGCTTTCAGCTTCTTGAAACAATTCAGGAGCCTTCTGCTTCTCAGTAGCAAAGCTGTGTAGATGAAAAGAGTACGGATTAATGGCCTTATAGCCTTTGTTCTTCATCTGGAGAAGAAATAAACTTATTGTTTTTTATTTTACTTCCATTCAGTCGTTTTCACTTCTTGGAGACTGTCCAGAGAAGTCCCTGCAGTTTTCTTGGCAAGGGTTTTCAGAAGTGGCTTGCTACTGCTTCCTTCCTTAGAACTGAGAGAGACGTTGTAGGACTAGAACTCCTGGTCTCACGGTTCCTAACCTGATGCCTTAACCACTAAACTGGCTGTCTAATCTCTTTATTAAGCAATTGTTAAATCAACAATTAACATGTAAGCAATACAGTAAGCAGATATGCCTCCAACTCTTATTAATTTTGGTTTCCTGGAAGTTAGAAGTCATATCAGAGAGATTTCAACTGAAGCAAATGTAGATTTGTACGTATTTGTGATGGCTTTTCATGAAAAGTGAGCTAAATAAATCAGATCACCTAAGGCAGGGGTCCCCAACCACCGGGCCGCGGACCGGTACCGGTCCGTGGAGCACTCTTTACCGGGCCGCAAAGAAAAAAAAATAAAAAAAAATGGCGGCTTTCTTCGCCTTCGGTGAATGCTGCTGGGATCGGGGATCAAGGACACAAATGAAAGAAGGGGAGGGAGGAAGCAACCGAAGCCTGTCCTGCTCTCTGGCTCAGCTCTCTCAGTCGCTCTGTTGCTCCTCCACCAGCACAGGAAGAAACTGCTTCAAAGAAGCTGGGGGGGGTGGCTTTTCCTGTCGCCGCAGCTTCCCCGAAGCGCCCGTTTCACCCCCACCCCGCCCGCCCGCTCGCTCGCGGTTCAATCCACAGTGCTCCGTTCTGCCTGCCTGCCTGTCTGGTTGTTTGGGAGCAGCTTCGGCTGAGAATAATAACTATTCGCCTCTTTTTATCAGCCGAAGCTGCTCCGAAACGAAGAAGGCAGGCAGGCAGGCAGGTAGAACGGAGCACTGTGGATTGAACCGCGAGCGGGCGGGCGGGCGGGGTGGGGGTGAAACGGGCGCTTCGGGGAAGCTGTGGCGACAGGAAAAGCCACCCCACCCCCCACCCCCGGCTTCTTTGAAGCAGTTTCTTCCTGGGCTGCTGTAGGAGCGATAGAGTGACTGAGAGAGGAACGAGGCAGACACCTGAGGGAGGGAGGGAGGCAGACACCTGAGGGAGGGAGGGAGGCAGACACCTGAGGGATGGGGCTGAGGGAGGCAGGGCCGAGGCGCTCCCTGAACTTGGTGGTTTGCTGGCAGACGTTTTATTACCCGACTAGGTAACAACATTAGATGTTACCTAGTCAGGTAATGAAACGTCTGCAAGCAAACTACCAAACTCGATTCTCTTCCCCCGGTCCTTGAAAAAATGTTTCTGCTTGAAACCGGTCCCTGGTACAAAAAGGTTGGGGACCACTGACCTAAGGAGATCCTCCTCCAAGCAGCCCCAGAGCTAAAGTATGCCTGGTCTACACCTTGGTCTTCACCCAGATTGCCATGACAGTTTTAATTCCTTATTAGAGGGATACAGAGATGGACTTGAAGAAACCATGTGGCAGCTGTTACTAAATCATGTTTTTTGCTCAGGAAAACTGAAAACAAAAGAAACTCAAGATTAACTCTTTTTAGTTAAAAAAAAAAAGGGATGGAAGGTAAAAACACCAGGTTTTCAAGATTCTGTTACTGTATATCAATAAAATGGAATTCTAGTATTTCTTATAGTGTCTATTTATTTATTTGATTTATATGCTGCTCATCTTGCCAAGAGATGTCAACATCAGCAGTTTATAAGCATTAAAGCCAGAAGGCATTAAAATTATAAAACAATAAATAATAATAGTCACAGTTAAAAGATGGGGAGGAAAGGAACACAAAATACACAGGAAAAGGTGGGGTATTTCTTAATCTAATATCCATCTCCAGAATGGTACACCACCAGATTTTCTGACATGACCAATTCAAATAATTGACATTTGTACTGACCATTTGTTTTTAGATCCTGTGATCTGAACTATTTTCAATCACATTGTGTTTGTGTTTTTGAACACACTCGCTGTGATATTAGGTATAATTTTAACTATTGTTTATAAATGCCTACCAACTATAATAAAATATAATTGCAGTTCATGAAAGGATAGTGTTTATTTTACTTGCAATATGGGTTTTTTTTTCTGTAGTGGTTTTAGTTCCCAACTTAAATGCTAAAACTTTCTTATCTGAAAAATATTTTTTTAAGTTGATGGGTATTTTGTCAATTTAAAATATGTAATCTTACTAAATTTAACTGCTAAATGTTTTGTTAAAATGTAAGCAATAACAACTACAATTAACCAAAAGGCAAATGTATTAAAGCCAATGCAATTAAGTAGTGAGACAAGATTTTTCAGAAATTAGGAAATAAATGGAAAAATAAATAGTCTTGATCCATGGTAAAAAGGATGTTCATGATGAGCCATGACAACCTAATGGTATGAGGTAATCCAAATATTAAAATAATCATGTAACCAACAAGATAGATGGTATTGAACTTAAAATCCTGAGTGGCATCCAAGATTTGTGTGTGGTATGATATCAACATAAGTAGCAATAACACCCAACATGCAACATAGTTCCATTCGATTCAAGAATTGGAAAGATTTACCTAAGGAAGTTGAGATTCAGCAAAATGAAACAAAAATAGTTTGAAGACTATTGTGATTAGGCCTTGCCAGGCATTCACAAAACTGCAGGCTGCTTGCTGGAAACAGAATTTTCTCTATCAAGTATCCAAGGGCAGATGTCCCTAATCTCTCTCTCTACAGAGAAGGGTCACAATGGTAGAGAAGCCAGAAAAAAGGACTGGGTAAGAAACACAAGTATTCTTTCCGGAATTCTCTGTGAAAAATTTTACAACACTCATTTGTAGCATCTTGTGGTCTTCTTGGAATACTGCATTTTCCACCTACAGCCTTAGCTAGCCACTAGAAAGATAAAAACTGTAACTTTAAATTTAATACAAAAAAAAATGTTTGAAGCCAATAGAAATAATAACACAGATGATAGGTTTCAGGAAATAGCAAGATTAACTGAACGTACTAAACATGGGTTAGAATGAAGCTCTAAATAAGAATTATAGTTAGAATTTAGAAATATTATAGGAAGGAAAGTAATACACTTTAATGAAAACATTAATAATGCATCCTAAAAAAAGAATAAATTATATTTCCCAACTTTAATTGTTGAAAATAATGAAGGGATATATTTCAAAATAACAGTAAATGCATTAGTAAAGACTTTCCTCACCAGTTATATAAGAAAGAGGAGAACATAGCTGCATTGATTGGTTGCTGAGAAAGACTGTCACAATTATGAAGGTGATAACCTATTGGATTGATCATGATTATCTTTCTCATAACAGCAACCAATTAATGGAATATGTCCTTTTCTTGTCATCAGGGCTGATGAACTGCTATGCACCCTTGTCACGGATATGTTTTCTCTTCCAAGATTAGGTCTGCTTTGTTCTCACGTTTTGATCCAGACTATCTATTCCCACCCTTCCACGCTATTAGCAATACTGGCTAAAGCTGATCAAAGTTTCTTGCAGGAAAAGAAAGTTGAAGAGGGTTCAGATAGCAATTTAGTTATTTATAATTAGCTTTTATCCTATGACTGATTTTTTTTGTGAATGGAAAGGCTTCCTCATTTGCAAGAGTGCCTAAACATAATCTCAATATTCCAGATGTGTCCACCAGTCCAAGATATTAGGCATCTGATTCAGAAGCCCCATAAAATTAACATCCTCATCACTACCATCACTGCCATTATCATCCTTAATTGTCACATGTGCTTTAATCTTTCTTGCTCACTAGCCATATTTGTTGCTATTCTCAAGGTCTATTTTCTTTAATTGTGTTTACATGTTTTTCTGATTTGTAATTACTAGCAGGCTCCCATATAGATTAGATTATTGACTTTTTTTCCAGTCTATCACATTGCATACTGTGTGCATCTTTATCAAGAAAGCAACAATTTATATTTGTCTCTGTATCTAAAATCTATGAAGTTATATTAGAGCAGAAAACAACTGCAACATCCACCTTTATCTCATACCTGCAATATTTAAAGGGCATCAATGTGTCCCAAAGGACATAGAATACATGTGCCTAGAGTTCTCAAAAAGCTGAAATTCCTTGAGACATTTTATCTACATGTTCTTTGAAATGGAAATATCCTCCGATCAAAACCTATTCAAAATATATGATTAATCAACAAGGGCTAGCTTCAAGCCAATTATTCTATATCTTAGAGAAAATGTCCCATATTGGATCCATTAACTAATAAGGAAAAAAGGAGGATTACAAGATATTAATGGAAGGAGTGATTTTGTATCCTGTCATGTTTAAGAGAACCAGTATTACCTTGCTTTGCTCCTTCTTGCTTTTTATTTGATACTTGAAAAAAACCCTGAAAGTACAGAAAATATGTGCCATGTTGCACAGCTTAGAACAGTGGTTGCCAACCAGTGGGCCGGGGACCACTGGTGGTTTGTGAGAAAATTTTGGTGGTCCGCAGAGAAATGTCAACCCCAAAGCAATTAATCCAGGCTGCGTGGGAACACAAGACCCTGCAAGGCATCCTGCTTCAAAAGGCTGTGCCTGAGCAACAAATCTCACAAAGACTCATTTATGGCAGAGTTTGGGGGAGAGAAAGAAAGACTTCTGTTGCTTCTGCTGCTTTCCTTGCATGATGCCAAAAGTCTCTCTCTCTCTCTCTCCCCCTGAGAATGGAGCTAGAGACAGTATCCTGCGATCCCAAATAAAGAATGATCGATCAGTAGGAAAACGGGGTGGGGGATTTTCCTGCAGACTTTTGGGGGGATTTTCCAGGGTCTCTGGTCCGCGGGATTTAAAATTATGAGTTGGTGTTCCCTGAGGTCCAAAAGGTTGGCAACCCCTGGCTTAGAAACAACTCCAATAAAATACAGGATAAAGATACATTTAAAAGCTACCATCTGAACTTAAACTGTTTGCTCAGTACCGATTGATAGCCTTTGCCAGATGCTGCTGTAATGCTATAATGTCTGCATTAATCACCTACAGATAGTCCTCAACTTACAACCACAATTTGGACCAGAATTTCTGTTGTTAAGGAAAACAGTTGTTAAGTGAGTCGCATCTGATTTTATTGTCTTTTTTTTTGCCATGGTTAAACAAATCACTGCAGTTGTTAAGTGCAGATGTTAAGCAAATCCAGCTTCCCTATTAACTTTGCTTGTCAGAAGCCAGCTGGGAAAGTCACAAATGGTGATCACATCACTGTGGGATGCTGCAACTGTCATACATACATACATACATACATACATACATACATACATACATACATACATGCCAGTTGCCAAGCACCCATATTTTGATTTCATGATCGTGGGGGAATGCTGTCATGTCATAAGTGTGGTAAGCAACCATATGTCATTTTTTTTAGTGCCATCGTAACTTCAAAAGGTCACTTAATGAATATAAGTCAATGACTACCTATGTACAGAAGTGAAGGGTGAGGCTAGAAATCTAAATACAGAAATGCCTAGTGCAGTTACATAATACTTCAAAGCCAATCGGCTATCATCTAAAATTCTTGTAAGAAATGGAATGAAATGCTTTCATATGGTCCTATAGGATATTGAATGTTAACTAAACCTTTTTGAAAAAGAGAAATCTCTTCTATGGGTGAGGCTACAGAACTGGGAAGGCTGTCTTTCTTATAGCCAACCAACTACATTTATTCATTGGATGTAATACAGGAGGACTTTAAAGATTATTTCTCTTGTTGGGCAGTTACATTTTGGACTGGTCTTAAAAATATCTGAAGCAGTTCCATTTAGTAATACTGAAATAGTGTCTTCTTTATTTAAGCAACTGTTTTAATTGTAAATGCTTGATAATTTGGTGTCCCTTTTAATTTTTTTAAATACTGTATAGAGTCAATTAACATGCTCAGTCATAAGGTGGTTGATTTCATTTTGGTTTAGCATATTGGGCAGGCACAGCTAGCTCAGGTTTATTTAATTCACAATGCCTAAACCCAGTAATTGTTTATACATTGGGGAATGAAGCAAAGAAAGAAAGGGTTCATATTTTATGATGTACACAGACTTTTTATATGGTTTCTAATCAAACAGCTTTTAAAAACAATAGTCAAGTTGACAAAATGTATTTTGCAGAAGCAAGAATAAGAGAAAGGTGTCAAAATCCATATTACTGCCTCTTTCCAATCACTAATTCTTTGGAAAAATATGTTTTGTCTGCACAATCTCTGAGTGCTGACTGACTGTTTAGCTGAGATGTATTTTTGCTGAAAGAAAAGCATGTTTACAATTGGCTTTAATGTAAGAGAAAGAATAGAGGAAGCAATTAAAAAAGCAGATGTATGTTATTTCCAAGCAACTGCTAACTACTTCATATATCTTGCCTTCTTTACTAAATCTCTTCTACAGATTAAACAAGTTGAGCCAAGTTCAACTAGGTTTTGAACCTAACAAAATAGCTTTTGGAATTGTCACCCACACAACTTCTTACTGCTAGCATCTTCTTTCTTATTTAAAGGACCTCCCTTGGCAGTGATGCTCTATCTGAGGACCCATACAACCTTTATTACTCCGAGGGCTTCTTTTTCCATTGTATTAATTTGAAAACATTATAATCTCCATCTTCCATGCAGAAATGCATTATGGTAATATGTTTTGACAATGTTTTTTTAAAAAACCTTGTAAACCCATTGCCTTTTTCTCAAACACCCCACCCAGCATGGACTGTCTTTTAATTTTGCATCCCTACAGATGTCCCAAAGGTGCTTTTTCAAAAGGCAACTGGACTTTCTTTGTTTTTCCTTGAAGAGGTGGTTTCCCTTCTCATCAATGAAGCTTCTTCAAAAAATTCTCAGCTTCTTGGATGAGAAGCGAAATGTCTTTAAAGAAAACAAAGAAAATCCAGTTGCCTCTTGAAAAAGCACCTGTGAGCAACCATGACCTGGATGACTGAGAATCTCAGTAGGCCGCCCTACAGATGCATCTTTTCCCTACTCCTTTCTCCTTGCTCTGCTTCCTTTTCTTTAAACCTCTCTTGTATTAAATCACACACTGTTTATTTCTTTCCTCCTCTGGAGATCCCTCTTTTTCTTTTTCTTCCTTATTTCCCAAACAAACAAGATGTTCATTTGCCCAGCATTCCCCATATTGAGCAAGTATTAAATGCAAATGGATTTTGCAACATAGCCAGCCTGACTGGCTAGCTGACTTTGCAGACTATAAATGCTGGCACCAATTCCATCATGCTACTTTGAACCCAGAGGGAGATGCACTAATGTAATTACAATAATAGCTACCCTGCATATTAGCATACAAAAGAAATATAGTTTAAGTTTGTGGCAAGTCTACTTTCTCTCCCTTATTACCGGTGTTATATGAGATTCCCACAAGGAACTGGAAACAGATAAAACATATTGGACATTTGGTATTCCCTAGATAGCTGCAAATAGAATGTGGCCTGAAAATGGTTTGAAGCTAGTGCTTTGGAGATGTTATCCCATTTTTATCTCACCTCTGTACTCAATCCAAAACTGTCTTGTGAACTGAAATGGGTATGTTCTTGGTTCTTCTTGAAATGGGAAATTACTGACAGTGCCGTGTAAGTCATTTTTTGTGTTTTAAAGGGAAAAGAGAGAGCGAGAGCCATAAAACGACTTATTTAAGCACTAGCTTGTTAAGATATAGAGGCTGGGGATAGGGGAAACCTAAATGATTTAGCACACTAGTTCTCGATCTTTTCTTCATCACGACCACCTTAAAATAAATTTTGTGGCCATGGACCATGGCCCACCAAGACTTACCTCAAGATTTAAATCATAGCATTTATTAAAGCCTTCACTGACCCTGTGATGACATGGCAACCCCCTAGGGATCCAAGGATCACAGGTTGAGAACCATTGACTTAGCAAGATCAGCTTTTTTTTAAAGGCATTCAGCAAAGTCTGCAACCACAAACTTCTAAACAAATTTTGCAATCATGGGATTTAAAAAAAAGATCCTCTTTTGATATTAAGTATAGAAAGGAAAAAATAGGACAAAGGCTATTCTCACATTAAAAGAATCAAAACTGTAAAAACTTGAGATTTTCTAATGACACCAACTGAATGATACCATGAAATGTTACTCAAAAAGCTAAACAAGCAAACTCCAACTCATAAAGAAAGTTTCCAAACTTCGGAGTGGGGTAGAAAATACAGTTCAAAGCAATGAATTGTTTAATGAGGGTCACTGGAATGCAAAATTCTAAACTCACACAAATCTTGATGATGCTTGAGCAGATTGTGAATAAGCAAGAAGGGAGTCACTCACTAAATTGTTTTTCCTGTAAGGATGTATTGTACAGGGAATGCTGGTGCAGCCATTGAAAAAAATGGAAAATGTCATAAATTGATGATTATTAGAAAGGTATAAAAATGTGAATATCCTAATATTTTTATACAAATCTATTGTACATTTCTATTTAGATTTTAAAGAATAAGAAGAACCAGATAGCGGAAATATATACAATATTGCATGGTGTTAACATTTTTTGATATTTGTAATCTAGAGTCATACAATAAAACTAAATAGAGATTCTGACCAAATTTGCTTTCCATAATACAGTAGGTCCTATGGAATCTGCATTACAAGATGTCACAATGAATGCTAAGTCATTTTAAAATGGAATTACAAATGGAGGCTATTGAGGTGGCTATATATTAATTCCAAAATGGTACCTCTCAGTATCAAATTTTTGAGAACCTGGACAGGAACAAATCATTATTGAGTTGCCCATCATGACAACAGAATGAAAAACTAAATCAATCATCCATTCTAATGTAACTCTTATAATACACATATAAAATAGATACATAGACATATCTATTGTTTTAGCACAACAAGCAAAATGAGAGCTATAAATAAAAGGAAATAAAATTAAATTAGGATATTTTTAAGGTACTTTGAATGGAAAGCAGAAATGGCTAGTTTTGGGGAAGGCTGGAAAGAGTACTTATTTGCCAAGATGAGGAGAATTTCCTGTTCTACTAAGCTGTAGAAATGATAGACAACCAGGTTTGAAAACTGTGGGTTTGAAAGCAGTTAGTACCTACCTTGATAAGTATTTCTATTTTGAGTCAATTGGATATAATACCTAAATAAAGTCTTTGAAACAATGTCAAAACTCTTTCTAGGGTAGCAGTAGTATGCCATTTCCTCTTGTTGCAGTTTCTGAAGAATTCATGCCTATAAATGCATACTCTGGCAGCCATCCACGAGCTACATAAAAATCTTCAAGTTAGACAGTGGAAAAGAGTAAAAATCAAAGCCCTAAACAACTTTTACTATGGTTGAATACTTTTTTAGAAACATTATATATCAATTTCTAGAGACATCTTCACTTTTAGCACTTCAAGTGTTTGGAGATATAATTCACACTGCTCGTTTTCACACTTGGAGGGGTTGGGATGGATTCCATTCTATTCAGTAACTCTGCAGGCATAGCTTTAAACTCTTCCTTTTTGCACACCCAAAGCTGATCTACTGTATATTGATTGTAATTATCCTGAGTGCATATAGTAAGATTCTGATGCTAATAGTTAAACTGCTACAAGTAATTTTTTCCAATCCTGTCAGTAGAAGGTTTACAAATAGTATTAGGAACATAAGATCACAAGAAATGACTTGCTGGATCAGCACCTAGGTTGGATCTGTTTCTAGCATCAGCAGTGAAATGACTTTGGCTTCAAAAGTCATTAGCAGAGCCAGGAGTACTGAAACAACAGCCATATATTATTTTCCTCAGAATCCAACTACCATGATTCCATATACACACTGAGGTTTTGTTTGGCCTCGCTAATCTCTTTTTATAAACTTATTTTCCATAACTTTATTTGATCCTTCAAAACTTTAGATATTGCAAACTATTCTAAAAATACAAGTTCCAGGTATAGCTATAAAAGAAGAGACAGACATCACGATCTCCATAACTAAAACTATATTGTCCCCTTGGAAGGGCCTATTATGTGCGCAATGGCCAAGTTGTTTAATGATGTATAAAGGCACATATCTCTTCAATTGTCGTTTTGCACTCTGACGATGTTAGCAGAAGCTAACAAAGTTTGCACACTTGAGACCATTGAAGGATCTCCACCGTCATATGATCAAAATTTGGGCATTTGACAAATGATATCTATTTATTGCACTGTCTTAGGGCCATGTGATCACCATTTCTAACCTTCCCAGCTAGCTTCCAACAAATAAAGCCAATGGAGGAAGCCAGATTCGCTTAACAACCACATGATTCATTTAAGAACTGCAGTGATTGGCTTAACAACCATGGCAAAAAGGCTGTAAAATGGACACAGCACATTTAACAACTGTCTTCCAGTCCAAAAGAAATTTTAGATTCCATTGCGGTCATAAGTCCCAGACTACCTGTATGAGATGATTATAAATTGTAATAATGAACAGTCATAAATTATGAACTTCATAAATATGTTGACTAACATGGGCACTGATGCTCCCACAATTGTTGTGGAGGAAGCAAAATCATTTGCTTATATAATCAAAGTTAACAAGCTGCAAATTATATTTTTTATCACCATAAGATTATCATCCATGTTAGCCATCATTTTATAAAGGCTAGAGAAGTGTCCATTCCTATGTCTTGTTTTAAAGATGACAGGTTATAGTTAACAACTGGTTACAACAGCCATTCAAATTACAACGGCCACAGGAAGGGTGTTTTATAGCCGATAAAGCACTTCCGGTCATTGTAAAATATTGTAAAACAATGCATTAAGTTGTAAAATATTGCAAAACATTGTAAGATAGCCCCCTGCAATCACATGACACTTTTGGGCACTTAGCAGCTGGCTGGCATTTATGACTGGTTGCAGCATCCATTGGTCCCAGGTGACCATAATTTGCTATGTTTTTGCTATTTTGGATACACCAGATTCACATAGTGACCATATGATTTGGTTAATGACTGTGGTGACATGTTTTATGACCACTCTAAAAACAGCCTTAAAATTGTGCAAGGTCACATGATAACCTACTTAATGGCTTCCCAACTTACAACCAAACGTTCAGGCTCAATCATGGTCATTAAGCGAGAATTACTTATACACATTTGTGTAACACTTTAGCAACAGGAGATTGTTTACTTTGCATTTTAAATATTATTACAATTGCTTACAGAGATCCAGTTTGGTTGAGGGGTTAAGACACCAGATTAGAAAGTGGGAGATTATGAGTTATAGTCCTGCCTTAGCCATGAAAGATATTAAAGTAACCTTTGGCCAGTCACTCTCTCTCAGCTCAACCTTTCTCAGATGGTTGTTGTTGTGGGGAAATAGAATGAGGAAGGTATGATGGATATATTCTTCACCTTGCATTATTTGTATAGTATAATATAAAAATTCTTTGTACACTATAATACAATAATAAAGTTGGAATAAATTATTTACTTTACACCCAAAATATATTAGATAGTGAATTTTGTAACAGCATAGCATTTAGATTTGTATACCACTTTATAGCCCTCTCTAAGCGGTTTACAGAGGCAGCATATTGTCCCCAACAATCTGGGTCCTCATTTTACCCACCCCAGAAGGATGGAAGGCTGAGTCAATCTTGAGTCTGGTGAGATTCAAACTGCCAAACTGCAGTCAGCTGACAGTCAGCAGAAGCAGCCTGCAGTACTGCATTCTAACCACTGCGTCACCACAGCTCTAATACTTGCCTTGATTGAGTGATTGTACCTTTCTACATGACTTCAGTTCTCTTGTTTCTCTGGCTGAGGAGCTGTCCAACAGGTCTGGGAGGAGGATTTCCTGAAAAGGAAGGGAGCTGTCCGATTTTAGATACAGGAAACTGAGCTGAGGAGCTGTATCTGCAATGACCAGTCATCAGTTGCATAGCTTTATATTGGACAGCTCCTCTTGCCGTCTAGTCCTTCCTAATGTGTCCCTGGGTATATCATTGTTCAGAAGATGTAGTTGTTCTGGCTTTCTCCACCCAAGTAGACATCAGAGAAGTGGCTGCCAAGTAGGAACTGAATTCTGGTCTGGTTCTCATTTAGATGTCCCATCCATTCTATAATTGCAATTCTGAAGTGGACCTTGAGAACTCTGGGGGTGAGGGCTGGGATCAATCAGCAGCTTTCAAGGTATTCCTTCTATTGTTCAAGGTTAATAATGTTTTATAAAACTGTCTTATATAGAAAAAAAAGTTATGGGTGTAGTAATTAATGAAACAATAAATAGCAATAATAGTCACAGTTATGTTTAAACTGATAAATTAGCTTTTCTCCACCCACTTTTGCAGTGTGGCCTTCAGTGGGCAGTCAAAGATTGATGAATCTCTGTGTTGAGGAAAGTTATGTACCCTGCCCTGAATTCATTGCGAAGTCCTTGGCTTCAACAATTACTATTAATGATTTTACTATGCAAAGACAACTGCATAGTAATTAGATCTACAGAAACAACTGCATATCTAATATATAAAACCACCTTTATCTAGGAGGATGGATAGCTAGCTAGCTAGAAAAAAATAGGTAGGTAGGTAGGTAGGTAGGTAGGTAGGTAGATAGATAGATAGATAGATAGATAAATAGATAAATAGATAGATCTGCCATCCAATAATGGAAAATTGCATATTGTAACAGTTCAGCATCCACTAAATTATGATTAATGGGAAATTAAGGATTGCAAATTATATCTCATCATATTTTGTCATTATCTGTTTTCTTCATACAAATGCAGAAAGCAATCATTTTTGTGCAAATCATGCATTTCCCCATTAAGTTAATAATGAGTTTATATTCCAATAGACCATACCAAAAATCACAAATAATAGATTTATTGAGTTTTTGGAATGTAGAAGACCGTATCCTCTGAATAATAACTGAGTTTGCTCAATCTTTCTCAACACACTAATCTCTGGGAATAATATAATAATTGCATCCTAAATAGAATTTCAACGAATACCCAGCCTTTCCCCTCTTTATCCAGAGTTTTGCTTCCAGAAAATGTCTGTCTTATAGGCTGCCCTCATACAGATTCCTGATGACATATAACCATACAAAATCCATACAAACATAAAAAGAATCCACCCACGCCCCCAAACTACACAAATACTTCTCTCCGAGTGATTCCAATATTCTTCAAACGTCAAAAGATCTCTATCTTGGCTGCCCCTCCCCCTGAACACAATTAGGAGAGCATTATCTGGGTCTCTGCTGGTAAGTTGCTTCATAGGAGAGGGTCATAACTCAAAAAGCAATGTGGTCTCAATCTCTTTGTTGCCATGGGGAGGAGGAGACTCCCAGTATGGTCTCTATACCCAGAGGCCTAGATGCCAGAACTTTAACATTTATCAGTTAAAGCCAGCATTTCTAATATTGCCAGACAGTGTAGTGCCCACAGCACCATTGGTATATGACATTGGTGGTGCTCACTTGCCTGTTAAGTTGGCTTCCAAAACCTACCACTTGCTACTGGAATATTCACAATTGGTAACTGATAATTTTCAAAGGCAAATCTGTGTAATGGCGTTTCAGCAGTCAGTGCAATGCAAGGTGTGAAAACAGAGGTAGCATTGCCAGAGGATCGTGCGCTAGAGTCAGAACTGGCACTCCAGCCAAAACTGAACAAAAGTCTCCTAGTCAGAGCTCCTACTTTCCTATTTAGCAGTAGCCATGAATTTGGAGGGGGTTTCCAAGTCATAATCTCCTTCAGATGAGCTGTCTTCCCACCTAGAATTAAAAAAACAAAGTACCGAAGAGTTGCTTAACAAACAGCACGTCTGTCTTGCAGATTCAGTCTGCTTCTATCCATCTAGATTCTAACAGCCTCCACACATTGGACCACTTCCACTGCCTTCATGGCTCAGTTTGGGGCAGTGATGTACATTTAGTATCATCTACATACTGATGTACTGAACTTTGAATCTATGGATAATCTCTCCTAATGATTTTTTGCGGGAGAATGAGTATCAGAATCCTAGCAATACCTCATAAGTCCTTCTCCATTATTGACTGCCCACTCAAGAAAAACCAGACTACTGCAAAATATTTCCCCACCTTTCAACTCTCACAGATATTCTAGAAAGATACCATGATTAATGATATCTAAGGCCACCAAGAATTTTATATATCTTCCAAATATGGAAAAGAAGAAATGCATTTCCCCCAATCCATGACTTGATGGAGGCTCTCCATTAGAACAACAAAGTTAGTTATTATGCTATGCCTAGGCCTGAATTTGGATTGAAATAGGCAAAGTTAATACACCAAAGATATCTGTAGTTGGAGCCCTAACATTCTCTGCAACCTCCCCTAAAACAGGAAGGTTAGACACCAAGAAATAGTTGACAAGATTTGCTGAATGCAAGTGGACCTCTTCAAGACAATCATTCATAACTTTCATTCTAAGAAAGAATTTGTCCTCTTCCAGATCTAACCCCCTCATACCTACTCAAGCTTCCCAGGTGGGGCATGGGTCAATCCCACAAATCACCTTACCTATTTTCTTGGGGTCCCCAACCCAAAACTGATTCCAAATAACTTTGAAAGACACAACCAAAGTCTTCTATCTGACTTTACTCATGTGGAATACAGGCCATGGTTGTTTTATCTGCAAAATTAATCATGGTGGCAGGAATTCAAGAAAGAAACATACTAGAAAAAGTTCTTTCTAAATTGGGGTTCTTTGAAAATTTTAAAAGTGGTGGTTTTGCATGTATGTGTGCAGGTTGTAAACATACTGTAAGCATATATTTGATGGGGGTGAAAGAAATAGCAGCAGCAGTAGTGGTAAAAAAATGGAGGATGGTAGCAATGAGTTTTAATAATGTTTGACATACATATTTGGAAAATATATAAAATGATATGCGACTGTTGTGATAATGAATGGACTTCATTATGATTAACAGACTTGAACAGACAGCTCTTGTATGTAGTAGAAAGCTGAAGGGAATGTTCAGTTCAGTGCTGAATCTTGCAAACAAAGGGGGGAAAAAAGAAATCTCTGTTCAATTCTAGTTTGATTAAATTCATAGACCCAGCTTTTTAAACAGGACAGGCAATGCATGAGAACCAGTTTGGTATAGTCATTAAAGTACCAGGTTAGAAACCAGAAGACCTTGAGTTTCAGCTCTATTTCAGACACAAAACTAGCTGGGTGACCTTGGACCAGTGACTCTCTCTCAGCCCTAAGAGGTAAGCATGGTGAATCATTTCTGAAAATCTTGCCAAGAAAATGCAAGGACTTGTCCAGGCAGATGCCAGGAGTCAAGAGTGATTCAAAAGCATATATACACAGGTAATATATAATCATTCAAATGTAGTTTGACTGAAATGGCAAAAGTGAGCATAGTTCTGGTGACTTCCTGGAAACATTCATGTAGATTTTTTTCTCAACAACACATAAACAATTTGCAGTTGTTTTCTTTTGACATGCTTGGATTTTTTTTTCTGATTTCCCAGTCTAGCCAATAACCCTTGTTTCTCTTGGAGATCTCCCACCCACTTATCAACCATAAACTAGCTTAGTCTTAAAGTCCAGATTAGATCTACCCCTTGTGCTACCTTTTCCATCACAACCTCATACTAGTAGACATTGATGGTTGATGGAAATGGAATTTAACAAGCCAACATACACTCTCCAATGCTGAAATGGGAAATGAAATGTAATTTATTTAAATGCAATTTAAAGGGGAAATTGAGCATTGGTGTTAGATATCTAATGTGGCTATCAGAGTTAATAACTTTCACAACAGTAACACATTATTTTTGAATGTGGTACTCAGAAACCTTATTTTCAAATCAATATTTCTTGAGTGGTCAGATATGCTAAAAAGCTCTTTTTCCATAATGAAGCATCATTAAAATGTTGGGCAAGAAAAGGTGAACTCTGGGCTTAAAGTAGTAATCTTGAAAAGCAATATTATTTCTAAGTCGCAAAGACTACACCTGCATGTGCATGTGTGCACATGCACAAACATATACACATTCATGATGAATGCATTTGAGAAGGATCTAATCTGAGATTTTACTTACTGACAAAACTCAAGTACAACGGGATTCATTTTATAGAAGTAAGCCACAATACACTTGAATATTTCCCACCACCATCTGGAGCAATGTTTCATTTCTTTCTCCAGCACAGGCTTAATAAAATCCCCCAAAAATTTGGAGCTGAGAGCTGACAAATTTCATATTTAATGGCTGCAACAATTACATTTTCCAACCAGGGAATAGGAAGCTGCTGATTTATAGCTTCACGGCAGCATTTATTATGGTCATGCAATATCTGACAAAGCCCAACTCTAACTCTGATATTTCAGGGTTTGAAAAAAGCTGGAGGGCAGGAATGGACAACGCAAGACTTTGCAATACAGGTAATCCTTGACTTACAATCAATCACTTAATGACTGTTTAAAATGATGGTGGGCCGGGAACAAGGATTTTATGGCCTGTAAGGCATTTTTGGTTATTGAAAAATGTTGTGCCATTCCCTGCGGTTATGAGACTGCCTCTCAGGCACTTGGCAACTGGCTCACCTTTACAAACCAGTTGCACAGTCCCAAGGTCATGTCACTCCAATTTGTGATTTTGTTTGCTGGTTTCCAACATAAAAAGCCCGTTCAGGAAAAAAAATTGGTTCACATTTTACGATCACTGCAAAAAAAAAAAGTTGTAAAAATGGGTCTGGTCACATGGCTGCTTTGAATTACAACTTACAGGTGGAAATCTGCTCCCAACTATGGTTGTAAATCATGAGCTGTACCGGTACTAGAACGGTCTGCAGAATTATGGCATGTGCCTTGGCTTTGCTGTTAATTACAACTGAGCATAAAAGACATTATTATAACTACAACTGACAGAATAAAATGCATACAGGCCGTCCTCGACTTACAACAGTTTGTTTAGCGACTGTTCAAAGTTACAATGGCACTGAAAGAAGGGACTTATCAGTGGTGGGATTCAAATTTTTTTACTACCAGTTCTGTGGGCGTGGCTTGGTGGGAGTGGCAGGGGAAGGATCTCCAGTCAGAGGTGGTATTTTCCAGTTGTCTGAACTACTCAAAAATTCCGCTACCGGTTCTCCAGAACTAGTCAGAGCCTGCTGAATACCACCTCTGCTTATGACCATTTTTCACACTTATGACCGTTCTATGGTCACATGAGTTACATTCAGACGACACTTGATAACTCACATTTATGATGGTTGCAGTGTCCCCAGGTCATGTGATCGTCTTTGGTGGCCTTCTAACAAGCCAAGTCAATGGGGAAACCAGATTCACTTAGTAATCATGTTACTAATTTAACAACTGCAGTGATTCACTTAACAAATGTGGCAAAAAAGTTATAAAATGGGGCAAAACTCACTTAACAAATTTCTCACTTAACAACATA
This sequence comes from Notechis scutatus, assembly GCF_049901735.1. Taxonomy (NCBI): domain Eukaryota; kingdom Metazoa; phylum Chordata; class Lepidosauria; order Squamata; family Elapidae; genus Notechis; species Notechis scutatus. The sequence continues at coordinate 123,394,573 of NC_142011.1, forward strand.
AATGTTGAGCTCAATTGTGGTCATAAGTTGAGGACTACCTGTATACACATGCGTACAGAGGCTAAAACGATGATACAGATTGATAATTAATGTATTTGAATGCCAATTGCCTCTTGATGTGAATGAAGCCAGTTAAGCTTAATGTGCTTATTATAACTAGCAGCCCACCCTTTGAACTCGACAATTGGTTCACTTCACAGCATAGTGGTTGGTGAAACTAAGTAGAAAAGACAGTGAGCACTTGAAATATTCAGTGATGAGAAAAGCATGATGGGCAAAATATATCTTGTTAAGCTACTCTTATAAACAAGGCAGGAGATTTTTTCCTTGATACAACATTTAATTAAGGCTGCAGATGCTGCAGTGGAATGCATACACAGTATAAAAGTTGCCTTAATTATAACTGATAATCAAGTCTGAGAGTGTGGTGATAAAGAATGTGCTAGGAGAGCTAGTAATAATTTTTGCAGCAAGTATCATTAGATTATGATGAGGCGATTCCAACTGCTTGGAATGCTGTTTATAATTAGGATGTAGTATTGATTAAAAAGACAAATATCCAAGAGAAACTACCTAGTTATTTCATAAGGACATCATAATGAAGTAAAGGAATCGTGCAAAATGAAATTGGGGTAATTTGTTTCTGAAATGAGATAAATTTCTGCTGAAGATCCCTTTCTCTATATGAAAAGCAAGTTATTTGAATGCTAAATATTCTGTGCCAATGAAGCATTTTACTAGACTGTTAATCCTGCTAAAATAGTAAAATATTTGCTTTAATCCAAAGGAAATTTAGCCCTCTTCAGCTAAAACGCACACAGAGCTTAAAGATAGTAAAGCTAATGAAGCTTCGAGATGAGGCTTTAAAAGTTTTAATCAGCCACCCGAAAAGCTGAAGCAGGCTAGTCCCTGATCTTTTCGCACTTTCAAAGTCATCTAGGGAGCTTAATAGAAGTGAAACTCTGAGATGGCAAGGAGGATTTTTTTTTATTTTTAACAAGGCAACTCTGTAAACAGAACTGACTCTAAATTAATGCCCATGCTTTTAACAGCAGATGTCTTTCAACAGTAACCAGAAAGATCAAAATTACTGATCATTATCCAGTCATAACTGATTCAGGACTGTTATCCGTGGCCTCTTCTAACCTGCACTGGAAATAAGTTGTTCCATATTAGCATTCTTGGGATACCCTCACCTGATTGGTCCAAACGGACTACTCTGTGATTGGTGGAAAGAACAGCAGTGATTGGCCCATAAGGAATCAACTGCGATTGGCCGCACCGATTGCGGGAGATTCAAAGAGCCGTCATTGGTTGCGAGCCGCCGGCAATCCCTATATGAAGGGCTGCCGCGGCTTGCAGGTCCAGCACAGACCTATATACCAAATAAAGAGCTGAACAGTCACCCTAGTCTCACGTCTCTCTTTTCCCGCGATCTAACATAAGTGATGGCGAAACCATTTAGGATTGCTCTTGGAAATGACATTAAAGAAAGACTGGGAAACATTGAAGGCTGCATGAGGGATGAAAGAATTGGCTCCTTTAATATTAGAAGCAATCTAGTTCAAACAGCTAAAATAAAAGAGACGGTCAGTCTCTTAAATAAATAAATAAATAAATAAATAACAAATAAATAAATATGCAAGCTATTATAAAATCCTTAAACAGAAACTAAAAGGAAAATTTTAGATCCACAGAAATGAATTTTAGTATAATAAATCTTTGCTAAATTAAGTAGTACTGAGTCTGATAATGAATGTTGTAGACTTTTAACAGTCATATTAAAAATAAAAATGTAGTTCACAGCCTGCAGGGTTCAGATGGCTTTAAAACTTTTAATATAACAGTAGTTCATGAAACACTTAAGTATTATTATGTGGATCTATGTACAGTACCAATATCCAACATCAGTGCTGGAACTGAGATAATTGGGGTTTAAAAGGTAACAAAGCCACTGTCTTGCAAAATATTGTATAAGTCGGGGGTTTCCAACCACCAGTCGACAGCCCAGTACTGGGACATAGCCTGTTTCAAACTGGGTTGTGCAAGCGATGGCAAGCACGCACACATGTGAAGTTCTACTCATGTGAGCAGGACGTTTGGGCTTACGTGCGAAGCTCCACTTGTGAAGCTTCATGTGTGAGCACAAATGCCCTCTGCTAAGTGGTGGGATTCAAAAAATTTTACTACTGGTTCTGTGGGCATGGCTTGTGGGCATGGTGTTGGCTTGGTGGGTGTGGCTTTGTGGGCATGGCAGGGAAAGGATACTGTAAAATCTCCATTCCCACCCTACTCTAGAGGAAGGTTACTGCAAAATCCCATTCCCTCTCCATCCCACTAATCTGTTTTCCAACTCTGTTCTCTTGTGCAGGGCAACAAAAGAAGACCCAGCCGAACAGCTGGGACTCAGGAGGCAGAGAGTAGATAGGGGTGGGCCCAGTCAGAGGTGGTATTTGCCGGTTCTCTGAACTACTCAAAAGTTCCACTTCTGGTTCTCCAGAACTGGTCAGAACCTGCTGAATATCACCTCTGCTCTGCTTGTGTGACCTCTACTCATGTGAGTTGAACTTCCTGCACAAGTGCAAGCACCCTCTGCTCCCGTGCAAAGCTCCATTCATGTGAGAGGGCACACGTGCCTACCACTTGCATTAATGGAGCTGTGTGCATGCAAGTGCGCATTCCATTTACACACCCCCCTCATCACACCGCACCACCAAGGTGGAAAGTTTTGGGATCCCTGGTGTAAGTAATGCGCATTTCTATTGATTTTTCATTTACACATACTGGTACCTTCTAAGAAAATTCTGGAACATGATCCACTCCAACTGCATTAGGGCACTAAAAATCGAATGAGGAATCCTTGGTACTATATTGGTTTAAGAAATTTAGATTATGTATCTTCTTATAGATAAACAACTGAATTCCATAAAGCAAAACAACTAGAACTTTGGCCTTGAATAATTTAATTGCAGCTGAGTTCCCAAGTCACTTTGCAAATTTAATAATAGCTAGAAATGCTTTGGGCCTGGGGGCTTTTGTAGATATTGTACTGTTCTTGCTTGATTTTCCCAAAAGGTAGAGGATTAAAAATAAATGCCCAAATCTGTAAAGAATTTCACCTACTCAATAATTCTACTGGAGGAAGAAACATCAATTATTTGTGCTATACTTATGACACTACTCTGATAGTTGAAAACTCAATTGATCTGCAAGCTCTAGTAATGAAACTCAAGGAGCAAGGAACATAGTGAAAAAATAGAACTACAATTAAATGAAAGAACCCAAGTTAATTATAATAGATTCAGAAATGAGTCTGAGAAGCGACAATAAATTTATTGAAGTGGTGGATAGCTTATGACTGTTCAGATTGATTATCAACAGTGAAGGAACCAGCAGTCAGTAGACATGCCATAGACTAGCATATGGTAGAGGAGGAATCAATGACATGGAAAAGATTTCAGATGTCACAACCAGAGGTGGTATTCAACAGATTCTGACCAGTTCTGGAGAACCGGTAGCGGAACTTTTGAATAGTTCGGACAATTGGCAAATACCACCCCTGACTTGCCCCACCCCATCTATTCTCTGCCTCCCAAGTCCCAGCTGATTGGCTGGGTCTTCTTTTGTTGCCCTGCATAGGAGAACAGAGCTGGAAAGCAGGTTAGTGTGGTGAAGAGGTTGCCACGGCCACCAAGCCATGCCCACAGAACCGGTAGTAAAAAAATTTGAATCACACCACTGATCACAACATGTGTATATAAAGATCACAATTGCGCAATGAACAGTTTTCCTCATGACACTTTATGGAAGTAACAGTTGAACTTTGAGGAAACAGAATAAAAAGAATGTTTATGTTTTTGAAATTTGGTGTTAGTGAACATTCCTGAAAATAGCATCAATAGTGAGGAAAACTAATAGATAACAGAACAAATAAATCCAATACTCTCATTCAAAGCAAATAACCAAATTATCAATATTTTGGATAATTATGCAAAGACCTAGCTCTCCAGAGAAATCTATAATGCTGAGAAAAATGGAAGGAAAAAGAAAGGGATGATCAGTAACAAAATGTTCCACCACGATTCTATCCTTTCATTTTATCAGAAGATGGCATAAGAGATCTATTTGTACTCATACGTGGCTTCCTGCATTCCTGTGTGTATGTGTGAGAGAGACGGGGGAGGGGGGGGAGGGCAGAGAGGGAGAGAGAGATGAGTGGGCATGCAAGTAGAAATAGTATTTTTCTTTCTGAAAAATTACAGCTCGTGTTTATTTATTTAGAAAATTTATTCGCACATGGTGACTCAAGGCAGCTTGCGGGTATATAAAAATATCATGTATAAAAAAATAGAATAAAAGAAAATAACCAAATAATAAATTAATAAAATAATAGCCCCCCACCCCCGTGACAACACACCACACAAGCCATTTAATGGGCTCCATCTCGCACTGGATTCCCCAGGCCCACTGGCAGAACCAGGTCTTCAGCACCTTTCAGAAGAGTGTTAGAGTGGGGTTCATTCTAATCTCTGGGGAAATGATATTCCAGAGAGAGGGAGCCACCATGGAGAAGAGGCCTTTCCTCTGGGTCCCACCAGGTGTATCTCCCTAGGACAGAAGTGTCAAACTTGCAGCCTGTGGGCTGGATGCATCATATGCTGGCCCTGCCCCCCACCCGGTTTAGCGTGACACCGCCATGATGACACAAGTTTGACACCGCTGCCCTAGGGGAGGGGACCTGCAACATTCCTTGCCTCCCCATTCTAGTGGGTGGGATAGATGTGACTGCCAAGACACTGTCCCTCAGATAACCTGGTCCCAAGCCATGAAGGGCTTTATTGGTGACAACCAGCACCTTGAATTACTCCAGGAAGCAAATCAGCAACCAATGCAGCTCCCGCAGGAGGGGTGATTCATGTGCACACCGAGGTCTGCACAAAACTATGTGGGCCGCAGGACTTCCGGTTTGCAACCTTTCGGCGGCGGCAGGGATTCGCGACTGCGCGATCCCTGCTGCGTTCACCGTCAAGGTTCCCCCGATCCATTTGGATCTGGGGGATATAGCTGCCCCGCAGAGGCAGCTGAAGACAGGGGGGATCCGGCAAGGGGTTTGGGGGTGTCGCAAACCCCCTCCCCAGCCAGCTAAACCCCCTTTTCCCAAGGCAGAGGAACGGCAGTCAGCAATGGCTGCCACGAAGAAAGCTGCAGCTGGACAAGCAGGTGCAGGAGGGAGGAAGCTGAAAGAAAAGTGAAAGTTGCTTCTAACCGGGACAAGACGGGAGAAAGTGACATGGAATCTTGAAGGCTGCTAAGTATATATTGTTCCCTGTGAGAGTTTTTAAGCTGCGAATATTCTAAAGGGGAAAGTTTTTTCTTTGTTCTACTCTCCTTCCTAAAGTGACAGCGGAAAAAAAAACACCTTTTTGGCTGTGAGTGGGAAGGGAGAGTGAAAAAAAGAATTAGAGCAAAAATTTGAAAATAAGGAGAAGATTGCCTAGAATTACAAAGAGTTTAAAAACTTCCAAAAAATATATTTGAAAAGGATTTGTGATTACTTTAACCCCAGAAAGAGAAAGTGAAGAAGAAGAAGGTATCTAAAAGAAATAGTCTGTTTGGATTGTTTGGTGACTTTGGAACCTTTGGAAATTACTTCTGATTAAATCATTTGGGTGGCTGTTTGGAAAAACTTTTTCTCTACACAATGGCATCATCTATGGATGAACTGGAACTTATATATCAAAAATTTGAAAGAGAAAAACAAGGAGGGGAAGATGGTCTTGACACTATTTTTCAATACTTGGAAATGGCGGTTTATATTTATGTGAAGCAGAATGAGGATGATGGGGACAAAGAAGAAGGAGAAGCCATCTTTGATGAACAAATTACTTCAACTGGAGAAGAGAAAAAGCAAGAGAAAAAGGGAAAAAGGTCTTTAAGATCTGGAAAAATAGCCCAAAAAGAGAAGCATAAGGTGAAAAGGGGATATTATGTTAAGAAACAACAGAAAGGGGGAAAGCAGAATAAAAGGGAGGTGGAGAGACAAGGGGTTAAAGAGGATAAGGAGAAGAAGAAACAAGAAAGAAAGGAAGGGATGAGAAGTCCTAATGGTGGGAAGCAATTTTTTTTTAGAGATAATGGATAAGCTTTATGGTTAAAGGGATTCTAGAAAGGTACATAAGACTGCATTTTTATATTTGTATTTAGAAGTAAACATAGAAAATTAGAAATAATATGTAACCTTAAATGTGATAAAATATTTAACATAAATTAGTGAAATTTTTGGTTAAGAAAAGGGAGTACTGTAATGAAACATAATTCAAGATTGTGATGTGGGGGGGTAATAATCTTTGAAAAGCATAAGTGTTCCCACAAAGGCATGATATTTAATTGAAATGGATAAAATGTTTAAGATATAAATGATTGTTAATATTAATGATTAGAATATGGTATACTAGCGAAATTTTTTGTGAAATGAGAATTGAAGTAGAAGAAGGAGGTACTTTTTAATGAAATAATGAGTTATAATATATGATGAGGGATATAATATATAACTATGGAAAATAGGACTCCCATAAAAGTATGTGATTTAATTGAAAAGTAATGATTTAAATGTTTAAGATATGAATGAATATTAATACTAATGAATAGATTTGTATTACTTTTGATAATATAGTATAATTTTAGAATGTACCAGACAGAATCCCAATATATGTTATGTGTTTTATATTAAGTATTATAAATGTAGGGGAAAGAGATAAAGGCATCATACTCCATATAGTGTGCAGGAGAAGTTTTTTTTTTTTTTAAAGAAGGAAAATAAAGGGCTGGCTGGAATAGAACAGACAAAGAATAATAAATATTATGATATGAATTGAGAGGAGATAAATAAAATAAAATAAAATTGAGAAAATTTAAAGGAGAGGAGAAGACATATAGAAAATTGAAAATGTTAATAAGATATGAAATGGTATGTAAAATGAATATGAATTTGAATTTGTGTCTGTACCAAGAGTTTTAACCCGGGACTAAGCAACTTTCAGATAAGAGATTTTTTATGCTTTTATGTTTTGTTTTATGTGTATCTATGTATTGTTTGTCTTGAAAATAAAACTTGGTGTTTTTTTTTAAAAAAAACAAACTATGTGGGCCGCTGTATTTTACACCAACTAGAGCTTCCAGATGCTCTTCAACATTCAATGTTCCTCATTATTACCAGTTTTATAGAGATAGTTGCCATCAGCTGATCTCCAGGCCTTCTGATAAGTATTATTAGCATTGTATTAGTCAATGAAGATCTTATTTCCTTAAATTTCCTTAAATTTCACAAAATTATTTGACCTTGTTTGCTCACAGATGGATAGTAAGTCAATGATTGTAATTGGGAAGGGGCTTCATTTTGCTATGTTATGGTCCATGATTACAGTAAAGTAATTCAGTTTTTTATTCTTAGAAAACTCCAGCTTGGACTTTAAGGCAAGTGCTTTTGATCAGTGGCCAGCTCAGCCTGGAGTAAGACAGCACACATTGGCACCAGAGGTGGCATTCAGCAGGTTCTGACCAGTTCTGGAGAACAGGTAGCGGAAAGTTTAAGTAGTTCAGAGAACTGGCAAATACCACCTCTGACTGGAGATTTTACAGTATCCTTCCCCTGCCATGCCCACCAAGCCATGCCCCACAGAACAGGTAGTAAAATTATTTGAATCCCACCGATTGGCACGCTGTTCGAGGACAGCTGATCTAGTTTAGTTTCTCTGAGATTTAATTGAGCGAGTGCGTGAATATGTGTGCATATCTGACTCAATTCTGCTCAGCTGAGTATCTGGTGCAGCATTGAGGATGACAGTGTCAAAAACAGTCAGATTTTGAGAAATGAGAACCCGTGGTTTGATTCACATTTGGGACAAATCAACAATTGTCAGATCCCCAACTGTTCCGCCCTCTTTTACGTGGTTGGTTGTGATTTGTCTGTTTCAGGTTTAACGTCGGAAGTCCACAAAGATTTATACCCTGGATTCCTGTTTAATATCAAGGTGTTGCCCCCAAAGAGTTAGATCCACGATGATTCTAGGTCAGTGGGGTCTTCAAACTTGACTGCTTTAAGACTTGTGGACTTCAACTCCCAGAATTGCCCCTCCAGTCATGTTAGCTCAAGAATTCTGAGAGTTGAAGTCCACAAGACTTGAACTTGCCAAGTTTGAAGACCCTTGTTCTAGGTAAATGGATGTCATGGCTTATAGTGAGGCTTTCAGACAGATCCCAATATAAATATCAGAATTGACTTCATGCTATAGGGTTAGTTCAAACCCTAAAACTGTACAGATCTCCGCTTCGTGGAAGAAAAGCTTAATTGTTGTTAAACGTTACGCTACCCGCTGGATAGAAAAACCCGTTCTATCCACATCTAAGAGCGAGGGTTGGAGCAAAGAAGAGTCTGGCGAACCGCAAACATAAACCGACCAATTTCCGTATACTAAATTTCCACCAAGAGATCATCACTTCGTTGCCTAAACGTGAAAGCGCCTGCCACCTCACGCATGCGCAAGAGGCCGCCCTTCTCCCCACGTGGGCCGCCTTGCGTACAGTACTCTTTTGTCTTCGCTTTTCCCCCTTTCGACGAAGGCCCTCCTTTCCGAGGACGAAAGGCGGTGGAATTACGAAAGGCTTATTGGTTCTTATTCGCCCAGCTGATCAGAAAGCGTGTCCTGATTGGCTGTTTGGAGCGACGACGTCCCTCTTTTAGTTCGTAGAGGCCGGCTTGCCGCTCTCCTTCTCCGGGCGGCGAGTGAGTGAAGGCGGTTCCGGGCGCGGAATGGACCGTAGTAGTCGGTGAGGAAGCACGGCTTCGTGGTTTAAGTAGTCTAGGTTGGGGAGACGGGGTGGGGGCGGGGCGAGCCCTTAGCCCGGCGGCGCTAGTTGTACGGAAGTCGCTCTTTTGATGGTTGGAGGGTCCTAAAGGATCAGCAGCGATCGCTGAACTTCTCTTTTTCATCAGCCTCTCCCAATTGAACGGGGGAGAAAGTGGCTTGAGTTGATTACTAGTAGAATCAAGCGCCCGTCTCTCATGGCAGTCTATCTCTGGCCCTTCCTTGGGGCCCTCAGTCTGAATAAACAGGATCTGCTTTGGTTTTAATCAGGGCGGCAATTCTTGCACAATAGAGAGAGGGCAGGCTGCCTTTCTAATAGCTGTGAAGGAGGGACGTGTAGGAGAGGAGTTTCGCCAGGTGCAGGATTTTCCGCTCGTGGCATGCTGCAACTTGCCAAAATATCCCAGCGCTGCAACTGTTATGGGCAGAGAGCTCGGAGTGTCATTCCTGGGATCTGTTGGAGCCACTCTCCCAAGCTTAGGAGTCGCAGCCCTGAAGGCTCCAACCACAACTGGGACCACTTTACCAGGGACTCCTCACCTTAGGATCGCCCCTGAGCCTCACATTTCTGGTGCTCATTTGTTCAAGTGAGTTGGCCCCATTTTTACGACCTTTCTTGCTGCAGTTGTTAAGTGAATCACTTGTCGTTGTTAAATGAGTCAAACTCTTGTTAAGTGAGTCTGGCTTCCCCACAGACTTTTGCTTGTCAGAAGGTCGGAAAAAGGGATCATGGGATCCCAGGACACTGCAGCCGTCCTAAATATGAGTCAATTGCCAAGCATCTGAATTTTGATCACATGACCACGGGGATGCTACAATGGTCGTAACTGTGGAAACGGGTCATGAGTCACTTTTTTCAGTGCCGTTGTAACTTTGAACGGTCATTAAACAAACTGTTGTAAGTCGAGGACTACCATACTTTCCACATTCTTTCCACTTCCTCCTTCAGGTCCTGATGCTTCTCCAGCTTCTCATACTCCTCATTCCTGATGTTGCTGTCACTTGGCACAGCTACATCTATCACCACCCCTGTCCTCTGGTTTTTGTCTACTACCATGATGTCTGGTTGATTGGCCAGTACTTGTCTGTCTGTCCCATATTTAGTCTCCACTTTGCCACAGAATTTATTGGGAAAGTGGTTACAAGTTCTTCTTTGTTCAGTTCTTTTTAGTCAGCGGATGGAGGTCAAACTAAAATGAGAGGGATGGGGAGAACTATGTATGTTAAACTTGGAGGTTTTGAAAGAAAGGGAAGATATAAATAAACTGTTATAAAGTTTCTTGCAAATCCATGGTAAAAATATGAGTTGAATGGTAAACATAGAAATCTAAGATCTATGATGCCTTGTTGATATATCCATCTAGGTTTCCCCTGATTTTTAGATGTGGAAAGTGCACCTAGGACATTTGTCAATGCAAGAGTATAAGATGGGAAATCAGGAAGGAAAAAATTATCCCATAAGTGATAAGCTACTCAATCTTTTTAATGAAGGTTCATTGATTGTAGGTGTAGAGTAGATACATAGATAATATTCATGTAGCTGCAAATAGGTCATCTGGTTACTGGCACAGCATGAAATATACTCTTATCTGAGTTCTACAACGTCACCAAACAGGAAATGCTTGCAAAAGACCCTATATATTTCTACTGTAGTACCACTGTTTTACTATTCTGTATCTATTGTAAATTCAGTTTAAAAGATTAAAATGCTTATTTTAGAATTATATCCCACTTTATGATCAGTGGTAATTAACTATAAAATGCTTATTCTTGGACTTATGAAAACCCCAAATCCACAATCTCAGAAAATTAGAATATTGTGAAAAGGTTCAATATTCTACGCTCAAAGTGTCCCACTCTAATCAGCTAATTAATCCGTAACACCTACAAAGGGTTCCTGAGCCTTTAAATGGTCTCTCAGTCTGGTTCAGTAGGAATCACAATCATGGGAAAGACTGCTGACCTGACAGTTGTGCAGAAAACCCTCATTGACACCCTCCATAAGGAGGGAAAGCTTCAAAAGGTAATTGAAAAAGAAGTTGGATGTTCCCAAAGTGCTGTATCAAAGCACATTAATAGAAAGTTATGTGGAAGGGAAAAGTGTGGAAGAAAATGGTGCACAAGCAGCAGGGATGACCGCAGCCTGGAGAGAATTGTCAGGAAAAGGCTATTCAAAAGTGTTGGGGACTTTCACAAGGAGTGGACTGAGTCAGTGCATCAAGAGCCACCACACGCAGACAGATCCTGGACATGGGCTTCAAATATTGTATTCCTCTTGTCAAGCCGCTTCTGAACAACAAACAACTTCAGAAGCGTCTTAACTGGGCTAAAGAAAAACAGAACTGGTCTGTTGCTCAGTGGTCCTCTTTTCTGATGAGAGGAACTTTTGCATCTCATTTGGAAACCAAGGAGCCAGAGTCTGGAGGAAGAATGGAGAGGCACATCCTTGAAGTCCAGTGTGAAGTTTCCACAGTCTGTGTTGATTTGGGGAGCCATGTCATCTGCTGGTGTTGGTCCACTGTGCTTCATTAAGTCCAGGGTCAGTGCAGCCATCTTCCAGGAGATTTTGGAGCACTTCATGCTTCCTTCCGCAGACGAACTTTATGGGGATGCTGACTTCATTTTCCAGCAGGACTTGGCACCTGCCCACACTGCCAAAAGCACCAAAACCTGGTTCAATGACTGTGGGATTACTGTGCTTGATTGGCCAGCAAACTCGCCTGACCTGAACCCCATAGAGAATCTAATGGGCATTGCCAAGAGAAAGATGAGAGACATGAGACCGAACAATGCAGAAGAGCTGAAGGCTGCTAGTGAAGCATCCTGGTCTTCCATAACACCTCAGCAGTGCCACAGGCTGATAGCTTCCATGCCACGCCGCATTGAGGCAGTGATTGCTGCAAAAGGGGCCCAAACCAAGTACTGAGTACATCTGCATGCTTATACTTTTCAGAGGTCCAATATTGTTCTATGTGCAATCCTTGTTTTATTGATTGCATGTAATATTCTAATTTTCTGAGATTGTGGATTTGGGGTTTTCATGAGCTGTAAGCCATAATCATCTCAATTATGACACATCACAGCTTGAACTATCTTGCTTTGCATGTAATGAGTCTATCTCATATGTTAGTTTCACCTTTTAAGTTGCATTACTGAAATAAATGAACTTTTGCACGATATTCTAATTTTTCGAGTTTCACTTGTAGTGATGTTTATGCATGTTTAGTGGACACAGAATGCCAAAATGTTCATTGAGAATTCAGAAATAGGGAAATAGAAAATTGAGGGTGGGAGAGAAATGGAATAGAGTATGAATTCCAAAGGAGGGATACTACAGTATACAACTTTTTTTAACAAGTTTTCTTGTAATTATGTAATACTCAGTAAGATCAGGGCAATAAGCTACCATGACTTTTTTGGAATCAATTCAAATCTTTTTTGGGCAATAGAAATATTAGAGCTTCAGCAATATGGCCTTATGCCGATTTTGATAATTTAATACATTATTATTTATAACAACCAAAAGAAAAGATCTGAAAATATATAGGTTATTCCTGCAATGAGAAATATGATATGTACCATAGGGTTTAAAGGAAGCTTGGGTTTCGGATCTTGGTGGTCCAAAACAACCAGAAAAGTTGACAGCAGTTATGGAAACTGGCAGATTTACTACAGCAAGAATTTCAGTGGACGAGCACACAAATTTTTATATATATATAAAAATTTTTATATATATATATATAACTGGTTATTTAAATTTTATTAGCCAAAACAATAATTGTGCAACATTGGAAAATATTAGGTAACATAACAATTGAGTAGTGTATTAACAGTTCTCTACAATTACCACTTTAAAAAAAATTACAGTAGTAATTTGAAGTAGCAAGACTTCAAAAGCAGGATCTACAATTTTATCAAGTTTGGTTGGAGTTCATTATAATTTGATATGTTCTTTATATATGATAAATTTTCATATGTGTATTATTGTCTCTACAAATTGTAGATTGTTTTTTTCTATATTCTTTTTCTTTATATTATCTTGGATTTATGTTAAAGTAGTTACCTGGTAGTGCTTGAAATAAAAAAGCAGAATTTCATTTATTAAAATGTGTGCAATTTATCATTTTAAATTTGCAGCGGTTTCTTTTAAATTTTCTATTGCATGAATTGAATAATATACATGGCCAGTTTTTAAAATTAATTTTATGTCATTTTCTTTTCATAGGATCCTACTATGGCAAAGAAACTTTCTATAAGTTTTCTTCACTTACTTTTCACAATCTTGTTTTGTGATGCTTCCTACCCTAGCTTGGAACCAGCCACAATTTCACAAACTACAGAGAAACTCACTCCTGAAAAGGCAGCTGGTATTAATATTAGTTTGGCTTTATGTAGACAGAGACATCACCTTCAGGATCTCTTCTCTCGTTATGGGGAGAACAATACATTGAATATTGAAGGCTTTAAAAAATTGCTCCACAGCATAGGCATTGAGAAAGTTAAAAGAATAGATCACAATCATTACCACCATCATCATAATCATGCTACACTCAGGACAAACCCTGACAAAACCTATTGTCCTCATGATGAATCGGGTGATGCCAGCAAAGATTTTTGGAATAACCCAACAAAAGATGTGCCTAGAACAGAGAATATGGAGGACAGCCAGCAAGAATCCATGGATAACAAGAGTACAACCATTGCTCTAACAACAGCTACCTACACCACAACGACAGAGGGCAACCCTTTGCTACAACACTCAGAAACTGCAGAATTGTCAGCACGCATAGGCTTTGGCAACCCCAATCCCAGCACTGTTCTAGGAAGTAGCAGCGATGTAAGGTTTTAAATAGAAAAGCAAAGGAAACACTTGTTTTTATGAGGAGGTCTGAAACAGGAGGTTCCCTGTGTTCTAAAATTAGCAAATTACACAAAATATATTTGGAAAGAGGCTTTTTTTTTTAAAGACATTTGATATATAAGATTCTATTCTTTTAAAACCTTAATAATTTAGTTACCTCTTTAGTTTGTGGGTGTTCGATACTGTGTTATTCCACTTCCAACTAAAATACCTTCTAAGAGTTGGTTCAGATGCTTTCACATATGATAAATCATGCAAAGAGTTGCATGCTGAAGTTCCTCTTGTTCATCAGTATTTTAATCTTGCTCTTTGAAATAACAAACCAGGTTCTTTGACACTGGTTTTATTTTCCTTGTAATAAATTTCTGAAGCATTTTAAATTGAACAATCCAGTTTGGCAAACTTGGGATTGTGCTATCATTGACTGAGATTTGATCTGATCCTAACCTAATGAATAGCTTTCTACAACCTTGTAATGCTCACATTTAAACTAAATGTATTAATTCTTACATGCCTGCAATTTGCGATCTTTCTGAGAGTATTGAAATGTTTAAATATTGACAGGTTCAAAAGTGTGTGTGTGTGTGTGTGTGTATTCCTAAATTACATAACTGATTTATTAGCTCATAGAGAAATGCAGTTTTTATGTGGTCTGCTTTGCTTATAATTCATGTGTGAAACTTTGAATATGGTTCTCTTGGAAATTGTATAACTTGAATATGAATTGTATAGCTTGAACATTCATCATTATCACTACCATTAAAAGAGTGGGAGCTTTCTGGTTACATGAGTTACTTAAATAAAAAAAAGATAATTGTTATAGAGCTTTGCCAGTCCCACCCTTAACTTCTGAAAGTTATAAATCACCTAAATTTTGAAGATTGTATGTTTATATTAGTAATTTTGACATATTGGTCCATAATGGAAGAAAAAGCTCTATATCCATCAATTTTGCAAAAACTTACCTGAAGCTTGTTTATAAATTTATAAAGTCTGTCTGTAACCTAGGGCTGCTTTTGGATTGAAAAGATTTGCCAGTGACAACACAGTTGTCGGGGACTCCCAGTTGCCAAAAATAATGCAATCTTCAGGGATTTCATTTTAATATTTATAAAATTAGTTTGGCAGATTTTTTAAAAGACATTTTAGTTACCACATTATTTTCCTATAGCACAAGCCATGTTTTCAAAGTTAGTTGTATTATCCTTGATTATTAAACAGATTGTTAAATTATTTGTGACATACAAAAATGCATTTGTTCTATGATGCTATAAAGTAATCCAATATAATCGTGTTTGATGCATTTTTAACTTTTTTTTAAAAAAAATCACTTATGAAATTTGTCAGTTGAAGAAAAGCTGCTATGTTTTGAAATTATTTCTCTTAATGTGTGTATTTTTCTAACACATTTTTCCATAGTGCTTTAATACATCAGAAATGATGCTTTTCCATGGAATAAGTACTCAAGCGTCTTTGACAGCCACAGAATTTAGCTATCTTTGTCCAGCTATAATTAACCAGATTGATGGTAGAAACTGTATAATTCATGCAACAAGTGAAAAGACTGAAACAGCTCCAAAAACATATTCACTGCAAGTTGGTGAGTTTGATGGCAGATTTTCCATTTAATATTTCTACTTTCTCTTGTTTTTGATGGTGTAATACATTCTTATTCCAGGAGTGGCTTTATTTTGGCTGCATTATCTGAATCAAAACATTTGTATTTTTTATCTCAAGGAATAGGTCTTTTTATAAATGGCAACAAACTAACATAAAAATCCTACTGATCTTTCAGGTTAGAAAATTCTTTTAGCTAGTCACCAAAACAGAAGAATGCTGTTATTTAATAAAGAATGTATATTTGAATCATTCGATAAAAAAGCTTTTTTCTTTTCAGCTTGGATTGGTGGCTTTATATCCATTTCCGTTATCAGTTTTCTTTCATTACTGGGTGTTATACTGGTGCCGCTTATGAATCGTGTATTTTTCAAGTTCCTCTTAAGTTTCCTGGTGGCATTAGCAGTTGGAACTCTAAGCGGGGATGCTCTTTTGCATCTCCTTCCACATGTAAGTACATTGTTTTTTCTTTTAATAGTGCATATGTTCCTTTGAAGTATAGCAGGGCTCTTTGGTCAATGGAAGCCTGTAAGTAGAAAAAGGACTCATAATGAAACAAAAGCATCTAATCTGATGACCTTGTGTTGTACTTATCTTTTAAATATCCTCTGCATTAGATACATTTTTCTTAACAATGTTAGAGCTAAAGTAAATGTACTACTGATGATGGGAATATAGTATACTCAGTCACACAGTTTTATGCCAGCTGTTAGGTATGGGATGAAGCAACTGCAGGAAGGGGGAGTTTAGCCAGCTCAAGTCCTGCTGAAAAACCACTATTCACTCCCAGTGGAAATTCTGCTGGGGCATCATCATTATTTGCATTTAAAAAGTCACATTATTTTATCAGCCCTTTGATGGATTTGACCATAGGTGTGGAGTAAGAGAAATACATAATTGCTTCAATTTAATTTCTTCTCCTCCCCTTGTATATTCAATCTTATGCCATTAAAACCCAGAAGATCCCATTGTGCCTGGTCTCTTGAACTGTTTTGGGTCTCTGTTTCTATTTATTCAACCCTATTTATTCAACCTATAAGCATGCATGGTAATATAAAACCTGTCAGGTAGAATTCATTGTAAATTGTAGTGTTTGCATTTCTCAGGAAAAGTTTGCTTTGTGAAACTTTGTGTATGTATGCAAGGGAGAAATCCCCCCCCCCCTTCCTTTGTTCTTGTAGCTCTCATCACTTATAGTGGGAGAAAAATCACCCCTTCCTGCTTTGGTTGAAGAAAAATATTATTTTTGGAGAAGAGCATAATGGGATGTTTATAGCATTGCAATTTGTACACGTGACAAGGCCGTTCTGTAGCAATCTGATTTAGTAACACAGGATTTAAATGGCTAAACATTTTTGGCACAGAAATCAAAGAAAGACAGACATTCAATAGATAATTGAATATGAACATTTATAAAATCTAAACTTTTGAGATTTTTCATATTTTTTCCTTTACATTTGGTATCCAGGCTCATTAGCATGTACCGTAGTTCACATATTTTTCTCCATAGATATTCCTTGTATAAGCTTGTTCCATCAATTGGTTCAAGCTGTGCTTGATTACATACTGGAAAAACTTACAATTGATGTTGTCAATTATGGTTTGTGGTCAGGTTAGATTTGCCAAATAATACAAGAGCTATTCTCTGTCATTCAGTTTGAGGGGACTGAAAGGTTTTAGCATCATAGCTGTCTACTGTATTCAAAGCAAATAAATCTAGGGATTATATGAACCTGTGTGACATTTTGGCTAAAAATAAGTAAATATTTGGTATAATTTTGAAATACTTTGTAGCTGGCATAAAGAAGCTTTTGAGTTTCTAAATGTAACTATTATACTAAATGTGTAGTTTGACAGTCATCTGAATATATTTTGAGTCTTATCCCTGGAATAGTCAATGTTTCACTAATTTTTATTCCACAGCTGAGGTATCACTCTTTTTTTTTTAAATGACAGTGACCAATATCCTGTAGGTCAAATTAATACAACAATTCCTCCCACCTCCACCAAACACACACAAATGCCACATTTTTCTTGGAGATTTTGCAAAGACTACAAGGACTTTCGACTCTATAATCTCTGGAATATGACTTCCATATTCTTATGTATAGTCTGAAATTATGGAGTTTATTGTTTTAGAGATATCCCAGGCCTTAGTCTGTCAGTTTTACTTGTGGGTGGTCACTGATTGCAATAAAATGCAAGTTTCACCTTTTCTATCTTGTTATCTATATATCAAGGACCCCCAACCTTTTGAGCACCAGGGACCGGTTCTGTGGAGAGAGGTTTTTGTGCAGACCAGAGGAGGCGTGGTTTCACATGCTGCCTGCATCCCATGGATGGAGCTTCACTTGTTTGTGTGCCCAGTTTGTGGCATGCCACAACCCGGTGCCAGTCCATAGACTGGGGTTTGGGGACTCCTGCTATATACTGTACTTGGGTTGACAAATATCCCTATTTTTCTACTCATCCTATGTCATCTTTTTTATATGGAGTATTGTCTAAACTATTTTTCTTTTTAAACTTCCACATTCAGTCTCATGGAAAGCACCATCATCATCATGAAAAACCTTTGATGGCACACAGTAACGATCTCCCTTTAAAGCATCTAGTTTTCCAAAGTTCAGAAGAAAATGCTTATTTGGATTCTACATGGAAAGGCCTCACAGCTCTTGGAGGATTATATTTTATGTTTCTTGTTGAGCACTTGATCACATTAATTAAACAGTTTAAGGATAAGAAAAAAAAGGTAAGAAACTACTGGTTTTCATCACAATTTTGTTTTGCTTAAATGTTCTTTTATGAAATTGCTTGAAAGTAATACTTTTAACCAATTGATAGAATAATGCTCTCATTGGATATTGCTTTTCTATAATAGTCTCAGTGACCTAGATTTCACCATTACAGAGGAAGTTTTTCAAAGAAAAAAAAACCTGATGTATCCTCAAGTATAAACTGAAGACTGAATTTTAAGTCCTAGCTGATGTATGATTTTAAAACTGAATGAAATATTACAAAAGCAAAAATCTATAGGGTTTTTTCTAACCAGTCTGCTACTAATAGAAATTTCACATGTATTTCAACATTTTTCTATTCCACTGTCTATATTTTCTATTCCACTGTCTATATTTTTCTATATTCTGTTGATATATGTGTCATTCAGGAGGTATAGCCAAAATGTTAACTTCAGTGTATTTTTTTTTGGAGCTAGAAAAAAAATGATGATGATGAATCAGAAATCAAGAAACAGCTGTCTAAATATGATTCTCAACTTTCAGCAAATGATGACAAAATAGATGCAGAAGATAGTAAGTTTCAATAAACTTTGTATAAGTATCAGAATCTTTGTGAAATGTATTTATGGCAACATAAGAGGATCTGAGATCTAGTATACTAGTGTGGAAGCTTTCAGTTTTTAAGTAACATAATATAAATCCCTGTATACAAACCATGTTTTTTTTTCTATTTTGCATGTGTTTATCTGCAATTTGAAAAAGCCTACAATTTTTCTTTGGGTACTAAGAGCACTAGAGAGTTCAAGTAAACCAAGAATGAACAAAAATATATTATTTTCAATTTTAAATGCATTATAGATTTCACTTTCTAATACAGTATTGGATATAAAAAGGAGAAATAGCCTTTTCTCTTCTAACAGAGCTCTCTGTTGTCTCCCCATCTCTGATAAATATATTAAAAAGTGAATGAAAATTGTCCTCTCCCTTTAATAAAACATTTCATTACAGAGAGTAATGAATGAGATACACTCTGTTAAGAAACGTTTTGTTGTTGTCATAAAAGAGTGCTGACTTAGCATTTATCCACATTTTCATTTTTTTCAGCCTCTTTTGTGTTCCAAATATTAACATAGGGAAGATAAACTTGAAGTAGGGCAGCCAATATGCATCTCAGTTCTTGACAATCTAGAAGCTCCCTTCTCAGCCTCAGGTTTTGAAAGATAGCTGCTACAGTTATAAAGAAAAATCTTACAAAACGTCTAATAATTGTAATAGGGTGTATAAGTGATGCAGGAATTGTTTGGAATATCCCTAATTTCATAATTTTTCATCATCATGTATTATTACTATAATGATCTAGACTTTATTGGCTGTTTCCTGCATTTTTCCACTAGAGGCTACTAGAGCTTTTTTTTGGCAAACATGATCTTAGTTTCTCTTTATTGCAACCTCCTTTTTATTTCAGTTTTTTTTTTTTTGCTCCATAAGAGGTTCTCTTCATTGTCATTTTTTTGTGTGTATTTCCCCCCACACCCAGCCTTTTATTGTGTGTGTGCCCTGGAGTCAGACTAAAATTTATGATCTCCCAGCTTCTAACCTTGTGCCTTAACCACTATACCAACTGGCTCTTGGGTACAATATGCCAGCCCTTCTTTTGTTACCCAGAAATTTTGCAGAGAGATGATTGATATTTGCTGTCCTCGCGTCTCTAGATTCTGCTAGTTATTATAAAAAATACTATACATTGTTAGCTAAATCAAAAAATGTATATAATGAGCCATCCCTGTGCTATGTTGATCCGTCTGAAGTTGATTTGGCCTTTATGAGTAAGTTTTGAAAAGGATTGCACTGCTTCTTCTCTAAGTGATTTTTACATGCTGCAAGATAATGGCTTAAAATCATTTGTGCTGGTGGACACATCAGGAATTTTGTTGCTAAATAGTTACCATTATAATAAAATCATTTTTTAAAAAAAGTTGCCATGGTGGCCCTGACAAAATCAGTTCATGAGAATATTCCAGGATGCTCCCAATTATCTCCACTTTTTGTAACCGTAGGCATGTGGACACACCTGCAAATGAAAAACAAAGCTTATAATCGTTATTTTTATTTTCTCATTAATGTCACTTTTATGAGTGCAATCTATTTTTGAAAAAAATGAGGTGAGACAGGAAACCTGATGGGTATTTATCTTGATTATTATGGGCACATGTTGGAACCTGAACTTTAGGTGCATTTATGCACAGGCCAGATTTTAAAGATATGATTCTAAACATGTAACATAATGTATGGTTAAAGTGTGCCTGCCTTTTATGAGTTTGTCCTAAAACATAAAGCAGATTAGAACATTCTTTACCTCCTTGCATGGTATAGTTCCAATAAAAAACATGTGAAAATAAAACAACTAAAGTCTTTTAGCTATATACCAAACATTCTAATTATTTCTTTTTTCTTCGATTGGATAATTATTTGAGTTTTTTTCTTTTTTCTTTTCTTTTCTCCCTCCAAGGGCCTGAAAATTATTTGGGGTCACTTTCTCAAGAACCACCAAATTTCCTATCTCAGAAACCCATGGTACAAGAAGAAGAAGAAGAGGTCATGATCGCACCCACCCACCAAGAGACAGCTGATCATGAATATGCATCCAGAGGATGTAGAAACAAATGCCATTCACACTTGCATGACACTCTAGGTCAATCAGATCATCTCAGTCATCATCACCATGACTACCATCATATCTTGCATCACCATCACCATCAAAATCATCACCCACATAGCCACAGCCAGCGGTATTCAAGCGAGGAATTGAAAGATGCTGGTATAGCTACCTTAGCTTGGATGGTAATAATGGGAGATGGCCTGCATAACTTCAGTGATGGTCTGGCGATTGGTGAGTGCATATGTGTTGGCTTTCCTTGTGGCTGCTAATTCATATAGGTAAATGGGAGCAACATTGCAGCAACTTTTTTTGTAAATGCAGAAGAGGAATAATAAAAAAAGATTTTATTATTAAGTTTACCAGGACTCTCAGTATTTTCCCAGCTAATTTATCAATATCTCATAAATTCCAAATTCATTAAAATACACGTGTCATTTTTTAAACATAACTAGCATTTAGATAAACGTGAATCTTATTTGTCTGTCTTCCTGTCTATAGGCTCTGCTAATAATGGGTTATTTTTTTCCTCATAGCCAAGAATCAAGATGCCTTAGTTTTAAAGTACATAAAAATTGTAGGTGGTCCTCACTTAACAACCACTCATTCGAAGACCACTCAAGCTTACAATGGTGTTGAATGAATGGTAGTTATGATAGTCTTCGTACTTACATCAGTCATAGCATCATCTCCATGATCACATGATCTCGATTTGTGACCTCTGATGGATTTCTACACACAAAGTCAGTGGGAAAGCCAGCAGGGAGCCACGAACGGCATCCAGGTGACATCCTCAATTAAGCTACTGTTATTCACTTAATGTCAGAAACTGAAGATGCTAGAATGGCTGTTGGTAAATAGTATGGTCATGCGATGCTGTGTTTTATGATTGTATCACTTAGCAACAGAAATTCTGGTCCTAATTACTGTTGTTAAGTGAAGATGAACTGTAGTCGTGTTGTTATTGCGTTAGCTCTTTATCCTACTGCATCTTATTAAAAGCTGTAGTTTTGTGACTTTCATGTAGCTGTACACTGCTCTCCATTTAAATTGAAATTCTAAACAAGTACACAGATAGGAAATTGATTCTCTTCACTAGAACTAAAATAGAAATAAGAACGGCCTTAAGGGCTAGCCGAAAGTATATAGCTTTTGTCCAGAAAATATTTTTTAACGTTTCTTTATAGGGAGCGTATTTCTTACAACTAGTCATTTCTTGTTCTCCCTTGTATGATTTTAGTCCATGGTTCTTGCAATACAGCATCTATACAATACACAATACTAATTAAAAAAACATATTTCTTAATTTAAATTTGTTTTTGGGTTTGCCTGCATTTTCCAGTGTGATTGCTTTTAAAAAAAAATAATGTTCATTCATTTTTCCTAGGGGCTGCTTTCACTGAAGGTTTATCCAGTGGCTTAAGTACATCTGTTGCAGTCTTTTGTCATGAGTTGCCACACGAATTGGGTAAGACATACATATTTGAAAGTAGTAAAATATAATTTCCATGCTTTAATTCAGGGGTCCCCAAACTTGGCAACTTTAAGACTTGTGGACTTCAACTCCCAGAATTCCTCAGCTAGCCATGGCTTTAATTGGTATATCGACTGCAAAGTAATATTAATAAAGTCCCAAATTCCCATTGCTGACTCATTAGTATTTATTTTTGTTTAAATGTTGAATAGTAATCTACCATTTTGTTAAGGTTTATCACAATGTAATTGTCTTCTTGGATCAGAGAAAACAATTGTTTCTCACAGCAACCTATCAAGCATACACAATGGAGTCACAAAGTATATCAGAACAACAATCTGCTTTTGTTCCTTTGCAATTGTTATTCTTCTGTTTTTAAATATATTATAAAAGCCCTTGTACCTATAGTAGTCATTGATAAGCTTGTTCTTCATAGATTTTTCTGTGTTTCTTTTTTGTACACCTTCTAAAGCTAGGTTTATGGCCATCGTTACGTTACGTTTAATTACATGCTATGGGTTCTGGTTTTGTGAAAGATTGAGAAATACATTCTCTTCCTCCACATTTTCAACATTCCAAATTTCCCCCTTTTTCTAAACTAATCGCAACACTTGTTACTTTGCTGATGGGAGAATTATTTTAATTCTCTGATTATTCTGGAAGGCTTTTCTGTGCTTTAGTATCACTTTTTGGGGGGACATCTTAGAGCATGAAAAAACTATGCACGGTATTCTAAATGTATTCCAAATTCCTAAATTTGTATCAAGCCATTACTGGAAATTAGATTGATTTCCATTTTCTAATGATCTTGTTGAGAAATGAACTTTTTTTGCTTTTTGGATATTGAGTTGTTTTTATTAAGCTGTCAACTTCCAACTCAGTATCCCTTCTGGATATGCAGGTAGTCCTTAATCTACGACCATTGAGTCAGTGACCAATGATGCTGAATAAGAATAATAATTTATTTTATTTATTTATTTATTTATTTATTTGATTTGCCAATTGTTTACAAGATAGTAAGTATAAGTGTATACATAGTTGTGAATACATGAAATGGGTACATATAAGAAAAATAAAAGAATAAGAGAAAACAATAGGACAGGGACGGTAGGCACGTTGGTGCGCTTATGCACGCCCCCTACAGACCTCTTAGGAAAGGGGTGAGGTCAATAGTAGACAGTCTAAGGTTAAAGTTTTTGGGGTTTGGGGAAGAGACTACAGAGTCGGGTAGAGTATTCCAGACATTGACCACTCTATTGCTGAAGTCGTATTTCCTGCAATCAAGTTTGGTGTGGTTTACTTTGAGTTTGTATCTATTGTGTGCTCTTGTGTTGTTATGGTTGAAGCTGAAGTATTCATTGACAGGTAGGACATTGCAATGTATGATTTTATATACCATGCTTAAGTCAGACCGAAGACGGCGTAATTCAAGGTTTTCTAGTTCTAGAATTTCAAGTCTGGTGGCATAAGGTATTCTACAATGAGTAGAAGAGTGGAGAACTCTTCTTGTGAAATATTTCTGGACTTTCTCAATTGTGTTAATATCAGATACGTAATGAGGGTTCCAGACTGATGAACTGTATTCGAGTATTGGTCTAGCAAATGTTTTGTATGCTCTGGTTAGTAGTGTGATATTACCAGAGAAAAAGCTACGTAGGATTAGGTTAACAACTCTTAATGCCTTTTTTGGCTATGTAGTTGCAGTGGGCTCTAGCACTTAGATCATTAGAGGTGAGTATTCCAAGGTCCTTTACAGAGCTTGGGTCATCAACAAGATCTTGGCTATTCAGCTTGTATTTTATTTTCTGATTTTTTTTGCCAATATGTAGGACAGAGCATTTATTTGTTGAGATTTGAAGTTGCCATTTGTTTGACCATTCAGATACATAGTCAAGATCTTTTTGTAGGGTAGCAGTATTGTCTGTGGTATTGAACAGCTTTACATCATCAGCGAAGAGAACGCAATTGCTCTTAATATGATCACAGAGGTCATTTATGTAGAGTATGAAGAGAGTTGGTCCTAGAACACTGCCCTGGGGGACACCACTATTGACAGGTACTGGATTTGATAGGACGCTCCCGATTTTGACCATTTGTTGTCTGTTTGACAGGAATGCTTCTATCCAGTTATTCAGTTGTCCAGAGATACCATAGGATTTTTCAGTTGTCCAGAGATACCATAGAATTCTCTGAATAAATCTCAGAGTTCCAGCTGTTCCAGGACACCCTCATTCACATGATTGTGATCTGAGTGCTGGGCAGCCCATTTGCACTTTCAGCATTGTCATGCATCACACAATCGTGATCGCCAAGTGCAACTTTCCTTGCTGACTTCCCCAGTCAATGCAGAAGCTAGCAGGGAAGATTAGAAGTTTCCAGAGAATGCCCCCCCCCCCCATATGTGCACCCTTTTCCAGCCCCTCTGTGCTCGCACACACTGGCCACTAACACAACCCGGTGCATGCTCCTTGATCCATGCAATACCTCTTATGTCTCCTTCCTTCCCTGCACACCTCTCATGCACCTTCCATGACTTATGCCACACCCCGCACACAATGTGTCCTACACACCCTCCCAAATCCCCTCACATCTTCCCTGATCTGCGCCATACCTCTATGTATGGCCAACCTTAGAGTCTATTGGCGCAGATGTGAATTTAGGATTTATTGAATACCACCCACAGTTTCAAACATGGTCTGGTGATTCAGTTTTAAACAACACAATAAAACTTTTCAATAGAATAAAAGAACAAATTAACAGTTAATAAAAGACAAACAAATATTTCATTAATCAACAAGCTAATTTAATTTTATTGCCTATTTACTGCAGCTATCAGTAGTAGTAGAGTTCATAATATTCAGAAGCATATTCCAAACTCACCAAATCTAATCTATTTTGGTTCACTTGGTGAAGATTTGACCCAATTCAATTGCATGCTTCTAATTTAAAGGGTTTTATAGTAGTCCTTGATTTATAGCTGGTTGCTTATTAAACATTTAAAGTTAAAATGGACTTCAGTAAAGATACTTATAATCTGTCCTGAAAGGTATGCCTGCTGCGTGCACACGTGTGCGCATACGCCCACACATTCCACAGTCACATGATCACATTTTGGGTGGTTGGCAACCTGTTTGCATTTATGATCAAGTTGCAGCATCCCATGGTCATGGGATCTTAATTTGCTGTGTCTTTTTGCTCTTTTCCAATAGAAAATGGCAAAAAATACCCACTAGATATGCTGGATTCCCTTAACAAGTTTGTGGTTTGGTTAACGACCATAGTGACTCATTTTACAACAGCCATAAAAATCAGTTATAAAATCAAGTCCAATCATACGGTGCCTTGATTTACGACTGCAATGACTTACAATTGAAATTCTGGGCTTCACTGTGATCTGGAGGACCACTTGTAATGGCAAATTATTTCAAAGTGTTTTATTCCACATTAATATAAATTGTAGAAGTGTGTGTTAGAATAATGGAAAAACTCAGATTTGTGAAATCTGTGATTATACTACATTTATGAGCTGCTCCTTAAAGATACTTATAATCTGTCCTTTTTTTTTTTGGTGTTGTACTCTAGCTGCGAGAGACAATCATGAAATCCTGTGTCCTATGTGTATACAGTCCTAGTTTGTATATATTTGTGTATCGGCAAACACATAAAAAGGATAAAACATGACAAAAGCAATTATGCTCCTGCTTGTCTCCATTCTCCTAAAGTTTTGAAGTACCTGATTATATGAAAGCAAGTGATTTTTTTTAAAGGATTTTTTAAAAGCTCATAATGTTTTGGCATGTCTTCCATGTGGGGTGGAATGCTGACATTTTAATACAAATGATTGATGTAAACATATTTCTCTTTTGAAGGAGACTTTGCTGTACTACTCAAAGCTGGTATGACTGTCAAACAAGCTGTTCTTTATAACGCTCTCTCAGCTATGCTGGCATATCTTGGAATGGCTACTGGGATACTTATTGGCCATTATGCTGACAATGTTTCCATGTGGATTTTTGCCCTTACTGCTGGGCTGTTCATGTATGTCGCTCTTGTTGATATGGTAAGTATATGCTTATTAATAGATATTAATAGCATTCCAATACTTAGGAATGCCAGTGAGATATTATTACGGGAATACTAGCCTGGCATTGACTTCAAAATATGCTTATACTCTATAGAAGTAATGATTAGAGGAGTTGCGGTAGGGTGGGGAAATAATGTTAGCTTAGTAAACCTTTACCCAAATAACATGGCCATTCTGGCTATTACAGCCAGATAGATTCATTCATCCAATTGTTATGATTTTCTGAGTGCCATCCTGGATTCATTTTAAGAATGAAACCTAGACACACACATTCCTAGGTAGGATTCTAACTAATGCATTGTGGGAGTGGGTGGGAAATAGTATACTAAGAAGAATTTCAAGATTGGTTGAAGCACAATACTTTCAACCCATACTTGATCACAGGCAACCAGCCACAGTAGTCTTTTAAGTGAGATAACGATCAATGGATCCAGGAAGTGTGGAAAATTAAGTCATTTACTGAAAAATAGTAATAGAAATATAAAGAAAGTGAATTTGGTTCCTTAATTTTCTAGATATGCGTGGCGGGGTGGCCTAGAGGTGGAGCTCTCACCTCACAATCAGGAGGCTGTGAGTTCGATCCTAGGTAGCTGCAGATACTGTATTTCTCTTCTTGGGCGCAATGAGTAATTGTCTGCTGTAAACTTAGCATAGGCCTCAGGAAGGGTACCTGACTAGTAAACACTTGAGTTCCACTCAGTTACCCTGACTTCACCCCAATGCAAGGGATTACAGCAGTGGTCCCCAACCTTTTTTGTACCAGGGACCGGTTTCAAGCAGAAACATTTTTCAAGGACCGGGGGAGAGAGAATCCGACTTTGGTAGTTTGCTTGCAGACGTTTCATTACCTGACTAGGTAACATCTGATGTTGTTACCTAGTCGGGTAATAAAACGTCTGCCAGCAAACCACCAAGTTCAGGGAGCGCCTTGGTCCTGCCTCCCTCAGCCCCATCCCTCAGGTGTCTCCCTCCCTCCCTCCCTCAGGTGTCTGCCTCGTTCCTCTCTCAGTCGCTCTCTCGCTCCTACAGCAGCCCAGGAAGAAACTGCTTCAAAGAAGCCGGGGTGGGGGTGGGGTGGCTTTCCTGTCGCCACAGCTTCCCGAGCGCCCGTTTCACCCCACCCCGCCCGCCCGCCCGCTCGCGGTTCAATCCACAGTGCTCCGTTCTACCTGCCTGCCTGCCTGCCTTCTTCGTTTCGGAGCAGCTTCGGCTGATAAAAAGAGGCGAATAGTTATTATTCTCAGCCGAAGCTGCTCCCAAACAACCAGACAGGCAGGCAGGCAGAACGGAGCACTGTGGATTGAACCGCGAGCGGGCGGGCGGGTGGGGTGGGGGTGAAACGGGCGCTTCGGGGAAGCTGCGGCGACAGGAAAAGCCCCCCCCCCCCGGCTTCTTTGAAGCAGTTTCTTCCTGGGCTGGTGGAGGAGCGAGAAAGCGACTGAGAGAGCTGAGCCAGAGAGCAGGACAGGCTTCGGTTGCTTCCTCCCTCCCCTTCTTTCATTTGTGTCCTTGATCCCCGATCCCAGCAGCATTCACCGAAGGCGAAGAAAGCCGCCATTTTTTTTAATTTTTTTTTCTTTGCGGCCCGGTAAAGAGTGCTCCACGGCCCGGTACCGGTCCGCGGCCCGGTGGTTGGGGACCCCTGGATTACAGGACATTAAAAAAGAAATCTAGATATATTGACCATAGCTGCCTGGAAATAAGAATAGGAGCATATTTTACAGATGGGAATACACTTCAATATTTTCTAGCAGATTTTGTATGTATAATCAATGTCACCAGCATTAGCCACTGCACATGTAGAAACATTTATTATAATATGCATGACTTAAAAGTGTGTATGTTTCTTTTAATACAGGTACCTGAAATGCTTCACAATGATGCTAGCGATCATGGATGCAGCCGCTGGGGATATTTCCTGTTACAAAATGCAGGAATTCTATTAGGTTTTGGTATCATGTTACTTATCTCGGTGTTTGAACATAAAATTGTGTTCAGCATAAATTTATAGGATTCATATTTATAGGATTTATAGGACTCAGAGCTGCACTTGAGGAGGTGGAAGAAGTTTTGCCAGTTTCTTGTTCCTCCTGATCCTCCAGGGAGGATGAGAGATGTAAAGGTACGGGATGATGAACGAAAACTGTGAAATCACCCCACCCCACCCTTCTTTATTCAAGGGTAAACCACTGAAGGATTACAGTTGCTTCCATGAACTGAAGTTTCTTTGTTTATTGAAGTGGTACACTGCTTCAGCTGCATGTTCTGTTTACTTTTCATACTATTGATATTGTCGTATAGTTTAATTGTAGGCACTTTCCCTCCCATTAATTAGTCATAGAGATTTTAATAATATAGTCTTTCATAAACTGCAGGGGATTACCAGTGGCAGAGAGAAAATTGGCTTATTAAATATTACCTTTTTCCAAGCATAGTGAAAAATGAAACTATAAATGGTTTGTAACTTGAACTTTCTTTAAACAAAAATAATATTGCTAATCTGATTAGAGCATGCATTGCTAGAGTTTGTCTTGTATGTTAAAGTGGTACAAACACATTGACTATTGTTGCTTTTAAGATGTAGAAAAATCTAAAATTATCACCTTTTTTTCTTGGTAGTGATGGTGGAGAACATTTATGTTACTGCAAATATGTATTCCAATGAAGAGATCTAATATTTTATTTGCAATTAAAATTACATGATCCTTGGTCTGACTAAATGTCCAAAGTATGTCTTTATATTTATCAAGATGCCCCCACTCGCCTGTAGCTGTTACTGCATACCTATGTACTCTGCAAAGGGGTTGATGGATAAGTGGAGGTTTTAGAGGGCTGGAAACACTTCCTGAATCCCAACTGTGTGTTTGCGGAATTGAGTGCCCTGCATGCTGATTGATTCTGATTTCCTACTGGGAGATGGGAGAAGGCAAGGCACATCCAAGTGGGAAAAGTTAAAATTAGCTGGCGTGTAAAAAGTTGTTCAGGGATGCAACCATCCCTGAACAACAGCGGCATAAGTTTCATTCAGTGCAATGCCATGGAAGTCTATTCCAGCCTTCATGAATGAATTAAGTAGATGAAAATCTGGAATAGGATATATAATGGAGGATTTCTGCTATGAGTTGTGTATTTGTATGGTTATAATAATCGAGGTACTGTCTAAATTTCTGGGTACATGTGAATCTTCAGCAGCCATTTGATAGATGATGCATATTTGAATCAGAACAACTTTTTCACACCATACAGTATATGCTCAAAATAGAAGAAGTGACAGAACATTCTTTGCTTTCTAAGGATCTGCATTCTTTAAAAAACTGCTATTATGAAAAAGTTGGATAACATATGTAACAGAAAACTGCCAGAGCACTAAACTGGCTGATAAAAGACATTTGTTAACTCAGCTTCGTGTACAATTTGATCGGTCTTTTAAGGACAAAATGCACAGATGCAGATGAACATGTTACTTTGATACACAGAAGAAAGTACAGATATCTCCTATGGCAAGTGGAGGTAAAGGAGTTGTAAAGAATTTTAGGAGTAATACTCTGATTGCTTTCTCTACTTTGTTATTGTCACAATAACTATATGAGCTGTGGCGGCGCAGTGGTTAGAATGCAGGCTACTTCTACTGACTGCCAGCTGCCAGCAGTTCGATTCTCACTGGCTCAAGGTTGACTCATCCTTCCAAAGTCATTAAAATGAGGACCAAATTGTTGGGGGCAATATGCTGACTCTGCAAACCGCTTAGAGAGGGCTGTAAAGCACTGTGAAACGGTATATAAGTCTAAGTGCTATTGCTATAAGCAGAAAGAGAACTAGCCAGAGTCACTTTTTCTTCAACATTGCTAACCATTATATCACACGTACCATGTTTTAAGGATGTCCCTCAATAACCATGATCGTTCAGAATTGAATCCTGTGAATGTCTTATGTCAAACTTGAAAGTAACATCTTTTCTTTTTCAGAATATTTTAATATTGTATATGTGAAAAGAGAGCGACAACAAAATTAAAATTTGCATAAACTAGTAAAAATCAGTTTACATGTGTTTCCAAAGTAAGTTATATCAGTTATATATTTAATTAATGTTAAGAAAAATAGGAAATTAAACATTATATGCAGACTTCCAAATAATCAACTCATGATGGCAAAGCATGCATTCTTCAGGTCATTTGTATAATTGATAACAGAATTCACATTCCTACTATGTAGGTTTTGTTTTTTACTTTTTATTTTTAGAACACTTTTTTGGTTTTTAGCTACAGAGAAATAAAATAGATTTCTGTTGTGCTGTATCAGTGTGAGTTCATTTGCATATTGTAGCTAAAAATGCTTTAAAATATGAGATGGTTTTAGAATTGTTGCAGAAAGATTAAAGGAACTAATTAAAGCATTCCAGAAAAGCAATTTATGAGAGAAAAGGCAAAATCAGCTCTTAGAATTCCATATTTTGTTCTTTAACCGGGAAGGGGAAAAGATTGCTAGCTGACCAAATCCCAGGAGATGTGAAACAAACCTTTCAAAATATCCACTTGAAAGCCACATTGATAAACCAAGCCCATAAACAGTGTTGATTGGAGAAGACAAGAAAAATATTGATTTGATGCAAATCAGTGGGAAAAATATGATGATGCATATTTTAACTCCTACCAACCTTGCAGTCTTGTCTACTCTTTACTGGGGGTTTTGGCCAGAAAGACCAAGATTCAAGTGTGAACACTGTAACATTCTGTCGTGACACAGATTGGTTCAGGATCAAAAAGGGAGTTAGACAGGGATGTATTTTATCAACATTTTTGTTCAATCTGTATGCTGAAATAATCGTGTGGAGATTGACCTGGAATTGCCTGAGTTGGGAGTGAGAATTGGAGGAAGAACTATAAATAATTTGAGGTACACAAATGATACAACATTATTGACTGAAAATAAGGAAGACCTTGAAGAAATGATCTGAAAAATCATGGACGACAGTAAAAAGGAGGGTTGAATTTTCAGGAAAACAAAGATAATGACAAAAGCTGCAGATGGACATGAGATGTTAAAAATCAACAAGGACAAAATTGAATTAGTTTGAAAATTTATTTTCCTTGGATCAAAAATTGTTCATGATGGCAGTTGGATTCCTAAAATCAATGCAGGATATCCTTAGGCTGCACTGCAATGGTTAACATGACTAAAAACTGGAAAAGCAGAGAGATTGGTATAAATACAAAAAGCAGGCTAGTTAGAGCAATAGTCTTCCCTATAATGATATATGGGTGTAAGAGTTGGACTCTGAACAGCTTGATTTTAGAAGAATTGACACCTTTGAACTTGGTGCTGGTGTAAATTATTGCATACACCATAAGTAGCCAGAACAACCAACACAGATGACGAATCATATAAATCCAGCAATATTACTAGAAGCCAAAATCACAAGACTGCTTACTTTGACCATGGTCATATGTGCAAATTCAGTGGAGAAGTTGATGCTAGGAATGGTTAGTGGAGTAAGAAGAAGAGGCAAGCAAAGAACACTCTGGCTTCATCCCATCAAAGCTGATATAAGATGAACACCCAATAACTGAAAGAAGCTGTGCTTGACAGGATAGCATGGAGAGCATTTGTCTATAAAGTCGCCAAGAGTTAGACACAACTAGTAGAGAATGAATGAGTTTCTCCAGTAAGGTACAAATCTATAAATGCAATAAAATTATTTGTCAATCTATAAAATTAAAGTAATCGTATACTATTATTCTAATCTTAATCAGTATGTCTTACAATTATTTTTCAAAACAGTGTGAAGCTTCACAGAAACAATAAACTGTGTTAGGCAGACAGTACTCTTCAATATTTTCACAAATGATTTAGATGAGGGAATAGAAGGGGAACTCTTCAAATTTGCAGATGCCAACTTCCCAGAAGACAAGCTCAGGATCCAAAAAGGTCATGACAAGACTTGAATAATGGACCCTATCCAATAACATCATATTTAATGCGGAGAAAAGCAAGATTTTACACTTAGGCAGGAAAAACAGGCACAAATACAGAGTGGGACTTAATTTGCAGGACTGTTGCCAGCCACCATCTCACTCGCACACTTAATGCTTTTTTTTTTTTTTTTTACTCCATCCTAGTTTTCCCTCCAAAATCTTTAGAAATAACAAGCGAAAGAAAAGCACGCATTTCAATCTTTTGGAAACTTTCGACCAGTTTCCTTCTGAATGGACTCTTGATAGCATTTGTACTTATTTATTGGGGCAAGGTTAGTTGAGTTTGTTTGAATAGAATAGAATAGAATAGAATAGAATAGAATAGAATAGAATAGAATAGAATAGAATAACCTTTATTGCATTCAAAATACAGTGAAACTTGAAAGCTACTCCAGCACAGTGCCCAAGCACCACATCACATCACACTACACATTATTTAAAAATTAAAATAATGGTAATAGTAGTAACAACAACAACAACAATAATAATAAATCTAGTCCTTGGTGAGGTCCTTAAGGGGTCCTTGATGCTCTCTGAGCTTATTTGTTTTCTTGCAGACGTTTCATTACCTTAACTCAGGGGTCTTCAAACTTGACAGCTTTAAGATTTGTGGACTTCAACTCCCAGAATTCCTCCTCCAGTTATGTTAGCTCAAGAATTCTGGGAGTTGAAGTCCACAAGTCTTAAACTTGCCAAGTTTGAAGACCCTTGCCCTAACTAGCTAACATCTTCAGTGCTAGTCACTTTCAACCCTGAGCTACAAATATTCTCCTTTATCAGTCGAGTTTCTTCCTTGACTTCTATGGTCAAATCTTACTATGACCCCAAATAAAATTTAAACTAGCTTTCTCAATGGAGCTCGGAAATTCCTGCCATAAAATCAGCGTTCATCTCTATTAGTTGTACAGCTCTACGGCGAATACTTGGTTTGCCCCGAGCTTTGTTTAGGCCGCGCCGAGGAAGCTCAAGCGCAAGCGCGGCTCTTTCGTCCCGCCCACGCTTAGAATCATGGCGTCGGGGGCTTCGGAGGCCCGGGCTTCCATGGCAACGATGCCCGGCGTGACGGAACGGTATTTCACCCGCTGGTACAAACCAGGTAGTTTCATCCCTGACCCTCGCTCGCCTCCCCTCTTCGGTTCGGAGAAGAGCTGGGAAAGTGATCTACTGCGCCTTAAAAAAAAAAGAAGAAACGCTTTTTGCAGCATCAGGGATTTCCACCCAATCTTCCGGCTTTTCCCCTTGCGTGGGTTGTTATGGGGATGAAAACAGAGCAGAGTTGGCTGAGGAATTCTGGGAGCTGAAGTCAACCCTCTTAAACAGGGGTCCCCAAACTTGGCAACTTTAAGTCTTGTGGACTTCAACTCCCAGAATTGCTCCCAGCTATGCTGGCTGGAGAATTCTGGGAGTTGAAGTCCACAAGTCTTAAATTTGCCAAGTTTGGAAACCTCTGCTGTAAAGCAACAGAAAGCTGAAATAAGCCCACAAGCAGTCAAGGTTTCACTTGTCAACCACACTGCTTAATAATTTGAGTTACTGGTCCCAATTATAGTCTTGCATTTTATTCTGCTCTGCTCTTTATAGGTAACTTTTTCCTCCTTCTCAGCTACATGCATTTATTTGCCAGCCGATTTAGCATTTTAGTTATTTAAACTAAATAACTTCTGATTTACACAAACCTCTGCTAAAATTAAGTTTGTTAGCTATTAAAAGGCTACAACACTTTTTGGAGCATTTTGTTCAGTCAGCCTGAATCCTGCACAGAAGTAACTGCTAACTTTCTTTTCCTAGATGTAAAAGGTAATCAGTGTGAAGATCATTGCATATTGCAACATTCTAATAGGTAAGACTTTAAGTTGCATGCTTATTTACACTAAAATGCTTCTGTGTCCAATTATCATTCAAGAGAACCTAGTATGTTTTACAAGCCAGGTATCAGACCTAGTTTTAAAGGGACCACTTTCAAAAGGCAGTGGGTAAAGCCTGAGAGCTTTTCACCACTCCAGAATGCTAATCTTCTATTTTGATCTGGCAGAATATTCTACCAATTTACTTCCACCATTTTTGATCCCTATCTTGTGCTATATCCTCTATTTTGGCCTGCCACCAAGTAGTTATGTTATGATTTATCATGTAGAGACATGCTAACTAAAGGTACTGGTATTTTGTCCTTGTTTAGTTGATCTTTTTCTGTTTCCTTCTATATACTAACTAATGCAATTAAAAGATCTTTTGCAGTTGATTTCCACAACTATGCAGCCATGCTGGATTGAGATTGGCAAGCATAAATCAAATGCACATCTAAACAACAGCTCAGTTAATCTAATTATAGCAATGTTACCTTCACCAATGGCTTTTTTCCTTTAATTGAAGCAAAACACTAGTTTTCTTAAAATAAATTATAAATTATAATATTGATTACACTCATGTGTCCTTCCATTCTTTCTGCCCTCTATGCTTCAATTTTATGCTTTGCATTTTTGTCTTATTATTTTATTCTCATTTTAAAATTAATTTTTAAATTATATTGTGCAAGTGCTTCTGTGAAGTCTTGTTTTGAAAAAATATGCTTTGAATAAACAGAACTTCTTGTTTTGTAGAATCTGTGTCATCACTATAGCAGATGCCCATCCTCTCCTTCAAAAAGAAAAACCAATTAAGAGTATTAATTATCAGATTAGTGCAAACTGCAACAGGCTGCAAAATAAAGTTTCTGGAAAGTCTAAACGGGTACGGCTCTTTTAATTTTCATTATAACCACAGATCCATTTCATTTTGAATCTAGATTTTTTTTTAATCTACTAGGCTAGCTCAAAGAATTGTAGTATCAAGATTGATTATATATCCCAAGATTCAAATTGTTCCTTAATTCTTATCAGTATGCCCTTGTTGGCAAAACACTTCATCAGCAGACCGATTTTAAAGATGGGAGCAGTCTCAAAGAAAAGCAGATCAATGAGAGGATGGCCACTTTTTGGCATGTCCACTCATACTCATGTAAGTTGACTGCTTGGGAGTAAGTATAAATTTGGGCTGTTGAAATTGACACCACCACTACACAGCAAAATACAGAAAGATGCCATTGAATGGTGATCTGGATTTTTGCTCTCCCAATATTCAGTTGATGCTGTTCTCTACACTAGACCTAATGTAGTTAGCACTTAAGTGAAAATAGCTTGACAGCATATTCTCATTAGTATCTTCTCACATAAAGTTATTGAAATCAGTAGAATTAATTGGTCACGTCTGATATTGGTCTTTTCATTGTTTGGGGTAGCTGGATCAGAAATACTAGGATAGATTATATGTATTGTGAAGCAAGTTTTGCTGAGAAACAATATGATGCCTAAGGCAGTAGTTGATTATGATTCCAGATATTGGGAATCTTCCCTTGGCAAAGATTAATAAGCAGCTGGAATTATATGAGATTTCAGCAATTTCATTTATAACACATGGAAATGTAAACTCTCAAATACCCTTCTGTAGTTTTTGCATGAGCTTCTAAATTATATTTGGAGTTTGCAATCTATAATACAAAAGCTCCCCGCCACCCAAAAATTTAAATGTACCAGCTCTGTTCTTCATTCAACAAGCCTTGAAGACCTTGCTGTTTCCCCAAGATTTGGGCCAAGATGGAATTATGTGACAGGATTTGTCTGTTCCACCAGAATGACCATCTTATCCTGGTGTTATTCTATTTATTTTTAAATTTGTATGCTACTCAGAATCATCAAGACATTGGGTAACTTTATAAATATGGAAAATTAGTAACATGTTATAAAGCCTTCTGGATTTCATAAAAGACAGGGTTTTAATATAGGATTTCAGTACATGATCAGTTCTCCCAAATTAAAGGAGCCATGTTGTATACTGTAACTATGGTAAACATTGTTTCAAATGTTAAATTGTATCGGTGTTGTACATGCTCAGCCTCTGATTGTTAGTTTTCCAAGAATCCTAATTAGTTGTATGCTTTTCCCTCCAGGGTGCTCAATTTCTAACAGAACTTGCTCCTCTATGTCGAATTCTCTGCTTAGATGGAGAAGAGTATACCATCTATAGGTAAGCTGGTAAGCTGTTATTTATATTGTGTTACTCATACTGTTCTAGAACTTAATAAAATTAAACTTATTTGCAGCTGTATAAGAGGAAAATTAATAGAAGTGAATGAAAACATTCTGGAGAATCCATCTCTTCTACAAGAAAAGGTCAGGATTTCAAACTTGTTATTTGTTCTCTTTTCCTTCTGCCCCCTCCTTTAATTTTCTTACAAATATTTTTGTGTTCATTTTCTTAGCCTTCCACAGAGGGTTATATTGCAGTTGTGTTACCAAAATTTGAAGAAAGCAAAAAAGTAACTCAGGGGCTTCTGACAAGGGAAGAATATGAAGAATTTCTGTCAAAACGTTTTAATTCCACATCATTATGCAATACAAAGAAAGAGAACTCAGCAGAAGTATGAAATACATTAGGCATCTTCCAGTATATCCCATATTAAAGTGACCTTATGGATTTTCATGCTTTACTTTTGGGTGATTATAACCTTAATTGTTCATTTTCAGACAACAAAGTCAATGTTTAAGATCTTCCAAATGTTAATCTGTAACTTTACTATTGGATTTAAGGATGTAGTGCCAAAATATTGTATTGTTCTTTATATCAATAAAAGCCTTTGTTTGCTTAATTTCATCTGTACGTTATACTCACTTTCTACTTTATTAACCAAAACCCAATCTGAAAATGTAAATCCAGCAATCAATACTTTTTATTATTTTGTTTCTTTGAGGATTTTAGTGATGAAGCCGACACACGGTGCCTTAAGATGGCTGAGCAGCAACACTGAACCTATAAATTAACTAGTTGATACATCAGTCATTAACTTGTGTTGCAGAGGTTTGCAGAGTGAAGGTTCAAGGTTTTATAGGACCAAATATTAAGAATATGTTTAACAATTGCAACATTAATATAAATACCAGACAGAAGTGGAGAATGGGACTGGGGTTACAGAAGAAAAAAAGAGGTAAGGAGGTTAGAAATGCTTGCTTATCTTTTTCTGCCTCCCAATCCCTGCATTGCATGATACAGTCAAATATGATTGAGAATCATGTATTAGCTTGTGACTTCAAGTTGTCTTCTTAGCAAAATGTAAAGGACACAGGAGTAATTTATTAGTTATATAATTTTCAAACATACTCAGTTTATAGTACTTAAGACCGGCAAGGAGTTCTTCAATTATAACATTACAATCTGAAACATAAAACCATTAAAATATACAGATCTCAAGCAAGCTTGGAAAAGAACTGGCAAAGTAGGTAATGCCCTCTTTGAAGTAAGTATTTTTAATAGCTAAAACTTTTTTGAATGATCAGTCTTAAGCTTTCCTGTAACATGCTAAAAATGAAAGCTCAAGCTTTCATGTTTAAGGCTGTAAATACAATCACATTTATTAGGGAATTAGGTCTGACTGGTTATAGAAGAACTATTTCTGAAAAGATTCTTTAGATAGTGCTATAAAGATTGTATATAAAAATATAGATAAAAGGGAATAAGATAAAAGCAAGCTTTTCAATATAGTGGATTTTATTAATGCTGTTACTGATCTTTAATTTTAAATATTGCTAAAACTGTTTAAAAATGAAAATAAAATTATCATAATTAAAGTTTTATTGTAACTTATGTATCCAGTAGCAGCAACGTGGATTTCTTGGACAGCGTCTCTCTTAGTACTCTTCCTCACCTTCCTTGCCCACCTGGAGACAAATGTAGTTATCTATGGCAACATAATTTCTTGGCAAGTCACTTTAAGAGGCAAAGACTGAGCAGCTACTCAGCCAGTTAAGCTTTTTTCAAAACGGACTTCCCCAGCAAATAAAATTGGCAAGGATCACATTAGTGAGGGCTGTTAAACAAATAAAGGACAGCAGCAGCAACCACCACCAGTAGTTTTCCATGTAGCTTATCTGATATTATCCAGATCATCTGCGTGAACATTCAAAGCAGCATCTTTGGGGTTTGAAGAGTAAGACATTCATAATGTACGTGATTACAAAAATAGCAGTATTAATAGTGAACCAAAAGTTATTCACCATACAAAAATATGCAGCCATTAAATCTGACTGTTCCTTTTGCTAATTGCTAAGTACCATGACATCTATTAGATGTGAAAAGATTACATCAGCTTTTTCTAACCCGATTTTACCTTTCTCAAAAGAAAGCAATTAGGAGAAATTTAAAAGTACAAATCCAACATAGAAATTTGTCCATCTTCAATTCATTTATTCTCCAATACAGTGAGGCTTGCTACATGTTGTTCCAAGGATTTGATTCCAAAAGTGTTAGTCCTCCCAGCCAGACCACTGTTTTCTCTTGATGCTGCATGCTGGCCATTCCAAGAACAGTGGGCCATTAGATACCCATTTCCTGCTTTGTGCTGTAAAACAAGAAGCAATTAATAAAAATAGAAGTGGCATCCTACCCAGAAATGGTTTGTTTTGCCATATTTGGACATATCATTAACTCACCTGTCTATGTAACCTGAAGCTAAGTGGCAGAACTTGGGAAAGTATATCCAAAATATACTTCGCTTTCTGAATACAGGTATCCACCTAAAGTCAGTGCATTGAAGCAAAAATAATTTCACAATTCAGCTTGAGAAAACATTTTAAAAATGTAATTATAACTGTGAAGCAAGAAATATACTAGCTTCCGTGGAAGGAGTTTAATAATATAACTGAAGTAGCTAGTGCTATGGATGTATTGCACCAAACAGTATTTTAGGTAAAGTACAAAAACAGTAATTTAATACCCTTTTCATAAAAAGGCAGTGTTGTTTTAAGAATTGCCAGAATGAAGAAAAGATAGATAACTCAATGCCAAATCACAAAGTAAGCAAAGAGGGGAAGACAGCGTTATTTTGTTTGTACTGAACTGCCAAAGAATTATCCAATATAACCTTAACAATCTGGCCACAAAGACTGCTTTGGAAGGCTTACTGTACCTTTCAAATTCACTTGATGTAATCGCAGGTGGGAAAAGATCTTGGGAGACTGGGCAAGGGAGACACTGACAAAGGAATGGACAAATAAAGGACACCACAGCTTGCAGCGCAATAGTGGGTAGGAGCAAGAGGCTCAGAAAATACATTCCTTAATTTTTTGGGATGTAAAGAAAACAAGAATTGTACTTTCAGACTTTCAAGATTGTGTTAATACAGCCTTACAATAAAGTGGAATTAGCTCATCTGGTTGTGATTACTATCTGGTTAACCCGGCAAGGCCAACAGATGCTTTGCACCCAGAAAGAGAACTTAGAAACAAGCTCTGTATCTGGGCATATAGATACCTAGGAGGAAAGAAAGTAGTGATATAGCCTGAAATCATAATGCAGGGGGGTTTCCTTTTTATATAGAACAGAACGGAGAAGATATTTTTTTATATGTGCCTGGGAAAGTAGAATGGAAGGACTTCTTCCAAACATATGGGAGATATGCCATTTGCTGAAGGAATGTACAGCTATTTCAATCCTGCTGTATTTTTCAAACTCTCATTCCTATTTGCAAAGAATTCAAGAGAATTCCATTATAAGATCTTTTGCATGTGATCATGGAAATGAGTATTTTTATACAGTTTGAATTTGGGTAACCTGCAAGACAAGTAAAGAACACTTCATGTACCTGACTTATAGGCCCAGATGCTATAGGACTAGAAATGCTTGAACTATGTATGTGCTTGGCATAGGAAATCTGAATTATAAACCAGTCTTTTAGATAGGGGGACATCACATACACGCCTTGGAGGTGGAGGATTACAGTAAGAAGAATCATACATTTAAGTATCTCATTTAAGTATGAGATACATTTAAGTATGAAGAAGCCAAATACTAAATTGATGGATAGACCCATCTATTGTAAGACATAAGGAGTGATAGTGGGATATTACACATATGTCAAACTACACATCCTATAAACCTATAAATTATGTATAGTGCTAGTACTTGTATTGTTTCTCTTAGATGTAAGTATTACATTTTTTCTATTCTACTGTTTTGCTATGGAATAAAGCTTTGGTAACCTATACTGGTGTGCTCATTGTCAGTTAATTCAAAAGTACCTATAGCCCAAATAGGACACTATGATAAACTAAATGTGTTTCTAATGGGTTGCCCTATTAGCTTATATTTTATTTTGATCTGTGCTTCAAGCATCAAAACACAACTGCATCTCATCCATTCCAACTAACTCAAGGTCTCCTTAATTTAGCAACTGAGCACTACCATGTATCATCCATGTATTCTGTTCAAGATTTAACACACAGTTAAAATATTTCATTATCTACAAAATAAGATAGGAAAACAAAGTTTATAGGGAATGACTTTAAAAAAAATAATAACTAGCTTACTTTTAGATAAGTTGCAGTTTTACCCTGCGCGGGGGCTTTGGCTGTGACCTGAAGTTGCTGACATGCAGAGACCATCCTCTCAATCTCCTGCAGAAGCAGTGGTTTGTCGTCATCTTCAAGCTGAAACAGATGTTACTTAGGCATGCTAAACATGATTTATTTTTTAATTTATTTTATTCTTAAAATGGGTATGGCCACCAACTCACACTGATTCCAGCTTAGAAAAATAAAAACAAATACAAAACCTAATAAACCCTGGTGACAGCAATCAATCAAATATATGAAATGTAAGCCACCAAATACATACAAATGTATGTATAATAACAAGTATTATGGAAAAAATGAATAGCACAGATAGCTGCTATTGTATTAAGGTATAGGTAGTCCTTGACCATAGTTGAGCCCAGAATTTATGTTGCCAAGTGAGAAATTTGTTAGGTGAGTTTTGCCTCATTTTATCACTTTTCTTGCCACATTTGTTAAACGAGTCACTGCAGTTGTTAAGTTAGTAATAGGGTTAAGTGAATCTGACTTTCCCATTGACTTTGCTTACCAGAAGGTTTCAAAAGGGACATGACCCTGGGACACTGCAAGTGTCATCCATATGAATCAGTTGTCAAGCATCTGAATGTAAATCACATGACCATCGGGACAGAGCAACAGTCATAAGTGTGAAAAATGGTCATAAGTTACTTTTTTCAGTGCCACTGTAACTTCGAACGATCACTAATGTATTGTTGTAAGTCAAAGACTTAAAAAAGACTTTTAAAAAGTAACTGTCCTTAAGATTCAGATACTGTACTATACCTGATAGGAAAATATATGGAGAGCTGAAGTAAGTTTTAATCCTTCTGTAGCAAAGGCCTAAGAGGGAAAAGGATAGAGAGTTAAATGCAAAATGACTAAGGGAAAAAGACAAAACCTCTATTCTCCAAATGTGCGCACATCCAATTTGTAATCCGATTAGTCAAATTCAGAATAAATGTAGTTGACAAAACTCCCTTCTTTTTTCCATTTCCGAGCAAGAAAAAGAAAAAGTGGCTATCGATGAACTGGATTGCTTCATACAGTTTACATAAACAGGTGTTGCTTTTTATGTTGGGTTAGATAGTTCAGTCTCAAGAAATTCATAGCTTTACCCTTTTATAACCTTAGTTTGCAAACAAGAATACAGTCAAGAATAAATCAATGACAGATAGCTGAAAAAATATAGCAATAGGTCCACCGTTTCCTCACAAAATCAAATACCTATACAAGGTAATCGGCTGGCTGCACAACATAACTAGAATTTATTTTATTTCAATTGATTGAGAAGAGAGAATATTCACAGAAAAAAAATAATTAGCAACTTCAAAGTAGGATTATAAATTCTCTTTTCATTGCTTTATTACCTCTGCCTGGTGGAATAAGTCTTGGGTAATTTTCAGCAGTCCTTCCCCTCTAAAAGAGAAAGAAAAAGAATAAAATTCCACAACAATCTACAAATAATTTACAACTATGTCACTATGATTTTGGGAAACTCAGGAAGTAGAAGAGCAGAAAAGAAAAGAAATTATTCTACTGAGATGAAACTGGATATATAAAAGATATTTAACTGGATACACAAAAGGAACTGGCTGAAGTTTTAAAATTTGAAATATCTGAATATGAATTATAAACAGAATAACCTGGAAAATGTTTTCTTATGGAAACTACACAAGATACTTGTTAAAGAAATCTGTGTGGGTGGCTAAAAAGGATAAATCCTAGGACAATATTTGATTGAATTAAATATTAAGGCCGTTATAGAAAGAGATATAACTTTAGTTTATTTGATCAACTAATAAATTATTATTATTTTGCAATTTTCTGGCAATCCTTGATGGACTTTTTGTGACACCATGTTGATGTTTTATGGATGTTCTTATAGAAAAGGGATGAGAAATGGGATGAACAGATAATCCATTTAACGTTATAAGCACGAAGAATTACTAACTTTGTTTATACTTGTGATGAAGGTTAGATGTCATTTATATATTTCTTTATTATATTCTCTTTCCTTTTTCTTCTTTTTCTGGCATTTTATTCTTTCCATTTTCATCTTTCTCAAAATTTAATTTGTATTAGTTTTTACTATTGTTATTAAAATTCTAAATAAAAATATATATGTTCATAAATGTATGGATCTCTACAGAAGTGAAACAAGAAATTCTTGATACCAGACTAGTATTTTGTACAATAATACATATATGGATCCTCCCCCTCCCCTGCTTTTGATAAGAAAGTTAAAAAATGAGAAATTAAGGAACCCATGCTAATGCATAAGTTAAGACCTAGTACTAATATGATAGAAAATGCTCCAAAATGTATAAATGGGCAGCAGAATTTTAAGATATAAAGCAGATTATTATTTATTTGCACTTTTGTACTCTAATAAAGACTCAAAATAGTTTATTTTTTTCAAATCCTAACAGTTAAGTAAAATGTAGTAGAATATATAAATCTGTGCTCATATCATAGTCTTGTAAAATGTAAGTTTTTTTTTTAAATAACCCTATGTAGGATTAGCAAAATCTTGCAACAACATTTTCCAAATCCCTCCCCATTAACTAAAGCCAACGCATCTGAAATATAAAGTTGTTATATACATTATCCACTTGTTATGTGTATGTATGTGAATGACACATATGCACATATGTATCCCAGAGAATGAAACAGTTCCCATTTTTGGGTTTACATTACTTGTTTGAGTAGTATCTGGATTTTACTGTAATTCAGAAATTCTAGCTTTCTAAACAATATCATCTAGATTTGATATAGGGAGGAAAAGATTCAAGGCCATTTCTACAAACTATTAATTCAAAGCCATTTCTGCAAGCTATTCTGCCCTCTCATTGTTAACGCTTCCCCTTCTGCTACTCTTGTTATTACCTTGTAAATAAATACATGGAGTAAGCCATACTGGATAGACCTTGTCCATATCTTATAATCTCATTTTCTGGGTCTTCCCATTTCTCCATTTCAGAATCAACCCGCGTTGTTAGCTTATGAAGTTCTAAACCTGATTTTCCAAATTTTGTTTGCTCCTGCAAAGGAAAAGAGAAAATATATAATTTTTGTTCATTATGTAATTCAGACTAATTACTAGAATAAATTGGTGCTAATGAATAAAACAACATTTTACCTCATTATCAAGTCTGGCTGGCTTTAAGGCTTTTAAGTTTGCATTATGCTTCTGTAAAAATATTTTTAAAGAACAGAATTTGATTTTAATTTTTTTAATAAATCTAAATTAAACATATTTACTAGGAGCTGTAGTCAAGAATAGTAAGCTAGAGAAAATAGATTTCTAAGAGGGCTGATTCTGAAATAAGCCCAACCTTCTGGTTCTAGATTCTAGATAACTGAACCCAGTATTAGAATAAAGCAACTGTTTTGCTTAAATGAGCTTATTTCTATTTTAAAATTATGTAGTCAAGAGTTACATTACTATTGTAATTACACGACATACCCGTTGCCTGTGTTAAACCTTCAAAATATATGAAACAGCCTTATACAAACAACATCAACATCATCATATAGATCAGTGCTGTAATTAGCATTATCTTCCCTTAAAATCTCAGGTTATTTTAAATGTATCCTATTATAAAATACAGTAAGTACAATTTTTAAAGGTGTTAGGAACAGAACTGCAATACTATTTAGGCAGTGGTTGTACAGATTTGTAGTCAGAATATGATGGGGAAAACTCCAGCCCTAGGAAATGGGCTGGAGACTTTCCCACCATAAGGACATTCTGACCAGAACTCTGTACAACTACTGTTGTGCCTAGGAAACGGGCAGTGATACTTTCCACATGCAA
Organism: Notechis scutatus; assembly: GCF_049901735.1. NCBI lineage: Eukaryota > Metazoa > Chordata > Lepidosauria > Squamata > Elapidae > Notechis > Notechis scutatus. The sequence goes on from NC_142011.1 coordinate 123,439,070, forward strand.
TGGATGAATGCCATACAAATAGGTATGCTACCATTGATATGGGTAGGAGAAAACCACAAGAGTAGATTTTGATTAAAGCGTGTAAGCAGAACATCGAACAGAGGTCTCCAAACTTGGCAACTTTCAGACTTGTGGACTTCAACTCCCAGAATTCTCCAACCAGTTGAAGTCCACAAGTCTTAAAGTTGCCAAGTTTGGGGACTTCTGACATATGGCTGGCTGGAGAATTCTGGGAGTTGAAATCCACACTTTCAAAGTTCCTAGGGCTGGGCAACACTGATCTGGATGCTTTCAAAGTCATTTCAATAGAAAAACACTGTGCTCATGCAGGTCCACTTTTGTCAAATCATTTTTGGAATTTATATAGCCTTATTTATAACAGTAATAAAACCTAAGTTATTAAAAACAGATTTCAAATGATCCAGGCATTTTCTAACAAGAGAGCTGAGATCTCAGTACAAAAATGTACAAAGCTAAACATTTTTTGTATCAAAAGCTACTATACAAAGTAATTGGAAAAGGTTTTTTTTAATCTTGATCAAAAACCTATGTGATATAATAATTACAATAGCCATTAGGCAGTAAGATGGGTGTTTCTTTAAAGCTGGGAAATAGATCATATATTATTTGCCATTGTTGCAGAGTGTTGACATTACAATAAAGAATAAAGGAAGAAGTTTTGAGGGATGAAACAGATTGGAAATAAAATACTGGATGGCAACTGTAGTGTGAATTTCCTACTTTGATCATCTTGTCACCTTCCAACTCTATGTTTCTAACATAAATACAGAATTCAAACATTTCCCCTAGCACTCTTATGCAACTCTTAATATGGAAAAGAAAAGATACTGCAGCATTCTGCAGTTATTGCAGAAATTTAGCGACTCTTGCAGAATTCAGACTTAACATTAGTGTTCTAGAAAGATTAGTCTTTGACAACTTTACATCGCCTGCAATGCTATGTTGTTACGTGATTTACCTTTAACTTAGTGTGATATACAAACTCTCCTTACAGTCTTATATAAACAAGGCCAGGGTGGCTTGTTAAACAAATGTGAATATGTGGAGCGAACAATTAATTGATGAAAAGTATAAAGAAATCATCAGGCCCACAAAAATTGAACTTACCCCTGGTTTGGGTAGTGACAAGTATGCACGCTTCTCCCCTGAAAACAATACACCAAAATTGATTATGTACTATACTTCTTAAATTTTGTCTCCAGGTTTTGGAAAAATCATCATATAAAAATGTACCTACCCTTATTGGTTCTTCTTCATAGATCAGACAGGTTCTCTATTTGCCATACATTGCATTGTAAAGGGGAAATTCTGTTACTGCCTATACTTGTACTTATGGGAGATATTGACAGATTCACCAGAAACCTTTCCATTTAGTTGATAACGTTTCTAAAAATTTCCTTTATCTTTCTGAATGCCCCAGAGGAACAGTGGGGGGAAGCCTATATACCAGGTCCAGTGTAGCCATGATGAAAATCAAGTAATCCCTGGAGTAAAGTTCAGATTTTGTAATGGTATAAGGAGCCATTTACTTTTTGATAGGACCTTGACATTTCTTCCATTGAAATCAACACCAATATGTACTTTTTAAAGTTTTTGTTTTATTATATTTATCTTCCTCTAAGTCACGCGTGTCAAACTCACATCGTCACGGCAGCGTCATGAGACATATTGCAACTTTTCCAGTGGTGGGATTCAGGTTTTTTTTAAACTACCGGTTCTATGGCATGGCTTGGCTTGGCGGGTGTGGCAGGGGAAGGATACTGTAAAATCTCCGGTCAGAGGTGGTATTTGCTGGTTTTCTGAACTTCTCAAAATTTCCACTACCGGTTCTCTAGAACTGATCAGAACCTGCTGAATACCACCTCTGGACTTCCCCTCCCTTTGCTAAACCAGGTGGGAGCGAGGCCAGCACGTGATGCATCTGGCCCATGGGCCGTGAGTTTGACACCTCTGCTCTAAGTGGTTCAAGTCAGAGTGCATGAGTTACCCTTCATTTTAAAATACTAAATGATGGATTAAAATCAGCTACAGTATTTCATTAGTCTAGTGGAGACTTAAGATAAGTCTGATGTCGAATATTTCAGATTTGTTTCATAGAAAATAATAGGAATTTAAAATGCTCAATTTTGATCAGATGATATCAATATAAGAATCAGTTTTCCAATTCTGTGTGATGCAATTCAGGTAAATTCAGGCATTACACCAGTCAAAAGTTCAAAATCACCTTTCAAATTTTCCAAATAATTTTTCAAATTTGCCTCGAGACAATTCAAGTTAATTCAGACACAAGCAGCTTATTCCAACCAGCATTCAATATTAAAACCAATATTTGAACTTTCAGTTTCAGAAGCCAACCAATGCTTATCTGACTCCATTTTTCATCTTTCACCACTTTCATTTCTCTTGGACATCGTTTTTTTACTATTGAATTTCATTTGCAAATCAGGTATTCACTTCAGACATCTTACCAAATCATAATTTATGCAAAAGTTTTCAAATCAATATCAAAGTATTGATTGATTCTGAGTTTCCTGAAAAAAAGAGGGTCATCTATTCATTCTGGGGGGACCCAGAATGTTGGGGGTAATATGCTGACTCTGTAAAACCGCTTAGAGATGGCTGCAAAGCACTGTGAAACAATATGTAAGTCTAAATCTATTGCTATTCAAAACTTACATTAGATAGGTAAACTTCCATAACTGCTACTAATTGGTAGTGCACCTTCTTAATTACCAATACTTAAGGTCATATTATTTGGAGAATTCTTATGGCATCCAGATGTGATGTCTGAGCTTGCTATTTAAATTTGAAATAGGTTGATCTGATATTTAAATATCCATTCGATAATCATAGATGATTAGAAATACAGAGAAATTTAAGATCAGACCAGCCACCCACTTGGTTTCTGTTTGTCAAGAAATAAATCCCATTTTTCTTTGGTCATCCTAAAAATGCAAAGATTGACACTTCTACTTGCCAACTTGATAGACGGCCATGGGATTATAACTGGGGTGGTGGTGGTGGCAACCAGCTTGCATTTACAATTGCAATGTCTTGCCATGAGAGTATCACAATTTGCAACTTTCTCAGATGGCTTCTGACAAGCCAAGTCAATTAGGGAAACCAGTTTGTCTTGCATAATTTCACTTAACAACTGTGGTAAAATGGTAATAGAATTGGGTACAGTGATGTCATAGTTTAATGAGTGCATTACTTAGCAACCAACATTCCAATATCAAATACACATACACACACGCACCATATGTATCTCAACACACACACACACACAGTATTATACACACAAATAGTATGTATATATTATACACACATACACAAACACAAATGTTTGTGTATGTACATATGTATATGTGTGTATAGTATATACACATATCTATACATACATGTTGAGATAGATGTTAAATGTATAGTGGTGCCAAGTGACAGCAACATCGGGAATGGGTACGAGAAACTGGAAACGCCTCAGGAGGAACTAGAGAGGATGTGGAAAGTAAAGCCGAATTGGTCCCAGTTGTGGTAGGGGCACTTGAGGCTGTGTCTTCTAAGCTAGCAAAGTGACTCCAACAGATCCCAGGAACAACAGCAGAGCTCTCTGTCCAAAAGAGTGCAGTGCTAAGGACAGCTAAGATAATGTGCAGAACCCTCAAACTGCAGAGCGCACCCAAGAGTGAGAAAGACCTACATTACCCATATGGGTGAGAAAGGAATTGTTTACACACACACACACACACATGCACACGCCCATCCATCTACTTATCCCCTAATAGAAAACTATCACACTATATTTGCGATGGAGGTAGAAAGCCTGTCCCTAATTCATGGACAGCAGGGAAATGTAGGTGACCAAGGGCTTAGCAAACTCTCAATTTTTGTTTCTTGAAGCCCAATAGGGTGTTGGTTTATTTACAAGGCTGATATAATTACATCTGACTTATGCATCATCACCAAATACATCTGTTCCAGGTCTATTCAAAAGTTGCATTTCCACAAGCAAATTAAATAATGGTTTTTATTAACGCATATGAAGGCTAGCTATGTGAACTGTTCACATTAGATAGAAAAAGCCTTGCTACAAAAATCTTTAAATACAACTGTTCTATTGAAACATGTTTACCAGATGGTGCACCATCTGCAAAGATCGAAGTTGACGTTCTTCCCTTTCCCTTAGCCACATAGAATTATTATAGAAATTCATTCTTTAAAAAGCCGGGGAAATGCATTATGTTTCACACATAATGGAATATAAAGGCAGTGTTGCCCTCTTTCTTTTTTTCTAATTATCTCAAACTGAGACCACATACAGTTTCCATGTGACGAGAAATAAATTTCTGCCTGGTCCAGCCATTCTGTCTTTTACTCCTCCACAAATAAAATATTTAGAATACCAGAAGAATAAGTTTTTAAATCTCATGTTTTATGACAGAAAAAAAAACCATGGCCACCTTGAACTTAACTTTTTCAGTTAATATTAAACCCCAAGTCATTTAGTAGAACATATGTAAAAGTAATTACAGCTACGTATTTCATACCATCTTAATTCATTCCTGATTTCTGCCAGTCAAAGGAGTGTCTAAGACCACCTGCAGATGCAATGAAGCAATTTAATATATGGGGAAAAGGAAAGTAAGAAAGGCAACTTGGAGAAGATTGAGATGAAGAGCATTATAGAAGGCCAGGGTGAGGTGTAGAAGCAATTTAGAATTAAAGCCATTACATTTCTGCATTTCCCGTGAAGTAGAGAAAACAAACCAAAATGGAGCCAAAACGATTCATTGTAAAACTGAAATTGGTTTATTAGAAAATGTCCAGCACATTTGTTTGCTCTTTAGTCTTTAACCATAATCAAAAGCAGAGGGCTATTGCCTCACAGACATAGTTATTCATCACATGCCAATACCAAACTCAATATTTTAAATTAGCAATTTAAAAATAACATTACCATAAAAATATAGTATGTATAAACTGATGAGTTAAGTGGAGTGGGTTAGCTTGGGCATAGCCTCAACTATCATCCTGATATGCTAACTGTATCTATCTCTTACTCAAAATACTAAAGATATATCTCCCATTATCAAGAAAGCAGTCCCATTTTTTTCTATAGAAAAAGGCAGAATCAATTACTATGATACTTAAATTTTTAAAATATCTAGGAAAATAATGTGTTTTAGTAATAAAAATATAACCTGATTGCCTGCCAAGATACCAGCTAATTAAACATGCCGTCCCATTAATTTAAATAGGAAACTTAAACACCCCTGAGATGTCAAGGACTTAAAACACATCATTCTGAAAATAAATTCTCTCACTTTAAAAATTCTCTTTTACCTATGTTGGATTAATGCGATGGTGAAATCATCAGCTAGAGTAAAGAGGCAGTCTAGCTTGAAGTTGCTCCATGGGAGGAAGCGGCAAAGACCAAACAATTAAAGCCTTTCTCAAGGGTATGCAGTGAGTCTGGCAAGATTGTTGTAAATATATGTTCAACAATAACGAAACAGGTGAATGAACACATCAGTACGCTTTGGATGCTTCTGGATCGAAAGGATTAGCCAACTATAAGCTGTTGTCCAGGGGGACGCCCAAATGTGTTAACAGCACATTCTTTGGGAAGGCTCCGTTCATGTCCTTTTGACATGAAAGTTATAGAGTGGACCTATGGAAAGCTATGAAGAACCAACACTGGATGAAAGCAACAGAGGGGCTGGCACCCGGATCTAATGAAAGCTGGGAAGTATGGGAATAACTGAATAGTTTGTGCACAGGTGCAAGACCCAGAGACAAATGGGGCGATCCAGTGGCTTCTGCTCTTTGCGATTGTGGTGACATACAGACAACAACACACACGTGTATCTGCCCTTTGTGTCCTGATCAGTGCAATGCGATGCAACACAATTAATGTTGCTAGTTTCTTGGCAAGATCTGTTTAATTTGTATATATTTTAATCTTGTATTTTATATTTTAAATTGTATGTCATATAGTATGCCTTATTTTGATTGTGAAGCTTCTGACACAACTAAACAAACAACAATAAAGAAACTATTTTGGCCTATTCACAGAGTTATTATGGTTCTTTGCCCTTGACATTAATCTCGCCAGATTCAGTGCATTCTCTTGGGAACAGGCAGATAAAGGCTTCAACAGTCTGGCCTCTCCTACTTCCTCCTACAGAGTGACTCCAAGCTAGACCAGCCCTTTACTATCTCTCCTCTCCTTTAGACAATGATTCCAACATAATTAATCAGTATACCAAAAATCTCTGATCAGTGAAATGACATTAGGAGCCACTTATGTTTCCTGTATCTTCCTGCAAAAAAGGATGTCAACTTATAGCACAGAGAAACTGCACTTGTTGGAGTTTTACACAGTTCTTAAGAGCACATGAATCCTATTCTCCTAATACACTTATGAGAAAGTCTTTTTAAATATGACTTGTCTATATGTGAGGTCATATCTAGGATGGCAAAACATCCAAGCTAACTTTGACTCTTACAGTATTTAATTTCTACAAACTTTGTATTATAAATAATTAAAATTGCCTACATAATGAATTTATAACTCAAATTCAATTTACATTATTCAACATACATTTAATTCTGGTTCAGCTGCTGCTCTTGGCTCCTCCATGCGTTTGAAGTGCCATTCATATGAGTCCTTCTAATCCTATTTTGCCTAAATGTGCCTAAATGTGTGAAATGTGTGTGTAAGTTGCCTAAATGTGTGAAAAGATCAGTAAAGAGAGAGGAGTAGGCCTGTATCTCATTGATAGCTGTCCTCGTGTAATAATTATACCCATGTTCAAATATTCACAAATACAGATCTCCTGCCTGAAAAAGAAAAGGCCAGGTGCATGGTTTTATTCTCTTGTATACCGAACCCTCCCCACATACTTAGACACTGAGTTCACTTATCACGCTAAGCATTTTTATTTATTTCATTACAGGAATCCACTGGTTTACTGTGGCTTATATCCAATGGCTAATGATGTAGCAGACTAGAAATGAAAATTTAACAAGCCAGATATTTAAACTCAGTCAGAATATAAAAACATTGTCCAAAAGCCAAATTAAGGATTGTGTTGATAGAAGATTAAAGACACTAGATAGTTAGCAAATCACAGAAAATGTGACATAGCAAATTATTCTGTGAGATGGAAACATTTCCCTGAATTTAATACTATATGTCAGCAGCCCCCAAACCTTTTGGGTACTAGAGACCGGTTCCATGGAAGGCATTCTTCTCCATAGAGCTGCTACGAGCATCCAGAGAGTGGGAGGTGCTTAGTCTGCTTGGATAGGCTGGGCTTAATTACTAGGACGCTGTTACTCCTCCCTGGCTCCCCCCTAGTGTCCCCCAGTTTTAGCTCAGCCTTTGGTTCAATAGGCAGCTTTCCTTGGCAGGAACTTGAGGTTTGAATAGCTTTCCAATACACCAATTTGATTCTACAATTTCTAATTTTTTCCTCAGCAAAATCCATCTGCAATTAGAGTGAGAAGCAGTCGGAACAATCGCGGATCGCCTTTGGCGTTCCATCTGAATTCGTGCCCATAAGGGCAGAGGCTTAGAACCCTGTCATTCTAATTCGGTAATCGCGCCTTTTCAAAAGATGAAGTTTTCCCTTTCTTTCACTCTAGCGTTCCTCATGCCCCTTGCCATTGCATTTTCGATCATTTCGCGCTGTTTTAAAAAGAGCACGTTCTATCTCATACCTCTCAAGAGGCGATTCCTCCCCAAGGAGAATGCAGGGGTGGGGGCGTTGGAGCCCTGATTCTCCCCTCTCTGCTGCTCAATTGCATGATAGCTGTTTATCAATTAGGTTGGGTGGCAAAGGTACAGCTGTTTTTGGCGCCCAAAATACGTCTGCGCCATTTTGATCTGGGGACTGTTCGCCATCTTAGCGCACATTCCCAAGGCCACAGGGACCATTAGCATGTTGCATCGCGTGGTCTTTGCTGGGTCTTTTCCCAGTCTACTGTTGAGAGGCTTTAACCCCCTTAAAGCTCTAGACACAGAGCCCAGGGAAAAGAAAAATTCTACTCCCTTTAGCTCTGGTTTGGGAGATTAATTGATTGGTATTTGTTGGCTGCCCCCACAGTTCAAATAAGTATACAGAGAAACAGCACCGTCAGCCAGCACCAAAGCCTGGGACCTGTGCAGTCAGCTGTTGAGGGCCTATTAATTGCAATGAATTGCCCTATCATTTAGTGTTCTCAAATTTGGCATACTTGATCTTTATGAGTACATTGAGACATTAGTTGTTTTATTCAATACATTTTATATATTAAAGACTATATCTATATATCTTTATATAGATAATACATACATTTATTAATTCACTAATATTTGAAGATAATACTAATATTAATAATAATAATAACAGAATAATAAAAGTATCAACGCCTCAATTTTAGTTATTTCATATAAAAAATAGGAGAGTGAGTGTTGATTGGGTTCCCCGTCCTTGTTGTGGTACAGGAGGTCAGACGCGCCAACCGTCCATATATATCTATATATCTATATATATCTACATATATCTATCTATATCTATATCTATATCTATACCTCGTAGGTCTGAGGTTCTTTAAAGGATTGCAATGGCAAGCAGAGGTGGAACCAAGGCACAGACCCAAGACAAATCTAAAAAAACTAAGGGTCCTTCAAAGGTCACAGAGAAGGATGCCACCCAATGCCAAAAAGCATTGGAAAAGCAAATTGAAAGGCGCACAAGGGAGGCTGAGAGGATTTCCCAGCCTCCCACTCCAACTCTACAGCCTCAGATTCAATGCACCCCTATACCCTTAGACTTGTCCATGCCATCTCGACCACCTGGCACCATAACATCAGGTGTACAGGCTTCGAGACAAGCCCCTGAAGCAACCTTCATGCCAACAGCGGCCGGCCTATGCCAGGAGGTGTTCCTTCCAGATGAGGTCCCAGAAACAATGAAGGCATGGGTGGAATTGGCGATCCGCAGAGGAATCACAGCGGGAGTGCAACAATCCATCATGGCCAGGCAGATCCCAGTGTCGGAATGCAACTCACAGTCAATAAGATCTCTATGCAGAACTGACCTGCATTATCCTCAGGTACCTCCCCAAGGGGAGCTTTCTATGATTTCCCATATACATACACAAGATGTACAGGAGGAGGGAGGAGAGGACCAAATGCAGCAAGTAGATGCAGTCTCACTTCACAATAGTGAAGCCCCCCTGGAGGCAGAACCCCTAGAAAGAGGCATATCAGATGACGAGGACATCAAGCCTGACCAACCTACTTTTACCTGTCTATTTCGCCCACAACCTTTCAAATCACTCCTATTTAAGTCCAAAACCACAGCTCGCCTTGACAAGTCTCCCTCTGCCCAACAACCAGAATCTCAAGAGCAATTGGAGGATCTGATTTTCTCACAACCCATTAACGAGGTTGATGTTATTCCGGTTCTACAAATGTTTTCAGATCTGATCCAGAAACAGTGGACCTCAGCAGCAATGTACCCACCCCCCACAAGCTTCGATAAAAAATTCTTTAATTTAGCTTCAGACTTTTCTGATTCCCTGAGTACTCCTGAAGTAGATGAGCCAGTAGTGGCTTTGGCATCCTCCTCCACTATTCCCACTGAGGCGGAGGATGCTCTTAAACCAGAGGAGAAGAAAGCCGAGATCGCTCTCAGAAAGGCACATCAATCTGATGTGTGGGCCATAAGGGCGGCAACAGCTGCATCCTTCTTTACTAGGACCTCCCTCAGATGACTCTGTCACCTGAGGGACACCATACCAGATTCTAATATTAGGGCGCATCAGGTCATCGCCAAACTGATTGCAGCTGCAGAGTGAATGCTACATTGTGGATGCTACATTCAATTCGGTCAAATTTTTGGCTCGGGCCATGGCATCACAGGTTACAGCCTGCCGATTGTTACGGCTTAGACATTGGCAAGCCGACACCAAATAAATGGAAGCTTGCTTCTTCCCCAATTTCGGGTGATAAATTGTTTGGCGCTGCCCTAGATCCACTGCTAATCGAGACCAGAAGCAAGAAAATTCTCCCCTCCCTCCTCCGTTGCTCAGACACCAGGAATTATCAACCCTTTCAGAGGCTCCTTTCGTCCCTATTACCAAGGTCCATTCTCCATTAGATTCCAGAGGTTACCAGGATAAAGGGCATCCAACAGTCTGATAGATCGGAATTCACCGACAGACATCATAGGGGAACACAAGGGAAGAGACCTTTTAGAGGAACAGGAAACAGAGGTTTCCGTCGTCCAAGATAATTCCAGGGAACTTGCTCCCATTGGAGGACAATTAAGATTCTTTGCAGACCGTTGGGACTCCTCTACATCGGATTCCTGGGTTTGCGACACCATCAGATTTGGCCTGGCTCTAGAATTTCACTCCACAACCCCGAACTTTTTCATGAAATGCCCTCTCTCCAGGGACCCAATTAAAAGGAACCTGATGCAGACAGAGATCAATCACTTACTGGAAATTAAGGCCATCCAACCGGTAGCCCGGGATCAACAAGACCAGGGGTTTTACTCTCTTCTTTTTGTAGTCCCTAAGAGTTAGGGGGGATGGAGGGCAATACTAGATTTAAAACAACTTAACCGTACTCTATCGCGAATTTAAAATGAGTACGTTGTAATCTATTCTGCTTAGCATAAGGGCGATTTTTTTAACTTCCATCGATCTGACAGAGGCCTACCTACACATACCAATTAGACCTTATAGCCTTCTACTATAACAATCAACATTTTGAATATGTCGCCCTGCCCTTTGGGTTGTCATCTGCCCCAAGGACCTTTACAAAGGTTCTGGCAGCTCTGGCTGCCCACCTTCGGGACACTTCTGTCAGACTCCAATGCTACCTGGATGACATTTTGATATTCTCTTCCTCATCCAGGCAGGCAGAATTGGATACTCAAATTACATTGCGAACACTTCAACAACTCGGTTTTTCCATTAACTGGGCAAAGAGTCACTTATCTCCCTCAACTCATTTATCTCACCTAGGTTCGGTAATAGACACTGTTAAGGGACGAGTGTTTCTATCCCGAGAGGCAGGAGCATCAAGAACATAGCTCAGACTATCTGAACCCTAAAACAGGTTCCTCTGGCCGATTTGTCAAAATTACTGGGGAAAATGATCTCCTGTATCTCTATTATTCCTTGGGCCCGGTTCCATGCTAGATCACTCCAATGGTTCTTCCTTCCATACCAAAGATCAGGGCAAAGCAACTCCAAGACCCGAGTATTTGTTCCAACAAAAGTCCTGCTCTCTCTACACTGGTGGACCGTTCCAACCATCAACAAGGGTTGTCCTCTGAAAGAGCCCCACAGACTCACCATCACCAGATGCCAGCCTGTTTGGATGGGGAGCACACTCCCAGTCCCCCTTGGCTCAAGGATGTTGGTCAGCAGCAGAACGATCGAACAGCATAAATTGGTTGGAACTCAGGGCAGTCCATCTAGTCCTTCGCAGTTTCCTTCCTCATATTTGAATGAGAAACATCCTCATACTTACAGACGTCACAACCAAAGCACATATAGACAGACAAGGGGATACCCACTCAAAACAACTCATGTGGGAAGCAAAGACTGTGCCTTTGGGGCGGAAAGGAACTTGGGCTCCATCACAGCGGAACATATTTCCGGACTGACAAACACACAGGCAGACTGGCTGAGCAGGGCCACAGTCGACCAATCAGAGTGGTGCCTGCACCCAGATCTGTGTCAGGAGACGGTTCAGAGGTTCAGTCTGCCAGTTATAGATCTGTTCGCTTCTCCCCTGAACTCGCAGCTCCCGAGATTCATTTCAAGATACCCATCCCAGGGGGCGGAGAACATCAACACCCTCCGTTGCCAGTGGCCCCAGGGACTCCTCTATGCCTTCCTACCTCTCCCATTGATACCCAAGGTGATCCAAAAGCTGCTGGACGAGAAAGCGGAACTGATCTTGGTGGCACCATACTGGCCCAGGAGGCCATGGTTCGCGGATCTCAGGGGCCTGTCCATAGAAGAACCATGGAAAATTCCACCGCACAAAATTCTGCTCACCCAGGGACCGATCCAACACCCAGACCCTCAATGGTTACACTTAGCCGTTTGGAGGTTGAGCGCAGACATCTAAGAAAGGAGAATTTCTCGACCAGGGTGATCAACACCATTCAAGCAGCTCAGGGTCCTTCTACAAGCCGTATATATAATGCCACATGGACTATCTTTTATAAATGGTGCACTAAATCCAAGGTGGACCCATTTTCACCATCAGTGGCACAAGTTTTAGAATTTCTTCAAGATGGTCTCAACAGGGGTCTCTCTCCAAACACTTTGACAGGTGGCGGCTATTGCCTCGGTGGTGATCTGGGAAGGTCTAACATCCATCTCCCTCCACCCACAGATAAAGAGTTTTCTTAGGGGCGCCACAAATTTATGTCCACCAGTGATCCATTGTTACCCTACCTGGGACCTTAACAAGGTACTCACAGCATTCACCAAGAGTCCATTTGAACCTCTGAAAACTACTAGTCTCCATTTTCTCACATGCAAGATAGTTTTCCTCATAGCTATAAGCACGACGTATCTCAGAAATAGCTGCTTTATCAGCCCGAAAGGACCTCTATATATTTCATACTGACAGAGTGGTTCTTCGCCCAGACCCCACGTTCACACCAAGTCAATTCTGCTTTCCACAGGACACAAGAACTAGTACTCCCAAACTTTTGCCCAAAGCCTTCTCAGGGCCTAGAGCATCAATGGCATCGACTGGATGTCCGCAGAGCTCTCTGTACATACCTACATCGAATGGTTCCTTTCCTTTCAGGAAGCCCTGAAGCCCTTTTTATATCTTTTCAGCCAACTACTCAGGGGCAGAAGGTCTCACCTTCAACGATAGGCAGGTGGCTGAAGGCCACGATAGCCAAGGCATACGAGACTCAATCATTACCCGTGCCTAGAGGCATCACGGCGCATTCAACAAGGAGCGCAGCAACTTCAGCAGCCTGGGCCACGCAAGCTCCTATAGCAGAAATACGTAGAGCGGCAACATGGGTCTCCCCATTGCCTTTCATTAGGCATTACAAAATTGATATATTTGCTTCTGCTGAGGCCTCCTTTGGTAGGAGGGTGTTACGAGTCCACTCGGACAGTGCTGGGGCTCCAATCCAGATGGAGACCCTCCCGTAGGACAAGCCAAGCTTTGGTATGTCCCACTCTCTGGATGCTCAGAGCTCAATGGAGAAGGGGCGTTGGTACTTACCTGATACGCCCGGTCTCAGTGAGCTGCGACGAGCATCCAGCCCCACCCAATATCCATCTGGTGGGGTCCTGTTCCGGCCAATCAAGATATACGTAAAAAAAAAGAAAGAAAAAAAAGAAAATGAACATGACAATCGAGAGGGTGGGGGTTGCATCACCTTGTCTTCGCCAAAACTGGGGGACGCTAGGGAGGAGCCAGGGAGGAGTAACAGTGTCCTAGTAATTAAGCCCAGCCTATCCGAGCAGACTAAGCACCTCCCACTCTCCGGATGCTTGTTGCAGCTCACTGACAATGGGCGTATCAGGTAAGTACCAACGGCCCTTTTCATGGACTGGGTGTGTGTGGTTTCACATGCTGCCTGGATGGTACTTTGCTCACTTGTGCGGCCCAGTTCCTACTGCATTATAAACAATATCTGCATCTTAGCACTATATACCTGTGTCCCACAAAATAAATATAGAGGCCTCATTTTTGCAAGTGGTCTTTAATTTTTGCTTTCAATATGAAGATAAAAATGAAGATAAATCAGCACACAAAGTGTAATAGGCCTTGACTCATTAAAAGCAATATGCTAGAAAGCGAGGGCCATAATTAGATATGTGTAACTGTCTTCTTAGGCATTCTGCAATGGCTTTGTAAGTTAAAAGCTACTGTTACTTGCCTGATTTTTCTATAATGTCAAGCCAGATACTGTACATGATTTTGTCCCGAGTGATTATGTTCAAGAAAATACTCAAAAAAAAATCAATTCATCAAACAATATTTCTATCACAGAAAGAATGGCAGTATTTAGTGTTCTTTTCTGTAAAACTGAAAACCCTTCTGAAGAAAATTAAATTATGCAGAGGAATGAGAAATCTCTCAACAAATACTACTATAGTGCCTGTGGCAAGGATGTTAAGAGACAGATTTGCTCTTTATAGTTTTCTAAATGCTACACAAATACCAGGTGACTTACCACAGAATATAGGCCAAAAGTTGTGGGCAGTCATCAGAAAGATCCCATCCAAGCAGAAACGACAGCAGTTTAAAAATCAAATAGCTAAATTCACTACATTGTGAAGTCAGCAGAGAGCATAAAAAAATAATAATAAGGATTTCTTTCTTTTGCAAGAACACTAGACAGTTCGGGTCAGACTGAAAGAACTTTTTATATTTCCATCGCCCCCTCAAAACGTTCAGCTGCTTTGAATTATGAATCACTTCCTTGAATACTTGAAAATGTATTGCTGATCTACACAATAACCTCATTGTACAATAAGTTCTATTCCTTTAAAATTCTTTTTAAAAAAACCCATTCCTTTAAAATGGTGGCCCTTCAACTACAATACTGTGGTTCTTAAGAGAGATCCTTAGACATGCTGCTTAGCACCCTTTTCTGTAATATATAAATGAAAGAGACAACTGAATGCAGCAATGTAGCACACGCCTGATTTATGTAGACCTATCAAAAGTGCTCCCACATGATCTTAGATATTGGGGAAGAATTTTAGGTCTGATAAGCAGAGATTTTTCTATTATCATATAAAAGAAGATGAAACAAAGATTGAAAATCACTTAACTAAAAGCAATAAATATGCTTTTACTTAGGTGAAACTGTGCTTTCTAGTCTCACAGGATTCCACTGAAATTAAAACTATAAAAGGTTCAGTCTCAGCATGATATACATTATCTCCTTGAAAAATAGAAGACAAGATTGTTTGAATTATTATCTAAATACTTCAGAAGTCTGCCTGACTTTAAGCTACATCACAGGTACTCTAATATTTGCTAGATTGATAATTATGAACCGTGAACACAGGGTGGACACATTCCAAGGATCTGCCATGTTACTGATGGGTTTTGGCAGTTTGTATGTTTTCCCTCCATAGGTACTGTAATATATTTTAGTGTAGCCAACCCCAAAACACCCACAGAGTAGCTAAAAGTGTTAAGTGGCTTCGAGTTGTAGTTTGTTGGTTTTAGGAAGAATGTAGATCACCACATCTCAAAGCGAGAATACTCAGAATATGCATGCGCTGTAAGCCGGAAGCTTGTATTTAAGGACAGTAGGTTGTTGGTACTTAGGAACAACCTGCTCACCTCGTCTTCCTTCAAACACATCACTGATTTCTCTTAAGAGCAAGGACATGTCATTCAGCTGAGATTCCCAAGCCTCACAGAATACATCCAGATTTTCTTTTGCAATTTTACTGGAAGGATGCAATGTCAGAGTTTCAGCAGCAGAAATTATCTGAAGGAAACAAAACAGGCTGTCATACATATACAATTCTGTATCAGCGTCCACCTCCACAGGACAAAAGATAAGCTGTCTCTCATTTGTATTAAAAAAGGCTATATAGCATTTGCTAACAAAGCTTTTTTTAAAAACAGAGGACTTTCATAGGGAATACTATTGTATTATAAGTTGTATTAAGCGACTGGCAGTTTTAAACTAAGTAAGCTGAGGGAATATAACTGTATTATAAGAAATCTTACTTTCAAGAAGATTTTGAAAAGGATTATTAATTTATTCTTCTGATGTAGGGAAGGTCTTCCAACAGAGTGAAATGGCTCTAAAGAAGCACTTCACTGATTATATTATCAGGAACAGTTATTGTGAATCTAGCATCATAAATCATGCTGGCCATGATTATTGTTTATTAAACATGATTCCCTATCCAGAACTTTCTTTGAAGAGATTTGTTTTGTTTTGCTGACTAAGTATTTAGGAAGTCTGTATGTATGTTTAACTTAATAGTTAAACTTAATAGTTAAAAGATACTTTAATATTATTATTCCATGCCCAATATATCTTTTCCATTATGAAATTGATCTATTTTCAAATATTGATGGAATATTGACCTATTTCCACATGAGAACAGTACATATTATGGACAGTTTTCAGTTTCTGGCACCTGAAGCTAAAGTATTTGAAACAGAATTGAAAAATTCAACTGGAGCAAATAGTCATATAAAATTACAAATACCTGAGGCCCAGTCACATGAAAAGTATCTTCTGCATGGAGACAAGTAATTTCAAGTGGCTCTGTTCCAGAGACATGTCTCAATAGATGGCACATCTATACAGAGAAACAAAACAATCCAACATAATAATAAAACCTAAGTATGAATTGTGGAATTTTTATGGAACATATATGGTGGATACCAACTGAATCTTTTAATATACATTGAAGGTCTAGATATACAATATCTAGAGATTCAGGTTTATTCTTGGTAGAAAGCTGAACATCTGCCTGACATCTAAGCTGACATCTGACAATCGTTTGTCATCTGAACTCCTGTCTCTCCAATCTTGACCTTTCAATTATCCTAAATAAGCCAAGGAACATATGGCTGGGGCAAAGACTGAAAGGAAGTAGTCAAAGCTAGGAAAACTCCCTGAAATTCTACTTCTTTCTATTTTTTTAAAAAAGATATTTGATGTTATCTGTAATCAATTTCCCCCAGGATTGTTAAGAATCAGGTGGCATACCAGTTTAATTAACTATAGTTGCTGTTATTGTTATTATTATTTTGTTCCATTAGCATGCTTACTTCTCCTTTTGAATCAATGGTATGAAAAATATGGTAGGACCGGTACAACTACTAATCAGCTGTTGGTTTTAAGAACAGATATCCCGTCTCCAAGCAGCTTTCACCAGAAGGGCGTTCTGAAGAATAAAGCAGTAGCACAAACACAGCACCTCAATTCCAAAAATCTGAAGATTTTCTGTAAAAATTCTTGTTGAGTTCTTGTCAACTCGTAAATCATTCCTATGTCTGTTTCCTAGTTGCCATGGGAGAGGGAAGGCCTGAGGGAGCAGTGCAGCAGATGAAGGCCAGAAGCACATTCCAAAATCCTTCATTGGAGAGTGTGATTGACGACACCCAGCCCTAAATGTGTTTCATTGGAGAATCTGATTTATGACACATCCAGGGAGGTGGGAGGAAACAGGGTCATAGGTGGTAGTAAATTACATGTCTCAGAGTTGGCTTCATAGGGTTAGTGCCAGACATGTTGATCCTAATAAATCTTGGATTCTTTTGAAGCTTGGCTTGAGGCTCATGATTTAATTGAGGCTCATAATTTAATCAGAGCAATCATTGGAACCCTGACAGTTCTCTTACCAGAGTTGGGGATATTCCTTTTTACTTACTTTGGTGAAGGAGAGAGGCAGCAGTTGGTCTTTAAATGATATGGTGGGGTAAGTATAAAAAAGTGGGCTGGGCCAGGATAAAAATTAAATGTATATACAAAGAAAACACAGCTCATCTGATTATTCCCTGTGCTAATAGTAATTCCTGACCCATTAAAATTGCAATTCAGCAATATTTTTTTGAAGAGAATGAAGATCGGGGGCACATATATGACCACTGAAAGGGTATTCCTGCCTAATCAAATCTCCCAGCCAACTGCAGTAGTTTTTATGGTAGCAAGCAATTACTAATACCACTATTAAAGAAAAAAAAATGATAATTTTAATGAAGTACCCCAAATAAGCGGAATTTAGGTCATCTTTCTGAATATAACCCAAACTTACTTCGATCAATTGGTCTTTCTGTTCAGACAGCTTATAGCTATGCTCTGCAATAGCTTCTATATTTCCTTCTGCTCCAGAGGCTTTCAGCGCTTTCAAAACAAGGTGATCAGAATGAAACTTTATCAAGTCTGCTGCGACAGATATTGCTGCAATCTGGAGCTTTGATATTGGAAAAATTAACACAAAACAATGGGAATTTGGAGTTAGTTATTTCCAGGCACTAAGAACATTTATACAAAAGCCATGGATGTTTTTATTTTGGAATTTGGCATAGCTGTTCAAAATTGTTTTGGTGGACAACTAAATAAAAAAACGCAGAGATAGTGACATGGCCGTTAAGTGAAACTGGTTTCCCCATTGACTTTGCTTGTCAGAAGGTCACAAAAGGGGATCACATGACCCTGGGACACTGCAACCGTCATAAATATGAATCAGTTGCCAAGGGTCTGAATTTTGATTACCTGACCGTGGGGTTGCTACAACAGTCATAAGTGTAACTTTGACTGGTCACTGTTGTAACTTTGAATGATCGCTAAATGAACTGTTGTAAGTTGAGAACTATCTGTATTTAAAAAAATCTCAAACACATATGGTTGATCTGAAGTAGTAATTGTTCAAAGTAGAAAAAATATGAACCAATATAGGGCTTATAGAGCAAAGTATTTCCAGTTTGAATTTACTAAACCATTTATCATTTCCCTTCTGGATGCTGGCATCCTATTAGACCTGTTAGTCCTACATATCAGCAAATGATTATATTATCTGATAGGCAGAGGTCTTGGATACAGACTTGAAAACTGCTTCCTGAAAACAACAGTATTAATTTAAAAAATATCACAAGTATCTAACCTTCATGGTCGCAAAGATATATATGAAAAAATGTGGGTGACACTATAAAAATCTAAAAAGGCTTGCACTGAAAAGAGTAAGAATATTTGTAACATTTCTGTTAGGGGTAGGTTTTCTATGTATTGCAGGCTTCCAACAAAACAGAAAATGTGGGCAGAATAAGAATTCACTGAAATAGGTCTCATAATTTATTAAAATATTTTTAATGCAGAATTTTGATTCTTTTGACATGTAATTGTAGTGTTCTTCCTCAGCATTGTTTGTTCATATTATTGTTCATAATCCTTGCAATGTTCTTTGCTGCTACAAACAACCAATCTGCCAGAAGCAAGAAGAGGATTAAGAAAGGATAACCCCCTACTTTATCCTTGCTCTCCTTCCAGGAGGGAATTAAGTAAACTGGAATAAAACCAAAAGTATGCTAAATAATCCACGGAGACAGAAAATTAAACATATAAGAGACTTATAAGACAAATTCAGAGGATTTCCATAGAAATTCAGAGGATTTCCATTTCCACAACCAGCCTTAGAATTCTCTCTAATTCTAAAAAAACAACAATAGTGGGTAATACAACTGTTGTACTCTAAGGACTGTAAGGCTAAACTGCTTCTCTGCTTTTGCTCTTTTCTTAAACATGCCCAGTCATGTTACAGTTTGGGAAGAGACTGTTGCTCAGCAGAAGAATACATACTTTGCATATAGAGATTATTATGTTCAAATCCCAGGGTCTTCAACAAAAATTAAAACTTGTTGGGAACAAAGACATCTGCAAGATCCAATGCTTTTGTCAAAATGTGATAAATGTACAAAAGGGACAGAGTTCAATTGCAACCTTGTTTTCATCAGTTGACACACCCACTCTCTAATGTCTCTTTGTTGATGAAGTTCTCTCTGTGAATAAAAGCGATTTTAAGAGTAATCTTTGAGAAATGCTCTTTTCTTGTGAATTGTTATATCCCTTTTTTGAGAATTTTCTATTTCTTTCAGTCTAGGCAGGAAACCATACCATCAGTTTGTAGCAATCAAGGTCGGAGGGACTCTGAAGGCAAAAGGCTGATACACTACCCACATCTATGCAGCTCATAAACTTGAGTATTAAAAGTGAATTGTTATGAATACAAAGCAGGTAGATTCTGAAATAATACCAAACAATTTGTATTCCAGCATGAAAATTATGCCAGCAGGCTTCCACTCAAAACAACCTGTTGGTTAAATGGCAAAGTCAGACAGTTGGAAACACTGTTATATCATTATATCTCTAATGAGATTATAATAATTCAGTCTGAGGAATCATAACTCTAAAATATATTCCAGATTATACTGAGTTCTAACTTACCTCTCTTTGAAGCTCATTCATGCACTGGCACGTCTTTAGAATGGATATTTCCAAGTCCTCTGTGACATCTCTTTTCTTCTGATTTTGCTAAAGAAAAATAATTTCAAATTCCATAAATTCATTACTTTAAGTCATTTGCTCTTTTATATATTAAAATAAAACAGTAATTTTATCTGGAAGAAAGGCTCACTGAACCTTCAAATGTGGCTTTGAAAATATATGCCTAAAATAGAGATGCATGAATTCTACATTAGTTCATATATCGTGCGGAACCATGGTTTAATCATAGTTTGTTGAATAAGAAACAATTGACTGATTTACACAATGTGCTGAACAATATGCTTAGCTAAAATCAAACCAGTTTATGGTTTAGTGCAATATAAGAACTCAATAAATTTCCATATGAATAATTAATCACAATAATCAATTTTGTTCCTATTTAGCAAAATTTGTTCTGAAATATATTGTTGCTATGACAAACCTGTTGCTTGAAAGTTTAGCTGGATTAATGCATCACACTAATCCAGTGTTTGCTTACATAGTTTTCCAAACCATAATAGTTGTGTTCATACATCAAACGAACCAAAACCAAATGAAGCATACTTTAACTTAGGGAAACATGTGATGCCAACCATTGTAATTTGTAAATTGTGGCTTTACAGATGGCATACAGAAAGATATACTGCTCTAATGTATAGTATGTTGTAAAGTCAATAAATAGATTTGTTAAGCAATACTGCATATACAGGTAGGTTATGATCTATTGTTCAGCAACCAGTCAAACTAGTGATGACACTGAACAAATAGTATTTATAACAGAGTTTTAGCTATTGTAGTGTTTTCATGGTCATGTTTGTTATCTAGGTGTTTGGTGCCCTCCTCACAATTATGACATCATAATGAGCCACAGTCATATGATCACAATTTCTAATGTTCCCTACTGGCTTCCCAGTCAGCTATCAGCTTATTTACTGACCCATGTGGTCACTGCTTAACAAGGACAACTGGGACTGCAAGAACTGTTGCGGTGAAGTGAAATGGTCATGTGGCAGAACACTTTATAACCATTGAGCTTACCAATGGCAATTTTGTTCCCAATTTTAATCTGAAGGCTCGCCTCTATTTCAGTTCTATATGATTTCAATTTCTTCCCTACATTTTGAGAAAATTTAAATCTTTAGTTCTCCACATGTATTGGGTTTAACGTTTTCACATTGCCCATATTAGCTGAGAGTAGTGGGTACTATTGTCCCACTCTCTATAAAGATCACTGGAGGATAAATTACAACAGTAAACAATAGTAGCACAGCAGAGGACAAATATGTACTATATATATATCTTTTTCTGAATCTGTTAGAGAAAAGTTGCATTTATAAAAGGAATTATATTGAGATTTTGTTCTGATTTAGGTAAACATTTGTAAAATCCGGTTTTAAATGGCAAGGGTGGATTGCTCCATAGAATCTGCAATACAGGGATGATACACATTATTATGTAGAGTGTATAAGCTGATTTAGTATCGGTATTATTCTAAAACCAACTGAGAAGAAAGTGTTTCTTACAGCACTGATCCAGGCTGACACCAACTGCTCCAATTCAATCTTTGCTTGCTTGGAGAGTTCCAAGATGCGTCCCCGTGTTTCATGGCTTGTATAAGCAGAATCAGTAAAATCTTCTGTGAGTTCAAGGACAAGACGCAGCAATGCTCTAAGATTCTCCTTTGGCAGAAGATAAAGGTTTTCTCGCAGACCTTCCACTTTATTCTGAAAAGAGAGGAAAGGGACACGTGATATACTAAAAAAAGCAAAAAAGACTGAAATACCAGCGCAGTTACAGTATGCCAGTTAGGAGAAAGGCTTAGAATCAAAGCTCCCTTCCATCACTTGACCTAAAACAGTGATGGCTAACCTTTTCAGCACCAAGTGCCAAAGAGTGTGCACACCCCCAAAATAAAATACACATGCACGTCCCCATGCATGCATGCACATCCACGCCCCCATGCATGTGTGCACATCCCTCACGCATGCACCCCACCCCGTGCTTCTGTGCATATCCCCATCACCAGGGATGGGATTCAACCGGTGTTACTACTGGTTCGGTAATTACCTTTTGCTGTGCGTGCGTATAATACACGATCAGCTGTGCCGCCTGGACAGCTAAGCGCTGTGCATGGGTGCGCAGCGTTTGAAAAACCACTTTTTTGCTGCTTTTTCAACCTCAGCTGTGCCGTGCAAAGCAGTTGAGGTTGAAAAAGCAGGAAATAAAGGTCAGTTAACAGTCCGGGTGGGTGGGTGGGCCAAACAGCAACAGACACAGAACCAGTTCTGTGTCTGCTGCTCTTCAGAGCTACCAGTTCTATAGAGCCGGGCAGAACCAGTAGCATCCCACCCCTGTCCATCACAGACCTAAAACAAGCCACACATTCTCAGCCTCCCACCTGTAATAGATCTAATTGTTGTTAATATGTATTCCATCCTAAACTATTGCTTAAAATCTTTTAATTGAATTTAAGATGGCATCTCAATGTCTTTATGCTGACTATGCACATCTCACGATTGAGATTCATGCATCAGTTAATTTGAGTTAATGAGACAGTTAATTTGGTGTCTTGCCAATGTTTGGGGTAACTGCTGGTTAGGATTGTGATGAGTCGGGGTTCAAAAGATTCAGAAGGCATCAAGTTTCCCAGTCTCAAAACACATGTAGATGTTTGTTTCTACTACAGTTTACAATTAGAGCAGCAGTAGAAAAATGTAAATCTTTAAAATTTTATAAATACGACCCATGTCTAACACATGGGTCAGAGAACACCCACATCCTGCTGCATTCTTTTCAGAATACAGAAAGGATAACGGACTTCAGTGAGATAATTTCATTTCCCACACGGCAATAACCTACACACAACCATCTATGTAAAATGGCTGATATGAACAGGGAATTTACCAGATGATATTTGTGCAAAGCACTTTCCAAGTGATCTGTCAAGTTTTCATATACCCACCTCCCCTCAAAAGTTGGGTTGAAACAGGCAAAATTGCAAGAAAAATAATCATAGTGCTCCAGTGAGATATAACACTAAGAAGATTATATTATAGAAAAGCCATATAGTATAGTAATACTTATTACAAGTAGTCCTCGACTTATAATGGTTCATTTAGTGACCATTCAAAATTACAATGGCACTGAATAAAGTGTATTATCACCATTTTTCACACTTACTGTGATCCTAACTTATTAACTGCAGGAATTCACTTAACAACTGTGACAAGAAAGAATGTTAATTGATGCAAAACTCACTAAACAAATATCTCACTTAACCACAGAGCTTTGGGGCTCAATTGTGGTTGTAAGTCAAAGACTACCTGAATATAGTTTTGCCATTTTTAATACACATTAGAAGTTACCAGCATATTGGGTTGGAGTTATGAGTACATTTCAGCAAATTGGGTCAACTATTTAGTAGTCTAAGTTGTATCCAACATTATCTACCTTTTTAGTGAACCACCTCCACCAAGATACAGACACATTCTCCTCTAGGAAGTATCATATTTCAATCATACATATACAGGCAGTTTTTAGTTCATAAAATCCTGGACAGATTATGAACAAAGTGCACTGTAAAGTCTTGAACATACTTAAGTATTTGAAAATCACTTGAAAGTTCAAATCTGAACCAGTGGTGGTATTCTACCAGTTCTGCCCGGTTCTGCCAAGCCGGTAAGGCCGATGAGCAGCAGAGACCGAATTTTATTCCATGCTTTTGAAGTACAGCTGCTTTGCGTGGCATAGCAGAATGCTATGAGGCAGCTGCTGAAGCGACAGGAAGAGTGCAGGCTTGCAGGAGGTGAGTTGGAATGCCTCTGTGCCTGCGCAAAGTGCGCATTTGGTACACGGCACACACGAAGTATATGCACGCGCACAAAGTGTACCCACCAAGCCACATCCACCGAACCGGTAGTAAAAATCTTTGAATCCCACCATTGATCTAAACCAATGAAATGTTGCATCTATAAATAGTCTCCAAAAAGCCTCATCTGAATACTACCTTGAATTCCTTGATGCCAGTATAAATGCTCATTGGGCCTGATTCATTTTCTCCATTGGGCCGAGTGTCTGCTACAATCTCTATAACCTGTTCCAAAGCTATTCTCATTCTGTGGAAGACTGCTCCTTTGTTAACACGGGCAGATTCACAATCAGGATGCCTTAAACAGGTCTAAAAAAAAAAATCAATAATTTGGGGGGGAGAAACAATAAGCAAGCAGGTAAATAAAAATACATCAACACTATTTGGATCTTTCTGTGCTATTTACCAAGGTGAACCCCATTAATGTGTGTGTGTGTGTGTATCAGTTTCATCAGTGAATCAGCCACTACATTTGTTAACATTTCCTCTGGTGTCCCTCAGAAAGCTTTCTAGTCTCTAGACATGTTGATTGATGTGGTTTTAATCAATGCTGTCCCCATGTGTTCCAGAGAGCAGCTCTCAAATCTTTTGCTTTGCTGATAACAAACAGAAAAAATTAGTTACCTTGGAAGCAGTGAGAAGCATCATGGTACATTTCTCAAGAACAGATCTAGCAGCTGCCATTTTAGCTTTCTTCTTTTCATCTTTCAGATCCTAAGGAAAGAAAAGCAAAACCTCCTAACGGATACGAATAATTCTTGACAAAGGGAAGTACAGGACAACTACTAAAAATCAAAGCATGTCATACCTTTTAATTAATAATAATAAAAAAAAGACAGATGCCTGACAATGATATATGGAGAGAAATTTGGGCAGCTTTTCTGTTGCTTCTGAACTATTAGATTCATGTGGATTTCATGCTCCGTTCCAAAGCGCCCCATAGGCACCCAAACACTTTTCGCCCGGACAGAGAAATGGAGAAGACTCGAACCTCTCATTTGCCAGCAGGCAAAGCTTCGTCTCCCTCTGGGCAAAAAGTGCACGGCAGAGGCACGGGGTGGGGTGGGGAGACAGGAGATCCTTAGCTCCGTTTCAAAGCATCCCATTTGCAAGCAGATAAAGCTTCAAGTCTCCATCATTTCTCCATGCGAGCAAAAAATGTGTCTGCCTTGGGAAGCCCTGTAAGCCATTGCAACCGCGGGCAAGCAGATGGTGGGAGAGCGGCCGGCCGCAAAATAAGATATTCCCCAAGATGTTAATTTTGCCTAATTCTTAGAATTCCAAATACAGTGAGAATGACCGCTGAAATAACTTCAGTCAGTAAAGGAGACATGTCTCATTTCTCTGATTTAATAAAATAAAACATTCCACAGATATTAACACAAGCATTTTCTTTTACAAAATAGAAGTTACAGACAATGAACTCAAAAGATTTAACAATTTATTCGTAAAATAGATTTGGTTGCAACAGAATTAAAGGAGCTGTCTGCTAGTATAGAACAATTAAAGGAACTGTTTGCTAGTCTAGACCAGGAGCAGGAAAAGTAACCATACTTTTCTACCACTTTCTTCAGGGTAGATAACAGCAGAGGGCAAGGCAACAATGTATGTCCAAAAGATTTAGAACAGGGGTGTCCAACCTTGGCAACTTTAAGACTTGTGGACTTCAACTCCCAGAATTCCTCAGCCAGCTTTGCTGGCTGAGGAATTCTGGGAGTTGAAGTCCACAAGTCTTAAAGTTGCCAAGGTTGGACACCCCTGATTTAGAACATCATTTCCCCACCTTTTTAGAACTAGATGCAGGGGCTTTCTCTTTGCTTAAGTAACATTAGTGTCTTATGCCTGTCAGAACCATTTCATTTTGCCACAAAAATCAAGGTGGTTTTCTTCATTATAGTAATTTGGTGGCAAATTCTGGCAGGCAGTCTTAAGTGCTTAAGTGGGAAGCTACTTGCAGACTTCTCACTATGGTCTACATGCTGGGGAAGAATTTCTGCTGACCCCGCAATCTATTTATGAACATTTTCCCACTGATGGTCAGTCAGCATTCGATACTACTCAGGCTATTTTGGAGGTTTTGTTTTTTATTTAACAATGGCAGTTTCCCAGCATATTTCTGCTTTATTTTTTCCTTTCGTACTTTTGCAAATGTTGGGTCATCCAAGATTGCCAGTACTTCACAGTTGGGAGGAAACACTCCTGCTGTGGCTCAATTAGGACAGATGCTGAGACTAAAAGTCCCTAGTA
The DNA here is from genome assembly GCF_049901735.1 of Notechis scutatus. Taxonomy (NCBI): domain Eukaryota; kingdom Metazoa; phylum Chordata; class Lepidosauria; order Squamata; family Elapidae; genus Notechis; species Notechis scutatus. The sequence continues at coordinate 123,465,224 of NC_142011.1, forward strand.
TTACTAAAGTCAGTGGTATTCTGCCTTTTACCGTGACAGCTCAGATGGGATCTCACTGATCCAAAGTACTTTTATGTCTTACAATAAATTCCAGGTTGGATGCACACATCATAAACACCAATTGTAAGTTTTTAACCAGGTGACTATTTTTTCTGAAGGAGCCAGAATTGAGAATGAAGTAATTTTTGTAATGCTTTCTACAAAACATTGAACGGATACTTTTATGTAGCACTTACATTTTGTCGCTCTCCAGTTAAATGGGCAAATTCCACCATTTCATTTCCAAACTGACTGAATATTTGCACAAATTCCTGAAAACTGCTCACTTTCTCTAATTGATCCATTGTCATAAGGACCTGTCAAATATGTTGAAAAGAAACCATGAATGATAGATTACTGACAAGACAAATTTAGAATTTTTCAAAATCAGTTCTTGTTTTCTATTTTTAGATGCAAGCAATTCTGCGTGGCCCATACAGTCAAGATTTATGTACTCTTTCAATACACAATGCAGTTTAACTTCATGTATTACTGGATGAAAGGCTTATTTATTGCTCCCATAATGGCTATACATATCTATAATGTATTATCTGGCTAAAGTTTAGCACTTAGGTTTCCTATTAATAAGAAAATGTATGTACATACACAAAGACAAACACACACATACAATGACCTTGGACTGAACTCCAATGCCAGTTAAAAATATTAAATTATCACTTCCATAATATACAATATAAAACTGTATGCAATCACTGTTCATAAAATCATAATTACCTTGTTTCTAGAAGCTATAATTTGCTTAATAATTATTATGTCAGCCAAAACCAATACTTTTGTAACTGAGGAAAGCAAGAGCCTTGCAGCCTTTATCACTCCTGTTTTGTCTGTAAAAATTGTTATCTGGCCATCAGATTCTGGACGATCCAAGGTTGCAATGTCTGTGAGCTGTGCAATGGTCTCACCTATAAGCAGAAAGTAGTTAGTTCAGCCTTGCTCCGAAACACAATCAACTGGTAAAAACCGTATTTTACAAAAGAGAATAGATCAACATAAGTGGTGCAGCAAGAGAATTTAAAATTCTATGCATTATCTTTAGCATGTGATGGTGGCGATAGTTACCACAAGATGTGATGCTGGCTACCAGCTTGGCTGGATTCAAAAAAGTGTTGGGCCAATTCAGGGCAATCAGGGGGATAATAGTGATTAGCCTTGATGGCAGTGTAACTGCCTCTGAAGGCCCCCTTGCTGGAATCTAATGGGTTTCCTTGCAGAATGGGGGACCCCTATGAAAAGAGACTGCCGGACTTAATGCGCTACTGTTGGATACAGTAGGACGTTGCTTATGTTCTAGAAGGAAGTAAGCTTGTTCATCTTTATTTTAAAACATTTGTAACTAATGGTTTATAACAATAAGTTTAATAAATAAAAACAAAGCTTCTATAGTGTCATAGTGCGTTCTTTCCTTAAAAGCCCTTTGCTCATCTTTGAGGCTGAAACCACATTTTCTGGAAATTAGATCCCTAGCTATTCTTTGACCATAATAACTACCATATTTGCCGGCGTATAAGATGACTTTTTTGCCCTGAAAAACATGCCTCCAAGTGGGGGGGGTCGTCTTATACGCCGGCAAATACGGTATATCCACTGCCGGCTTTCGGATGCTTGTGGGACGCAGCGAAGGCGCCTCTGGCTTCCCGGATCCCCCCGTCGCTCCGCCAAGAGCCTCCCCGCGTCTCTGAATCAGGTTCGAATGCCGCTCGCCTCACTCTGCCCAAGGCTGCAGCGACTGGGGGGAGCGAGAGCGTGGGTCGCTCCTGTCGCCCTAGGCAGGGCCATGTGAAGGCTGCCCGCCTTCCTGCTCCTCCCACAGCCCCTGGCACTCCGCCCTGCCGCTGCAGCCCCGGGGATTTCTGGAGGGCGTTTCCGGTGACCCCACCGGGATCGTTTGGCTGACCTAGCGGACGCGTTGCAAGAGGACTCTGTTGCGGGAACACCCGAGGGACTCCGCCGGGAAGGGCCAGGGTTCTGGAGTAACGCCTGCCTACTCCGAGACACGCTCCTTTAGACAGTCCATCTAAGAGAGTTCAAACATCCTTCACTCCCAACACAGAATAACATACACACTGTGTAAATATTGGATGATTAGTTAATTATCCACATTTTAAATAAATGTAATTGTTGTGTTCCATATTTTGTATTTCATTTTCTATACTTCTACATTTAGTTGTATATTTTGTTTATACATGATAGTGCTCTGAGGGGCTGCCACAGGGAGGAGGGGGTCAAGCTATTTTCTAAAGCGCCTGTAGGCCAGACAAGGAATAAGGGATGGAAACTAACAAGGAGAGATTGGAAATAAGGAGAAACTTTCTGACAGGGAGAACAATCAACCAATGGAACAGCTTTCCCTCGGAAGTTGTGGGAGCACCATCACTTGAGACCTTCAAGAAGAGATTGGACTGCCATTTGTCAGAAATGATGTAGGGTCTCCCACTTGGGCGGGGGTGGGTGGGTTGGACTAGATGACCTACAAGGTCCCTTCCAACTCTGAATATCTGTTATCTGTTTACTTTTTTAATTTAAATGAAATTTACCCTGGATGTTTGAATTGGTCATATAGTTTTACTCAATTTTTTTTACTCAGTTTAGTTTTACTGCTGTAAAGCAGAGTAAGTATGTTGCTTACACAGTGTCTTAGTGGTAAATGATAGACAGACACATGTAAATACGAATTTATATGCATAATATCAAAATAACTACAGTATTTGCCGGCGTATAAGATGACTTTTTTGCCCTGAAAAACATGCCTCCAAGTGGGGGGGTCGTCTTATACGGCGAGTATATAACAAACTATATTTTGAGTGGAAATGTTGGGGGGTCGTTTTATACGCCAGCAAATACGGTAATAATCTAAAATATACTACAGTATGTAATGTCACTGCTTTAGTTTTCATAATCTTCTTCAATGACTATGATTTGGGGACCAAGGAAACTCATGTTACAGCATTATGAAGTATGGAAATTTACTGAGTAGAACACATAATATAAATCTCTTTAATATACATACATAGTCCTTGACGTACAACCACAATTGAGCCCAAAATTTCAGCTGCTCTATGAGACTGTTTAAGTGAATTTTGCCCTTTCTTGCAACAGTTGTTAAGTGAATCACTGCAACTGTTAAGTTAGTAATAGTTAGTTGTTAAGTGAATGTGGCTTCCTCATTGACTTTGCTTATCAGAAAGTCGTAAAAAATGACATGATCCCAGGACACTGCAACCATCATAAATATGAGCCAGTTGCCAAGCAATGAAGTTTGATCATGTGATTAAGAGGATGCTGCAATGGTCGCAGGTGTGAAAAATTATCATAAGTCACTTTTTTCAATGCCATTGTAACTTCAAAAGGTCATTAAATGAACTGTTGTAAGTCAAGGACTACCTATATATCTTATTTACTCATTCTTATGCTGACAAAATATGGAGAATGGTGGTGCACCTTTTTTAATCGCCCTATCAATTAATTCTTCTGTAAACTTTCTTATTTTGAGAAAGAAGCCTGTTGTAATCACCAAATGATCCTCACTGAAAAGAATTTGGTCCCATTTTAAGCATGAAGCATCTTCTAGAATATGCCTATCTCACATCACCCAACATTCTGAGACATTAGGAACTGTAATTCATGCTCCAAATAACAACAAATTCATAATTAAAGTTACTGTTTTAAATCACAGCAGAGATTTTTTGAGAACCATGACTATTCCAGAGTTTCTTTGTGTTAATGCTTCCCTACTGACTGAGGTCAACAGTAGGAGGTAATACGATTTCAATAAAACTGGAGATATCTGATCTAAAATAATATCCTGTGGTATTTCTCCAAACATTTAAGAGATTAAAATGCAAGTCTCTGTTGCAGGTAAATTCACTAAATCCAACAGTATAGAGGGCAGCTGGTATTTTTATTGCAAATGATGCCCTGCTTCTCAGGTTCATAAACCTTCACCTACCTGCTTGCTTCGCTTCAGTGCAGGCTGCCTTCATTTCTTCTTTCAGCTCTTGGTTTTCATTGGCTATGGCTTCACCCACCATGACAAATTTTCCAACAGCTAGTTTAACCGCTTGGCCCACCTGTTGGACTGCTTTCAATGTCTTATCCGACTTCTTTGGTTTATCCTTATGGTTAATCAGAGTTGTTATCTAAAAACAGAAACAAATGACAGTCAAAACAATGTATTAAATATTGGTTTAGTATTTTTATTCCCAAGAAGTTCCATTCAAAATATCTGAATAACAGATTATGAAACCCTTTGCCTCTCTCCTTGCCTATGTTTGGTCAGTGAGACCGAGTGAAGAATGGAGGCCGTTACCAGGGGGTACGTCCTCAGTTTTTCAATTCGGTCTGCAGAGCTAGGAGACTAGAGACTACCCATCCTGGATTCTCCCTTCAGCTCAGTGGAGAAGCAGAGCAGAAAGGAATATAAAACAAAATAAACTGAAATAAAAGTAATTGCTAACTAAAAAGACATTTATAAAATGTGCTGGGGAGTACCTGTAAAAAGGTGCTTCTGTATTTTCATCTTAATTTCACCTCTATCCCCTTCCTGCTAGTTCTATATTGATATAATATACCTGCAGTTGAACTTCCACAGACTGCCCTCAGTCTTAATCTATTCTGCAGAGTTTCGGGAAGGCAGATTTATATTAGAAATTGAAATATGTAATAATAGTATATTATAATTGATTGAATTAGATTAAGAAAATGAATATAATTTAAATAAAGATGAAATATATTCTTGAAAGACAATAATTGCTAATAATAATATAACAATTGATAAATGTGATATAAAATATTGATTAGAATGGTTATAAATATAAACAAGAAATGTATGATATGATTATGAGCACAAGAGATATGCATCCAATCGACACACTGTTGAAAGATGGTTTTATTTGTTTGTCTTTATCTTTGTTACAAAATAAAAAACTTTAAAAAAAAGATTTATATTAGGGACCATACCATGGTGCTGCAACATCTGCCTTTGTGCTTTTCACTGATTTTAAGGGTGCATTCAACTTGATTTTTACGATTAGACCGTGGCACAAACTTAAAACTAGCACAATCGATAAATGTCTGCTTCTACTAATCTAGAATGTATAATGCAAGAATGAAAGTCAGTTGCAGTGACCAACAACATAAAACCAAACAAATACCAATGAGTACAGGAGTAAAACAGAATTGTGTGTACCTCCAGCATGGTTTAATGTATACATAAATTCACTTGTGGCTAGTTTAAACAGCCTACACTTTCATCCTCCTACACTGGGCTAATGGTGTATGAAATTACTATTCTATGGTAATGATGTGGTAGCTTTGTTCTAATAATGAGAACCTTGTGATAAAGTATTCCAAATCTAAAGTATCTGTATTTTCCATTCACAAGGTACAGAACTGGCAAATAGGAGGACACACCATCAAACAAATCAGAACTTTTAAATATTTAGGTTTTTCAAACTTCTGGAGCCTAAAATGCCCTTTCTACATATCCCAAAGGGCAGCAATTGGACTCGGCTATAAAAGCTTGCTATTTTACTCAAAATAAGATAGCTCATTCCAACTGTTGTTAAGTACTTTACAGTTAAGGCTTGCACCGAATTATTGCAGTGGATTCAATTGGGTTCATACAGCAAGACAGCAAGCAATAAAAGAGAAAGTCCAATCCAAATTTTCGAGACAGATTTTCCAGGTCTCACATTGTGTCCCAAATACAGTGCTGTAGAAAGAAGCAGAAGTCACTAGAACCTGGCCTTTCGATTATAATTGTAACTGCTGGCTGAAATGATTACATGATCCAGTTGGATTTGTCCCTTTAATTATAGTAGACATTTTTTACTCCATCTAGTAAAAAAAAAACAACAACCCTATCCCAGATATTTCTACAGCTTTTCTTGGGATACCTTTTTTACCAATGGAGTTAGAACAAGTCAATTCAATTTTGAAACAAAGAAATGTAAGATCAATTGGATTATGCAGCTTGTCCCCATTATATGTTTATTAACAACCTATTTACTACAAATCAGCCAATGACCCAGAGCATTACCCTTAACTCATTGCAAGGCACACTCCATGACAGTCTTGAAAGGGAAATATTCTTATACCATACAGAACGAAGGTGGGGGTTATTTTGAGCATTTGTCCTACTCGTCTTTTTCTCAAAATGAGACTTTTTATTGTCTCTATTAGATGCTAATTATTTCTTCTCCACCTTTATCTCTGTTTTCTGCTGCACAATTGTCCTGCTGTGCTACTTTCTACCTCTATGAAACTTCTGTTTTTAAAATATATAAGAATATTTAATAATGCCATTCCCCGCTTTCCTGTAATACGAAATTATACTGTTCAATTCTACGCACCCATTTTGCTGTAAGAAATATCAAACAAGGAATTTGGGAAAGCAAAAGATTATAAGAATGTCAGACTCAATGAGACAAATTACTGTGTCCCGAATATATCTCTTCGCTGACGATTTAAAGCTATTCAACACCACAGACAATACTGCTACCCTTCAAAAAGACCTCAACTATATATCAGAATGGTCAAACAAATGGCAACTTCAAATCTCAACAAATAAATGCTCTGTCTTACATATTGGCAAAAAAAAATCAGAAAATAAAATACAGGCTGAATAGTCAAGACCTTGTTGAGGATCCAAACTCTGTCAAGGACCTTGGAGTACTCATCTCTAATGATCTAAGTGCTAGAGCCCACTGTAACTACATAGCCAAAAAGGCATTAAGAGTTGTTAACCTAATCTTACGTAGTTTTTTCTCTGGTAATATTACACTACTAACTAGAGCATACAAAACATTTGCTAGACTAATACTCGAATACAGCTCATCAGTCTGGAACCCACATTACGTATCTGATATTAATTCAGTTGAGAAAGTCCAGAAATATTTCACAAGAAGAGTTCTCCACTCCTCTACTCGTTGAAGAATACCTTATGCCACCAGACTTGAAATTCTAGACCTAGAAAACCGAGAACTACGCCGCCTTCCGTCCGATCTAAGTATAGTATATAAAATCATACACTGCAATGTCCTACCTGTCAATGAATACTTCAGCTTCATCCATAACAATACAAGAGCAAACTATAGATACAAACTCAAGGTTAATCGCACCAAACTTGATTGCAGGAAATACGACTTCAGCAATAGAGTGGTCAATGTCTGGAATACTCTACCTGACTCTGTGGTTTCTTCCCCAAACTCCAAAAACTTTAGCCTTAGACTTTCTACTATTGACCTCACCCCTTTCCTAAGAGGTCTGTAGGGGGCGTGCATAAGCGCACCAATGTGCCTACCGTCCCTGTCCTATTGTTTCTTTTATTTTTCTTATACCGTGTTTCTCATATAATAAGGCCGGGTCTTATTTTTTTTTGAGCCCCGAAAAAATGGCTAGGCCGTCTTTTCGGGGGTGACTTAATTTCCCCCCTCCTTGCATCTTCGGGCAGGTGGCAACGGCTTGGATGTTGACCTCGGCGTTGGTGGGGCACTTTGTATCGGGGTCAACGCAGGTAGCACCATATCTGGGTGTGCAACAAAAGTGCTTCCTAACGGCAAGCCCCCCCGCCATTTCCCCCCCCCATTTCGCATGTTTTAATATAGGCCTTAATTTGGGGGGAGGGGCTTAATTTCATTTCATGCCTATAAAACATGATGGGACTTCCTATTGGGGGAGGCCGTATTGTTGGAGAAACAGGGTATGTATCCATGTATTCATAACTATGTTTTTACTTATACCTATTATCTTGTAAGCAATTGACAAACCAAATAAAATTAAAAAAAATAAATGTATGCCATCCAGAAAAACACAAGGTTGTCCAAAGTGATCACAATACAGTGGCATTCCTGAGGCTATGCAAGACTGCCTGTGAATCTTCTGAGTGAGACACAGCCAGGACTCACAGATAAACTCTCCAAAACCCTGAAAATGGAAAACCAGACATTTTATTTTATTTTGTTTGTTTTTTAAACATGTACAAGATAACAAGTATAAATAAGAACAAAGGAAATAAATACAGATAAATGGAGACAGTAAGACAGGGACGGTTGGCACGCTGGTGCGCTTATGCACACCCCCTTTAAGGACCTCTTAAGAATGGGGTGAGGTCCACGGTAGAGTTTGAGGTTGAAGCTGTAAGGGGTTGAGGCTGTAACAACGGAGTCTGGTAGGGCATTCCAGACTTTGACCACTCTGTTGCTGAAGTCGTCTTTTCTGCAATCGAGTTTGGAGCAGTTTACCTTAAGTTTGTATCGATTATTTGTCCATGTATTATTGTGATTGAAGCTGAAGAATTCTTTGACAGGCAAGATGTTATAGCAGAAAATTGTGCGAACTATGCTAGATCAGACTGCAAGCAGCACAGTTCCAGATTGTCCAGGCCCAAAATTTCGCCCCTGGAGGCATAAGGAATTCTATTGTGAGTGGACGAGTGGAGTATTTTTCCATAGGAACATAGGAAACAATTTAGTTTTGGAAAGCTCTGTAGCAACCTCAACTAAAAACTAATATAAATGCTGGATGGATAAAAGAATTAGCTAGCTTGTGGCTATGTAATGACTCTAAGCTCTTTTTACTCCTCCCTCTGGCTCTGCTAGTCTTTCTCTTACAATAATCAAATGTTTGGAAACAACTAATGTAATTGAAATGTTTATAGAAAAAAATGAAGCAGTGGAAGACAAACTTGGTGGTTGGAAATGAAAAAAACATACCAACATTAGGAGAGGCATGTTCCAGGGTGACTCATTATCAACCCTTATGTGTCATTGCTATGATCCCACTTTCAGCAATTTTGAAAAAAGAAATGTATCAAACACCAAAAAGTACTAATAAAATCTCAGCTTTGATTTATATAGATGACCTAAAGGTTTCTGGAAAATCAAAAAATGAAATTCTGTCATTGACAAATATTTTAATAATTTTTAGCACAGAATTTGAATAAATGGGGTTAAAATCACATGTGTGTGTGTATGTCACATTTGTTAAAACTGTACTTTGGGACTTGGGGCAGGAAGACTGAAAGACCTTTGCTTTCTATATTCCTTAAGCGTGGCTAATTGAGACAGTTTGGTGTAGTTAAAGGAAGAGGCTAGAAATTTTATTTATTTTATTTATTTTTATTTTATTTATTTGATTTGTCAATTGTTTACAAGATAATAAGTACAAGTGTATACATAGTTGTGAATATATGAAATGGGTACATATAAGAAAAATAATAGAATAAGAGAAACAATAGGACAGGGACGGTAGGCACGTTGGTGCGCTTATGCACGCCCCCTACAGACCTCTTAGGAAAGGGGTGAGGTCAATAGTAGACAGTCTAAGGTTAAAGTTTTTGGGGTTTGGGGAAGAGACTACAGAGTCGGGTAGAGTATTCCAGACATTGACCACTCTATTGCTGAAGTCGTATTTCCTGCAATCAAGTTTGGTGCGGTTTACTTTGAGTTTGTATCTGTTGTGTGCTCTTGTGTTGTTATGGTTAAAGCTGAAGTATTCATTGACAGGTAGGACATTGCAATGTATGATTTTATATACCATGCTTAAGTCTGACCGAAGACGGCGTAATTCAAGGTTTTCTAGTTTTAGAATTTCGAGTCTGGTGGCATAAGGTATTCTACAACGAGTAGAAGAGTGGAGAACTCTTCTTGTGAAATACTTCTGGACTTTCTCAATTGTGCTAATATCACATACGTAATAAGGATTCCAGACTGATGAACTGTATTCGAGTATTGGTCTAGCAAATGTTTTGTATGCTCTGGTTAGTGAGATATTACCAGAGAAAAAGCAACGTAGGATTAGGTTAACAACTCTTAATGCCTTTTTGGCTATGTAGTTGCAGTGGGCTCTAGCACTTAGATCATTAGAGGTGAGTATTCCCAGGTCCTTTACAGTCCTTTACAAATTGGGAGACTATGAGATTCTAGTTGCACCTTAGGCATGAAGCCAGTCCTGTGACCTTGGGCCAGTCACTTTTTCTCAGCCTAGGAAGGCTGCAATGGCAAAACACCTCTAAAATCTTGCCAAGAAAACTGCAGGGACTTCTTCAAGCAATTCCCACCCACCCCTCCAAAAAAAAGCATGGTTGAAGGGACAAATCCTTAATGGAAAGGCTATAAATTTCCTAAGAGGACATACTAGACTAGTTCATGGCAGGATATTCAGTGTGATTGGTGGCAGCCTGTTTATTGGAGAACCTTTGGAAGGAGGGTTTGCCAATGAGATTTTTAATCATACCTTCTCCTTATTTGAAACAATCCTTTAGGAATGTTATCTATCATAGTATTTCTTAATATTTTGCTGCCTCAAGCTGTTTGTAACTGCAGACAGCTATGCAAATTCATCGAAAGGTGTGGTAGATTCTTTCTGTGAAGTAATATTAAATAGGTGTTACTGCCACAGGGAGGAGAAACCTGCAGGCCTGAGGCGTATGTTTTTATTTGTTCCCTGGGACTCCCTCTAATGTGATTGCAAAAATGTATAGCAGTTCCCTTTTGGGAAAGAGGTATAATTGTTCTGTGCATTCAGCATCACCAGAAACTTAAACTGCTGCCCTTGTCTCCAAAAGGTTGTCCATTCAATTTAAAACCCACCTTTCTACTCAGAGCCATAATTACAATAACCCTTACATTAACAGGGTTAATTATTTTTAAAAGAAACATCTGTAAATCTTGTTTAGACAAGTATAGAATTGGATTATTTTGTTTCAAATTATAAATACACTCTCAAGACAATCCAATTTTGCTGACAACAATTTGAAAATGCTTTGCTGTTATTTTCTGGACCCCTCCCCCCACAAATATTCAGTCTCGCTTACAACTCTGGAAAATTGAAGCAGTCCTTCATTCAAATTCTAACATGGGCTGATCAACTGAAATCAGGCAAGGTTGGCTAGTCACTGGCACCTCTGGGGCATATATTTATATGTAAGTTATTTTTCTGGAACAATGAGTAACTAAAGCAATCAGGATACATTGTTTGCACTGAACTAAAAGTGGGCATGCTTGCCCCTAGCACCGGAACATTCCATTTCATCTAACGACAATGGCCATTGCCCTAGAATTGGAAACATATTCTATTCTCTCTTCTCCCCTGTGATCATGCATTCCAGTTATCCTGAGAGTACTTACATTGTCCTTGAAAAGACATGGGAGTTCAGTTTCACCAAATTCTTACATCCTTCTTTCATCTTTTCTAAACAGCTTCAGTAAGAAATGAGCAACAGTGCATTGCTGATGCTTGCATTTATCTGTATTTATATTTTCCTATTTCAGAGGGCTGTAGCCAAGTTTGTGCAGTTGGTGGAAATGGAGGCAACAACAGTATTATTGGAGTCAGTCTGTGTTATAAGGCAAAACCTTGTTCAGCATGCCTATCTTCAAATGGGGACCAGCAAACTATTCTTCTGCAACTCACAAATGCATCATTAATTTTTCATTATTTATTGCCCCAAACTATAATTATATTCAATAAAAGAACTTCATTTAAGAGTTCATAACAGATAGCTACTGATGTACCTATAATCCAAAAATATGTCTAGTTTTTTTTTTTTAAGAAAAGAATTTAAATGTCATTTCACCGCTATTTTTTGAGGCAACTTCCTAATTTGTTTCATGGATTTTAAAACAATTCCACGGCAAAACAACCTCCTCATGGACAATAATAATAAATGCAACAAGTAGATATTATATTTTGTATCTATGCATTTTTAATTATTTCTGTTTATAATGAACTGGGGCTGAATTTCAGCATAATCGAATTCAGTGTCCAATAAAAGCTCTATCTGAGATTATGTTCTCTCTTTTTCATATTCATACACACAGAGACTTACTTCATTATTCTTACAAATAATCTGATCTGTTTCTAATCACATATTCTGTCCATGGGCCTGAAAAAAAAAAAACAGATTTCTTGGTGCTCATAACTGAAGTCCAAGTTATATTACAGACACGGTGAATCAAATTATGCCTGAAGCGGCCACTTTCAAAAACATATATATTATGCATAACAGCTATTTGAAAGATGTGGCAAATTCAATTTCTGAACAGACTCAAAGTTCATCAGAGTTCTATTCTTCATTATCCTCCAAGGAATGTGTCAATCAACAGGTAAAATTTTATCTTCTCAAAATTTACATCTATAAGTTACATTTCCTTTTTTTTCTAAAATGCTAATTCTTTAGATATATAAAAAACTGGCAAGTTCCAAATTACTTTATGTATCAAATGAACAGAGTTCATAGTTCTCCTATTTAAAAACCAATGGCTATGCTTCTTAGCCTCATTCATTTCACACTACAGTTTTAGGCACAGAAGCTATTTTTGTTGCTACACTCTGAAAATTATCCAGAATTTTAGAGTAAATCTACACCTGCTAAATCAGTAAATTTAAATGTACTTTCTCCCCTTAAACTTGCAATTAATCCACTCCGATTTTATATAGCTATCAGGGTACATAAAATACTTATTTCCCCCCAAAAATGATGCATTGAATTTGGAACTTGGCAGTTCTTTGGAAATACAAATTTGGAATTACTAACGCACTGGATTTAGCTCTTAAGTAACATGCTGATGAAGAATGGATGAGGCAGATTTCTTTAAGATTGCTAGATTATTTTAAAATTTATTAATTGCAGGACCCAGAAGTTCACCAAGTACAGAATGATAGTTTGGTAGAAGGTAGAAGAACATAAAATGAAGAATTTTCCACATATATCCTATATCCTATCCAATTGATTGTTTTTTGCTGCTATTAGCCATCCTGTTAAATAAACCACAAGAAAATCAAAACCTATTGCTATCTACTACAAATCATCCATAGTGTTAGTCGTAGTAGTAGTAGTAGTAATCGTCTTCCTTCTGCTTGGTGACCTTAGAAATGGACTATGACACATAACTGAATGGAAAACCATCTGCCTCTTTTAAAGTTACAAATTTCCATAAAAATATATGTCACTTGTTATTTTCCTGGCAATACCTAACCAAATATGCCCAGAACATCTTTTCAATAAGGAACATTGTGCCACAAAACCAAAAGTCCTATCTAATTAGATAAAATGCATTTTAATTGTTTTTTTTAAATTTGGAGTTATACGTGTGCATTGTTTTTAATTGTTTTTTATTCCTTTATTTCCATAACACACTACTTTTTTATTCTTTGACACTTGGTTCTGGCATTTTTAAAGCTCATTTATCACACAGAAAATCCTTCCTTTCTTGGCTTCATTATTATCCAATTGTTCCTTGTATTCTCCTCTATTTTACAAAGAAGCTTTGTGTCTTCTAGGCTCTAAGCAAATTCTCACTCTCCACCCCACCCCCACCCCCGATTTGGGCTGACAGGAGAAAATACCAATAAAAGTATAGACTGCAAATACATCAGGTGGTTTGATCTGATTAGTGGAAACCTGTTATAATTATTTTTGAAGAACAACTTTGGAAAATAAGGCAGGCCATGACCACGTGGTAGCAACGAGTGCGCATTGGCAGGAGGAATTGGCCCGCATAACAGCTAATCGGCCGCACTTTTACCACTAGTGCCAGTACTGGTGGGAGACAGCCCAGCGCTGAGGTAAGGATTAAATGGTGCGGGGACTTCAGTCAACCTCGGAGGACCTGGCCCTCATTGATCAGGGTCTGAAGAGCCACTTCAGGTGTGAAGTGCTTGGCACAAGGCCTGAAGGACAGGATCCGGCAGGGCGTGGTTACAGCCCTAGCTAAAGGCCTTGCAAGGCCTGAAACAAGCCAGTGGAGTTGGTCAGGAGAAATCATCGGGCAAGGGTACGTAGGGGTAGGGCTAAAAATCCACTTTCAAACTCCCCCTCCCTCCCACCCCTCTCCTCCTTTGCCACATCCTTCAGGTTATAATGGTGGATGCCCAGTCTTCAAGCAAGCTCCCAAGGGAGGGCAGCCACAGCCCCTCAAGTTCCAAAGGAACATCTAGGAGCAGAGCGCCTAAAAAGGCCCCAGCCTCCAAAAGCCCTCCAAAATGGAAGAAAAGGATGCCATGTGGCATCAGGAGGCACTAGAAAGACAGCTTAAAAAAAAAATCAGGGAGCTGCAGGTGGGCAGAGTCAAAAGTCTCCTCCTGCAAATGACTCAGCTTCAGCTCACCAGGCAGTCGCCTACATGCAGAGGCAGGGCCTGCTCCTCAAAGTAGGCCTCGTGCTCAGGCCTGGTCTCCAGATGATGCTGAGGATCCTACAGACCTATAGTTGACTACTGTGGGCAGATTATGAGAGATCAGCAGGCCTCTGCCACATGGCTTCCCCTGAACATGAAGTTCCAGCCCGTATGGAGGACATTATTACCAAGGCCAATTAGACCAGGGGTCCCCAACCGCCGGTCCGCGGACCGGTACCGGGCCGCAGAACAAGCCTTACCGGGCCGCTGGTTGCTGGGCGCCGCCATCTTTTTGGTAAAAAAGCAATTTTTCGTCAAAAAGATGGCGGCGCTAGCGTTGGTGAGCTTTTCCGGTAGAAAGCCATTTCTACCCGAAAAAGCTCACCAGAAGCGCTGGCGCCGCATTATTTGACGAAAATCACTTCCGTGACGCCACCGGAAGTGATTTTTCGTCAAAAAGATGGCGGCGCCCAGCTGACGCCGGAACCGGGCGCGGCGCCCAGCTGACGCCGGAACCGGGCCGCGGCGTCGAAAAGGTTGGGGATCCCTGAATTAGACTATAGTACAGTGGTGGCTAACCTTTTTGGGCTCCTGTGCCAAAAATTGCGAGCGCGCCAGCATGCCCATACTTGCCTGCCAGCACCCAGACTGACATGCCCCCTGCGCAATCGCCACCTCCCCCAGCCCCAGCCCCTTACCTGCACTGCATCTCACAGCTTATTTTTCGGCTGGTTGAGGCCGTTTTCGGCCTCCCAGAGACTTGGAAAAAGCCTCTGCAAGGCTTCTCAGGCTGAATTATAGGTCCGTTTCGTCACTTCCAGTATTACAGGAAATTACAAAATGGGTGTATAATTCAGCCTGAGAAGCCCTGAAGAGGCTTTTTCCAAGCCTCTGGGAGACCGAAAAAGGCCTCAAACCAACCAAAAAAAATCAGCTGTGAGGCGCGGACATGCACAGTGAAGTAAATTTGCCTGTGGCTCACGTGCCAGCACAAATGGCTGTGTGCCACTTGTGGCAAGTGTGCCATAGGTTCGCCATCATGGGTATAGTGGAAGGAATTCAACTTCTTAAGGGTCCAGCTTCAGAGGCATCTGAATGGTCTCTGGTTACAGAACCCGACCAGGCTATTCCGCCCAGGAACAGACTGGTCTTACAAGACCCCGGCTCACCTGATCCCTCAGTGCATAGCCAGCCTTCCATGGCAGTGGAAGAGGAGCAGAGATAATCTGATTTTTCTGATGACAAAGCGTTAGTGCCTGACCAGCTGGCCTTTACTGGTCTCTTCCGTCCCACTTTGTTTAAGTCCTTGTTGTTTAAAGCAAAGAACACAGCTCAAATTAGGGCCGAAGCGAATGTTGGAGAGAAGGTGGGAGAAATTCAGGTTCCTCTGGACCAACTTTTCTTTTACATAGGCAACTAGATTCACCAGGGTTAGCAGCCACTTTGTCTTCTAATAACTGCTGGTTTTATAATATGGATCCAGCGTTAACCAAGACCCTTCAGGTGCCGGTGATGGATGGCTCGGTGATAGCTTTGTCCTCATCATCCGTGGCTCCAACAGACCCTGAAGAAGTCCTGAAGGCAGAGGATAAGAAGATTGAGCAATTGCGGAACTTTCGGTTTGAGCTTCTTCAGCGACAGACCGAAACCTTGTCTCTGAGAGGCTTCGATCTGTGCTCACCGCTGGAGCACCCCGAGCCGGCTGGTTTCGGGGCTAAGCCACCCCGTAGAGGTGGCGAAGAGGGGGGAGACTGTCTGCAGAGTTAAGGAGAGCCGCATCTCTCCTCCCCAGCTGGCCATTACTCCCTTTCCCGAAGGCGGTTGCAGCGGTGGTCAGAAATGGCCACCACAAAGAAGAACTCGACCGGAAAAGAATGTGCAGGAGGAAGATAAGAAGAGAAAGTTTTGGTTGACCGGGTCAAACAGCAAAAGCAACAAATAAGATACCCTGGAATTGAAACTATTAAAAAACAATAACATTGTTCCCTAAGAAGATTTTTAAGCTGCGAAGGAGAGAGAAAAGGGAAAAGATTTGGTTTTCTCCTTTTTCTATACTGACAGCTAAGAGACTTAAGCAAGAAATTGGAAAAAAATCCACTTTGACATCAATAGGCATTTAATGCTGAAAATAAAAAGTCAAAGGGATAATAAAGATTTCTGGATAATTACCGTATTTGCCGGCGTATAAGATGACTTTTTTGCCCCGAAAAACATGCCTCCAAGTGGGGGTCGCCTTATACGCCGGTATATCCACTGCCGGCTTTCGGATGCTTGTTGGACGCAGCGAAGGCGCCTCTGGCTTCCTGGATCCCCTGCGTCGCTCCGCTTCATCCCGCTCGCCTTGCTCCGCCCGAGGCTGCAGCCTTCCTGCTCTTCCCACGGCCCCTGGCACTCTGCCCTGCCGCTGCAGCCCCGGGGATTTCTGGAGGGCGTTTCCGGTGGTGGTGGGGGGTCGTCTTATACGCCGGGTCGTCTTATACGCCGGCAAATACGGTAAAAGCTTTTGAAAACAGGAAAGGAGAGAGGAAGAATAAAAGGGCAGGATCTGGAAGGGAGGTGACTGCCTGGAATTAAAAAAGAACTTACAGCAAAATCTCAACAAGACTTCCAAAAGATACTTCTAACTGAAATATCGCAACAAAAACCCCAGGAAGAGAAAGTCAAAAAAGAAATAAGAAGATATAACTCAGGACTATCTGGATTACTTGATGATTTCTGGATTCTTGGTTATTATTTTGAATGACTAAAATCAATTGGGTGGTTGTTTAAAACTGTTTACAATGGCTCCACTTTTAGAAGAACTGAAAATGGAACTTAAAAAGTACAAAGAAGATGCACAAGAAGGGAGAGGTTCTTTTGGCTTCGTATTTCAGTTTTTAGAAATGGAGATTTGGAACTATGAGAAACAAGAAATGCCTGCAGAACAAGAAGATTGCGACAAAGAAGCCATCTTTAATGAAGAAGTAATCTTAGAAGGGGGGGGGAAGGAAAGGGGGGAAAGAGAATGGAAAGTTTAAGATTGGGAAAAACAACTCCCCAAAAAATTGTGAAAAATAAGTATAAAATCAGAAAGCAACAGAAGAGGGAAATGCAGAAGAGAGAATTAGAACTAGAGAGACAAGGGGGTAAAAGGGGGAGGGAGAAGATGAGAGGGAAGAAAGAAAGGAAAAGAAGTTATAAAGGACAGAAGCAAAATATAGAGAAACAGGGCCTATTTAGAGATAATGGGTGAAAACTTAATGGAAAAAGGGATTCTGCAAAGGTACATAAGATAGTATGGTTATATTAGAAACAGAAATAATTTTAGAAAATATGAAACAATGTATGATTAAAATGTCTGATAAAATAGCTATCGTAATTCAGTGGAATGCTTGTCAATAAATAAATGTAACAAAAGGTATATTTAATGATTATAAAACATATGTGAACAGAAATAAGGGAAAAATTAATTATGGAGATTATATGTGTTTTTAAGGAAGTATGATATTTAATTGAAAAGAAGTGTTAAAGATGTTAAGATTTTAATGATTATTAATGATAGAACTGAACTGGAATGGAATGAGGGTTTATAATTACATATACTTACAATCTTTTTTTTTAAAGAAAATAGTGTGTATTATAAGAATGTACCAAGCAGAATTTGATTGGAAGTTATGTATTATGTATTATATTGAAGGTCATAAACTTAAGGTATATATTGAAGTTTAAATAAGAGTTGAATGGATGTAATTAAAAGATATAAAAGTGTCATACTCCGATTAGTAACTACAGGAGAAAATTTGTTTAATGAGAAAAGATAATATGAAATTGAAACAGAACAGACAAAAGTATAAATATAATGATTTGAATTGAGATGAGATAATCAAAATAAAATTGAGAAAATTAAAAGAGGGGATAAACTATATAGAAAATGTAAAATAGTATAAGATATGGAATAGAATACAAAAAGGAGCATGAAATTGAGTTTCGTGTCTATATAAAGAAGTTCAACCTGGGACCATGCTATTTTCAAAAAAGATGTTTTACTTGTATTTTGTATGTGTATACAAAATACCCAAATAAAACTTTTGTATACCCAAATAAAACTTTATTTAAAAAAAAAAAAAGATTGTGCAATTGCTTCAAAGAGCCCGCCAGGCAGTGGTGTGGGTGGTCAAGACTTCAACTGCAGCTTCATTTTTTACAAGGGCTTCTCTACGTTGGCTCCATCAGCTTCAAGATCGGCTTCCGGTCACTGATGTATGAGCACATCAGGACATCAATAAATTGGTGGCTGTGGCAGAGTTCACTGCGGATGCCATGCTCAATGGCGCCAGATTTGCATCAAAGGTCATAGCATCATTGGTGGCGGCACGCAGAATGTTCTGGCTTAAAAACTGGCAGGCTATGATAGGCACATGTGGAAAAATGCTTCTGCCCCGGTTTGAGGAGATTAGTTATTTGGGGAATCCCTTGATCCTTTCTTAGTGGAAGCCAAAGACAAGAGGAAGTTCTTACCTTCCCTGTCCAGAAGATCAGATTTCTGATCAGCTCCATACTACCGGAGATCTTCCTTCCAGCCAGAATCCAGCCCCGGGACTTCAAAGTTTGCAGAGACAACCTTTTCTTCATCAAGAGCAACAGAAGAAACGTGCAGGCAAGAGTAGACCTCAATATTCAGGCAAGCGGCCCTTTTGAGGGGGAGGAAGTCGCCCTTTCCGTCATTCGTGATGATTGCATTTCCAGTCCTCCCATTGGAGGCAGGTTGGCCTGCTTCGCTGATAAATGGGAGATCACGTCAAGATGCTTGGGTGCTCAAAACAGTGAGAACTGGTTTCTTTCTTGAGTTTATCTCCCAGTCCCCAAGATTTTTTGTGGCTTGTCCCGTCTCCAGGGACATAGCACAGAGGGGTCTCATGGAGACTGCCATTCAGCATTTGCTAGATATTCGGGTGATCCAGGTGGTCCCTCAAAGTCAGTGTGGAATAGGATTTTACTCCAGGCTCTTCGTTATTCTAAAGGCCTCGGGGGAGGAGGGGCGGAGAGCGATTTTAGATCTAAAAAGACTCAATAAACACCTACTTTACAAGCATTTTAAAATGCAGTCACTCCAAACAATTGTGGAGGGCATTCGGGAGAGTGACTTCCTCACATCGATCGACCTGAGGCCTACCTTCATATCCGGATCTGTCAATTGCACTGGTGCTTCCTTTGTTTCTGCTACTCTGGTCAACATTACCAGTACAGGGCCATGCCCTTCAGGCTCCCATCAGCCCCAGGGCCTTTACAAAGGTGTTGGCAGCCTTAACAGCACATTTACATGCCACCCCAGTATGTGTGCAGTGCTACCTGGATGTCATTTTAATCCAGTCATTCTCGGAGACCGTGGCCCAGAAGGACCTTGACTATGGCCTCAGTCTTACAGGCCCATGGATTTTCTATTAATACCAAGAAAAGTCATTTCTCCCCCATCGCTTGTTTACTTCATCTGGGGGCTACAATTGATACTTTTTTCATGTAAAGTTTTTCTCTTCCAGGATCAGTGAGCCAGTTTGCAGGCTCTGGCAGGCAGGATTCAAAGAGAAGGGACTGTCCCTTTGGCCCTCCTCTTGCAGTTCCTGGGGAATATGGTGTCCTGCATTTCTATTGTTCCTTGAGCACATCTACACTCCAGGACACTGCAGTGGTTCCACCTGCCTTATCAAAAGGCAGGCAGGAATCACTCCTTGTTCGAGGTCAGGGTTCCCAAGACGGTGACAAGGTCATTCAGGTGGTGGCAATCACAGGCGATATGCAAATGTCACCTATTAAAGGAACCCTGCAGGCTCATCATCACGACCGATGCCAGCCTTTCCGGATGGGGAGCGATCTTCGGTCTCAGATGGCACAAGGTCAGTGGTCAGGGCCAGAACAAGGAAGGAACATCAACTGGTTGGAGTTGAGGGTGGTTCCTTTGGCCCTCAGGAGCTTCAAACAGTTGGTGGAAGGGGCTCCTGTCCTAATTATGACAATGTGTCGACCAAGGCACACATAAACAGATAAGGGGGGACACGGTCCAGGTCACTGATGATGGAAGTGGAATGCCTGGGCCGCTGGGCAGAGAACCATCTCTTGTCTATTTGGGCAGAGTACATCTCCAGAATAGACAATGTGCAGGCGGACTGACTCAGCAGAGCCAGAATAGATCATATGGAGTGGAGTCTGCATCCCTCTCTCTTCCAGGACCTGATAAGGAAGTTCAGCCAACCTGCTGTGGACTTGTTTGCTACCCCAAGCAATACCAGACTGCCCAGGTTCTTCACAAGGTTCGTCACCCCAGGAGCGGAGGGGACCAATGCCCTACGGAACTGGTGGTCTCCAGGCCTCATGTACGCTTTTCCTCCCCTTCCACTGTTGCCAGTGGTGGTCCAGAAAGTTTTGGAGGTGAGGGTGGAGGTCATCCTGCTGATGCCATATTGGCCCCGCCATCCCTGATTTGAGGACCTGGTGAATTTGTCCATTGCTCCACCTTGGAGAATTCCGCAAGACTGGATCTCACTGCACTACGGAGCCCTGGTTCATCCAGAGCCACAGTGCTACAACTAGCCGCATGGCGCTTGAGCGGGGCTTTCTGAGGAGGGATAACCTTTTAGATAGAGTGATATTAACTATTCAGGAGGCTAGACCTTCTATGAATCGTATTTACAATGTGACCCGGAAGGCCTTTTGCCAGTAGTGCTTTAAGTCAGGACTTAATCCTACGGCTGTATCTATTGCAAACATATTGGAGTTCCTCCAGGATGGTTTGACAAGGGCCTTTCAGCTAATACTCTTTGCTGACAAGTAGCGGCCTTGTCTTCAGTTCTGCCTTATGGGAAGTCGAGTTCCTTAATGCTATATGGGACCTGTCCAGGATATTGCAGTCTCTTACTCGGGCTCCCTTTGAGCCGCTGAGATCTGTTAGCATTTGCTGACTATAAAGGTAGCATTCCTGGTAGCAATAATGTCAGCTAGAAGGATCTCGGAACTGGCATCTCTGTTGGTTCGGGAAGACCTGTGTATCTTTCACCCGGATAAGGTGGTCCTGAGATTGGATCCGACCTTTGTACCTAAGGTCAATTCGTGGTTTCATACAGCTCAGGAACTTACCCTACCTCATTGCTGTCCCATCCTGGGTCATGCATTGGAATGAGCATGGCATACACTTGATGTTCACAGAGCTTTGAATATCTATATTTGACGGACTGCTACCTTTAGTAGAACAGCGTCGCTCTTCGTATCACTTCAACCAGCCACTTTGGGAGGTAAAGTCACACTATCGACTGTAGGCAGGTGGATCTGTTCCTGCATTTCTAGAGCCTACGAGAGTAGGTCTCTTTCTGTGCCTCGGGGTGTGGCTACGACGGCAGCTTGGGCCACGCAAACATCTATTGAAGAGATCTGCGGGCAGCTATGTGGTCTTCACCCTCTCCGTTCATAAGAAGGACATCTTCGCATCGGCAGATGCACCTTTGGCAGACAGGTTCTGCAGAGGATGCACACAGACAGGAGTTTATCAGGACCAGACTTGAGCCCTCCCATGGACACTTCAGCTTTGGTATGTCCCTTGGACTGGACTCTCATAACCACATAAAGGAGAAGGAACGTTGGTCTTACCTGATACATTCTTTCTCTTTTGTGGTGAGAGAGTCCAGGTACGTCTGGTCTGGGGTGTGGGCTGGGGAGGGGGCGAAGTTGTGTTTTTCTTCTTGTTCCACCTATATAGAGATGTCCGGTCTGTCATGTGTCTTCGCCAAAAGCTGGGGAAAGCTGGCAACAGAGGCAGAGCTAAAGCACCTTTGACAGACTCAGTTCAATCAGCGAGGAGATGGAGTTAACCCTTGGACTGGACTCTCTCACCACAAAAGAGAAAGAACGTATCAGGTAGGCCCAATGCTCCTTTTCCTACTGACTTCTAAATAACTCAGGATTTCTAGAACAAAACATCTAACAACAGAGAACAACTGTGAATGGACTCTAAACTTGTGCCTTCAAGCAAGTAAGGGATCCTCAAGCTGGAAGTTAAATCCAGCAATGGAGGAGAGGCAGAGGGAGGAAAGGAGAGAGGGGATAGGGAAGAAGTTTGTTAAATCTTTGAAAATCAAATAGAATTTCATATGATAAACCAAGAGAATGATCTAGATTGAGGTCTCAAAGTCACGTCATCATGGTATCACGTGATGCATTGGGACTTTTTCCCCCTTCACTAAACCGGGCATGGGGATGGCCAGCATGTGACACATCCAGCCCATGGGCCAGCTGTTAGGAATGTAAGTCACCTAACAGTTATTTGGGTTGGAAATATATAAACTAGGATAGACATTTTAATACTATGCCTTTAAGAGAATACTAAATCTACTAATCTACTAATCTAAATCTACTAATTTTGGGTGTGGTTCCACAAATGGCCATAAGATGGAGCCAGAAATCTGGGTTGTCTTAGTCTCAGAAGAGAGTGTGAGTGAGTCTCCGTTTCCTTCTGTTGGAGAGTATTGCCATTCCTCCTAATTGACCATTATTCTTGGATTTGATGTAAGTCTGTTCCTGAACTGTTTTTGATACTGGACTTTGTTATTGGATTATCCCTGGACTGAAAACTGACTGATTTAACCGTGAATGACTTGGACTGTGTTTGAACTTTGCTTAAACATTTATTGGAAGTAACAACCTACATTTACTGTACAGTGTATCTGTGTGCTGTGTGTATTATTCAACATTACTCTCACTGCGTCTCCCTGTATGCACTCATTCTCCTAACGGGGAATTACCTCATCACCGGCAGTTTGACAGCCCTGATCTAGATGATAATGACTGGATTTACAAAAGGTTTACTAAAGCTTTTGGGATAGGAAAAAGAAAAACTGAAAACACTTGAATGGAAAATCAAGAGTTAGTAGCAAAAGAAAGGAATATACAGTTGGTTGGTTTGATCAAGGTTAAAATAAGTCATGGTTCTGTAAAAGCTCAGGAAAACTTTTATGGACTTTTTTGCTGACACCAGAACTAAAAACGTGATGATTTGTGGATTTACACATAAAGAATGGATAGAAGAGGGGCTGAAGAATTATTACATTTGTTTATACATGTGATGAAGATCAGAAGACACTTTTTATGTTTCTTTATCTTTCTTTGTACTTTTTATTCCTTCTATTTTTCTTTTGTCAACTTTAGTTTGTATGTGCGTTTATTATTGTAATGAGAATTTTCAATAAGTTTTGGCTCTAGTGGCTCCCATGGAGACCACTGTTGTAGTAATAGCAACACTGTACTGACAACTTGTGTATAACTACTCAAGTGTTACATTTTTCAGCAGGTGTTTTAAATGTTAAATTATTTGCAATGATCTGCAGGTTCTATTTTGCAGATCTGACCAATCAGGAAATTGTTCCAATAGGGATTTGATCTTCAAGCTATGTCTCACAATCAAGAAATTGAAGCTGAATAGAGATTAGATCAGTGGTTCTCAACCTTCCCAATGCCACAACCCTGTAATACAGTTCCTCATGTTGTGGTGACCCCCAACCATAAAATTATGGCTCAGTTCCTAAGACCATCGAAAATATGTGTTTTCCGATGGTCTTAGGCAACCCCTGTGAAAGGGTCGTTCAACCCCCAAAGGGGTCATGACCCACAGGTTGAGAACCACTGGATTAGATGTTTCAGCAAGACAATTATTCAAAACATAGCTCAAGATCAACCATGAAGTAACTACAGGAATAGCCTACACAGTTCCCAGTCTTGATATAATTAAAAATCTGTAGGGAGATTCCAGATATGTTATGCATGTAGAGATCTAAGAACATTTTTCATTTCTTTTCTTTATTACTTACATTTCTATGCCACTCCATTATAAACTTTCTGAACAGTACAGAACATAAACCAGAATTTTTAAAGATGCCACCATTTTTATATATGAACTAGATGTGATTTACAAAGAGGGAGGGTGGAAGAATCCAAAAGCAAAAATAAACTCTTAGTTGCAAGCTAAGTTGCAAATAACATTTGGAAGCTGTTATTTTTTGCGAAAGAAGGTGTTACAAAGCACTGATTGGAAGAATACCCAAATTTCTGTGCCTGCCATATTCAGTGTGTTTTATTCTCTTGAATCTGTAAACAAGAACACATAAATGTCAAATATGCATTCAAATTTAGAGAAAGATATATTTAGCTTTGTACTTTTAGGTTAAATATTGAATCATTAATAAGAGTATAGAAAATATCATTCAAAAAGCTATCAAGACACAGCAAAAAGACTACCACTTTTTAAGCAAATAAGTTTTTAAAATGTTCTCGTGCAATATAAAATCAGTATATATTTAGTGATATTTAGTGATGTAAGCTCCTGAAAAGGGTAGATTGATTTTGAAGTATCATACAATGGTAAATAATTGTATAATACTTGGCATTCCATGGCTTATGTAGGCTGGTTCTCACATAAGGTTAACACACAATACAGTATTATATGCCTAAACAGGAAGGAACACAAACACATAATGCTTGGCACTCTATCCCACCCATCTTTCCTCTCCTCCCATGCAACTGGGAGATGGATAAACTAGAACTGAGTAAATTATTTGCAGATTCCTGGTTTGCTTTCTTATATGCAGATTGGAAATTATTATTTTAAAATAATATCCTTTGCTCAATAAATCATCCATGGATATCTTTTTTATGATTTATCTAGCTAAAGAGTTTATAGTTTTACTTTCCAATATTGGTTTACCCAAAATCACAAGCCAAGAATCTGCGGAACTGAAATGAAATCTGCTTTAGTTTGACTGTTGAAATAAATTCCTTTTGGCAGAATAAAAGAGGGGGAGGAATGCTCAAAACAAGAGACATCAGAGCCCTTGAGCTCAACATTTCATGCAAGCACGTAACACTTATTGAAGGAAACTAAATCATAGCTTAGAATCCACTTAGGAATTGTGTGCTCACACATACCTAGGAATCTTAGGAATTTTCTACATGTTAATTCTTGATTCTCTTTATAAAGACAGTTTAGAAATGATTCTTTTTGTATACAGTATAAATAAAAAAGCTATTATATTAATCCATAATATTTAGATGTTTAGCCTATACTTTTTCCTTAGAAAGACACCTGTAATGCAATATGTCTAAATTGATAATTTAATTTTAATTACATCTCATTATACTTCACCCTTGGCATTCAAACATCAGGAGCTTATTCCTCAAATAGTCTTTACAAATTCTTCAAGGGATATTAATACTCCCAAGAGTTAAATCTGCTGCTCGGCAACATACCTGAAATATTAAGCCTATGTTAAAAATCAAGGGTTTAGTTATCTGAGCACAGCAAACAAGAGAAACAAAACAACTTCAGTCACTTGGCACTCTGCTGCTATCCATGTTAATATAATGGGGGGAATGTTTAATATGGAATGCCACAAATCTTTATGCTAAAAATATTCATATGGCGAAGTATTTGCATAATACTCAAAACCTACAAATCTGGACACAGCTGCCTGCATTCATCTGAAGACATTGAAAATTTGAACAGTGAATAGAAACACATATAAGTTTATATAGGTATATATCACTCATATCTACACTAATCTATCTTAATTTCCAGAGTTTGGCTCAGTGGAAGTAGGAATATGAAGTCTGACACTGCATCATACACAGTTTCTTTATTAGATATTTCAATCACATGATTCTCGAGGCTTAACATATCCAGAAACCATTTCTTCCCTTATTGGATGGAGTTACATGGGGAAAGTGATTTACCTCTTTCTAAACTTGGCAGGAGGAACCAAGTGCTCTTTCTAGATTGGGATGGGAAAATCAAGCTCACGTCAGCTGCCCTTTTCTAGCCAATGAATGAGGGTCACGCTGGACTTCTTTTGCTTTTCTTTGCCTCCAGGAAAGCTGGAGATGCTACCTGGTTTGAGTCAGAAGCTGAAGTCAAGATGTACATAGTAAGATGAAGCACATCTTCACTGCCTTGATCAGTACTGTAATTGTATTTGGTAATCCTTAATAGTGGTACCCATGAAAGACAATAACAGCAGAAGGCAATCAGTCAGCAGAGCAGAGGCCACAATCTTCTTTTAAACATTCCTAAAAGCACTTATGCAAAATACATAATTCCACAGCACCTAAATAAATTGTGGAACAGTGTCTCTCTCACTTCAAATTGATGTCTTATTAGTAATTAGCAATGTTTTTGTAAGGATTCAGACACTTTTTACAGCCAATTATCCTAACCATTAATTACATCATTACTGAACATGGAATCTGACCACAGAACTTTTAGAAGTATCATCTTTCAAGAATGAAACAAAATTTTGTATGTCATAAATTTGTTTTCTTCTCTTTCCTCATGCTTTCTTCACTGTGAGTTATATATTTGCAAGTCTGAACATAGAGACACCTTTCTACTAATGCTGTAAGTTGCAATGGCAGTCTCTTTCTTAAACATAGTGAGGAGTGTGTGTGTGTGTGTGTGTGTACATCCTCAGCTTTGCAAAGGCTGTTGGAGCAGTTAATGTCTAGAGAAAAATAACATTTTTTGGAGAAAGGGGAGATTCATTGAGCACCACATCCAACAACTTTTGAATTCTGGGCAGTTACTTCTGCATGAAAAAAAAATTCTCATTCAGCAACTGAACAAAGTAACATTTCCTGAACAATAAACTGAGGCATGTTAATTTTAAGATTCTAAATTACAACCGTGTCTTTTAACAACGAAGTCCCCACTCCCAATTACAGTTCACTGAGAACTATCTGTAAATAAAAGAAGTGAATAAATATTAAAGTAGATACAAGAATAAATGCTAAACAGACCACTGTTGACACTATTCTACCAAATGGGGCTGCCACTGGAAAACACTACTTCCAGTAACCCTAACCCTACTCCCCTTCCATCACATATATCTGGGATGCCCTAAACATCCCTATTCACAATGAACATGCAAGGTAAGCTGGCACTAGAGGAAGACAGCAGTTCTGAGGATGACTGAGACCCAAGCCAAATAGAGCTTTAAATGTTAAAACTGGAACTTTGAATCATCTACTGAAAAAACAATGCCCCCTACAGATGCTGGAATATGGTTGCAACAAGCTGTAACAGATGCCTCCTCCTAGTATATGGGCAGCTGCCCTGCTTCAACTACAGTTCTGAAGTGGTGTTTAAAGGGAGTCCCATGGGAAAAAAACACCACAGTAATCTAATCTTGTGGTGATAAGGGCATGAGTCATTGTTGCCAAGGCTTTCCATGACAAAATTGCACTTCTAAGAACACAGACATAATGATGCCAAATGTTATAAATTGTTGATTTTGGTCGACTCGTTATGCACCACTTGTTCTCTACAGGCAGAGTAACTAAACTGTTTTTTACAGGTAACTAAACTCACCTTATGTGACTGACAGTTCAATTTTCTGCACGTCAACCCAAATTCAATGCGACTTGTTCCCAGGAGAGATTTGGGTAGACTGCAGCTTGAATTCAAAAGGTCCAAAAGACTGGTCCAGATCACATCCCCATATCAATAATTTGAGATTTCAGAACATCCCTTTTTAACTTCACACCCCTCCCTACAGTTTCAAAAGCAGTTTGTTTATATTGCAGACTGAGAAAAGACTGCTCTTCGGGGAAAACATACATTATTTTTTCTCCCCCCCCCCCATTGCACTTCCCCATTGGACTTCCCCCACCTCTCCTCTCACAATACACTCCACAACTTTTTAACAATCTCCCGGTCAATTATACAGGCTATCTATTTTATATACTTTGTAACAGCAATAATTAAAGGCATTTAAGGCTGATTCACATAGATAAATACCACTACAATAATAAGTTTTTTTATTTAATGAGACTCATTCCGAAGTACAGGTATCTCAACTCAGTGGTTCAGATTACAGAAATGCAAGAAATTGCCCGTTGAAAACTATCACACTTGGAAGAAATACAAGATATCTTTACAGTATTTGCACAGGCTTGTACTACTTCATCTTGTTTTATATCTTGATGTTGAGTTATGTATCTTGATGTTGAATCAAAAGAATAGCCTGTTTTGTACTTTAACTCTTGCAGTTACGATAATACCCTTTCAGATATAATCTTGCCTCAACCAGTATTCATTGTATTCATTGCCCTCTGAGTAGTTATTTATAATGAATCATGTACAGCCTTTCAATTACAAACTTCCAGTGTGCAATTATGTACAATTATATCAATACAATTGATGTAAATTTATTTGGAAAAACTATTGAGATATTGGTTTGAATGTATACTCAACAGACAAGCCATAGACTTGATGCTTATCTCTATGTTAGAAAGGGTAAGAATATGCTTTTGTAAATAAATCTGGAATCATTTCAATATTTTTCTTGCCTGAAAATTAATTTAATAGTTCATGAATACCATGATGGCATTGAAAGCTCAAGGTCTTGATAGACATATATCATGGAGGGGGGGGCTCTTCCTTTCTGAGCATCTGCTCACAATTCTGCAGCAGAAATGGAAAATCTATAGGCAGAATGCCACTCCTGAACTCTATTGTTATTATAGCCCCACATCTCTTTCTCCCATCACTTTTTAGTGGGACATATACAAACTAACTTTATATGTTATTTAAAAAATCAGAAGAAAAAATGGGAAATCTGCTATCTTCTTATATCACTGACACATCTAATATGTATCACCAGCTTCCTTAAAACAAGTTTCCCTCAAACATTAAGAGTATTCTCTTGCCACCACAGCTTGTCCGCTCCTCATAAGCCTTTCAGTCTGCCAAGGAGCACCATGCAACCCTCACCACCAGCATCATGCTGCCAACATTTAATTAATTTTAAATTCTATTTTTTTACTGAAACAATTATTGCTGTTACAATTTGATTCTTCACTACATATTGTTCAGGCTAAGATCACAGTACTTTAAAAATTTAAGCATGGCTCATTTTTTTGTAAAAAGAAACATCTCCAAGTTATCCAATTAGTTCCTCTATAAGACAACAGAAACTCTATCTTGACAAAATAGTAAATTCTTCCCAAATATTTCAGCTCCCATTTGAGGCAACCACTTCAAACCAAGCTCAATTAAAACAAGAAATTAGCTATCAATGTGTACACGCACACACACACACACACACACAGAGTAAGCTAAAGATGATGAATGGCCAGCAAAGAGTCAAGACAAGAAACAGCTACAATACTCTGCAGCAGAAGAGGAAATGATTTGACAACTGTAATAATTTTAAAGTGATCAAACATCAGATAAAAGTGGCAGGAAGACTGCTGTGATAATTCAGTCAACAGGTTATTAAGACATGCACTGGGTTTATGCAGTAATATTAGAATGGCTACTGAATACACTAAAGGAGTATGATGGAATTAAAGAGGAAACATTTTATTCTGGCTATAGGAATGCAGGTTAATGTCACCAGATAATTGCAGTTAATCAATTATCAATTTAACTATCAATCATGAAACACTAAACAGTCTTACCTGGTATTTTGCTACCACCAAACAATTCACCCTTTTGCTCTAACTGGGCTGTGCATACTCTACCCACTAGGCACCATTTCTCTCATCATTTTTCTATTTGCAACCCATGAGCAGAAAGGGCCATCCTCTTTTGAATGACTTCAGAAACTAACAATACAGCCAAATTTCTCTGGCAATATTTTTATTTTTCTAATTTTATCATTGCACATTCTATTTTCATTATGGAAGTTCATACAGTCTCCCTTTACTTTATCTTCATCAAAATCCAATAGACTGTGAAGCATGAAGGATCGCCCCTATTTTACCAGTTGCATGGTAACAAGAATAGTAAAGGTTTAGATCCATTTAATATAAATTTAAACCCTGGGCAAATAGTCTATTAATTATTCTTGCTCTTGTAATCTAGTACAGGTAGTACTCATTTTAAAATGGTTCGTTTAGTGATTGCTTGCAGTTACAAAGGCACTGAAAGTAACTTATGACTGTTTTCCACTTATGACCGTTGTAGTATCTCCATGGTCACATGATCAAAACTCAGATGCTTGTAAATTGACTCTTATTTATGACGGTTGTGGTGTCCCAGGGTGATGTGATCACTTTCAATGATCTTCTGACAAGCAAAATCAATGGGATGTCAGATTCAATTAACTATGTTATTTAACTCAACAACTTCAGTGATAACAACTCTGGCAAGGAAAGTCATAACATAGGTCAAATTCACTTAACAAATGTTTCACTTAGCAACAGAAGTGTTGGGCTTAATTGTGGTCATAAGTCAAGGACTACTTGTATTCTACAATTTCAAAACTAAATGTATTTTGTGCAATTTAGAGCCAAAATTATACTTGTCTCATGATGTTTGGCCTTCTGTGCATCCATATACTTCTATTTTATCTGAACAAGTTCATTTAAATTCAATTTGAATTCCTGGAAAAGCTAAATGTACATTACTTGTTTACTCAGATATACACAGAATGGCTTATTAATTGTAACCTAAAATTATCACTAATGCATCTTGTATTTAATACAGTACTGCAGTCAAACCAGAATAAATGGACTACTTGTAAATACTCCTAAATGTCAGCTTTTAAACTATTACTTCAGTTCCTGTTTCCAATATTTCTTGATTTCCTATTTTTTCAAAGCCAGTCCCTAAACTATTGAACATTGTGTCTCTTGTCTTACAGATGTTCCAAAATCTTAATGCAAAACATGTTCACTTATCTTGTTTAACTCACTGAAATTCACCCTCAAATATTTCATGCTCCAGAATGCATTGAATGATATAAACTATTATAATATTTTTACTGGGTCTGATGCAAGTAGGCAAGTAAATAGCTGCTTTTTAAGTTACTCATTGGAAAAGGGGTTCAATTAAGTACAGTAAATAAACTTTTGAATAGCTACAGGGAAATGAGGAAAGATAATCTTTAAAAATGGAACAGCATCTTGTATGAGTTTGTTAAACTATTTTAAAAAACATTTAAATAGTTCTTACCATCATTTAGTTTGGAAGCAGCAGAACAACTTCTGTTCCAAATAATTTTACCCTCATTAACCACAGACCACAAAGCCAGAAGAATATATAATTATAAATTATATGCATTCTGTAAATAAATTGATACAGGAAAAAGCCATAGTAGTTTATCATCCAACATAACTCCTTAGTCTGTATAAAAATTTACAAAGAATGTTTCACCAAGGATTCCTATAAAATCCAAATACATTTTTAATAGTTTTTCTTCCAGTTTCCCCTCATTCTGGCTTCCAACTGAAATGCCTGAAATTCTATCCACACCCACAGACTTAACATTCAATAAAATTAATGTTGCAATTCAGCAACCTTTTTAGTTTCCTGCTGAACTGTACTGCCTGAACAGGGATTAATCCAGAAGCAGCCTGACTTTCCCAATTTCTTTTGAGAAGCATTGACACCACTAAACCAAGATGATCAAAATGCTCCCTGTGAAATGAACGAGAATTGCGGATAATTAAGATACTACTTCAGCTAGTTCAACCCCTTGCATAATGGCAAGCCACGATTTGTGTGCTCACACATTCCAAACTTATATACATTTACTAGAAAATAAATTTTACTGGTTCCAAAGGCACAGATTTACCAATACTCAATCATATTTCCAGTACATTTTCTCAGGACGTCTCTATTCTGACTTTATATTTATAAAGTCTACGGAGCGGCTTGAAGAATAACTGTTTTAGGAGCTGCAGACGAAAAGCTCCTATTGAATTTGCTGGGTTTTCAGAGACCGGAGAAGCGCTGCCTTATTAAGATTACGAGGCGTACATCGACCTCGATTAAGGTAACATTCGTGCAATATATATCCCCCCCCTCCCTCCCCCTACGAAGATTGCGAGCGAAGGCTACACGAGATGCGCTGCTAATCCTCCGGAAGGCAGTCAAAATTCTTTCACGGATTACAGTCCGTGAGGGTGAGCATTAGAACAAAACCCACAAAGTTATGCACGACTTCTGGGCCCGAAAGAAAGCCCAAACAAAGCAACAAAGGCCAGGCTGAAATTCCCAGATGTTCTCTCGCCGGACAGAAGACCCGTAAATACAGTCTGAAAGCCAAGTTGTTTTAAGCGGGTTTTCGTTTCACCAACTTGGGCTCAGGCCAAACTCCGCGTTCCCGGGCGACGCTTCTAAGTTCTTTCCGGAGGGAGCGAAAGAGCGCGCGCGCAGACGGAGGGGGGAGAGGGATTCTTGCTCCAGGCTACTTTAAAATGCTTTTAAACACACACCCACACCAACCCACCCACCTACCTATCTACCTACCTACATATATATATATATATATATACACACCGCATCAGTCTCCAACTCCGGGAGCTTTGTCACGACGCCCCGGAGGGGGTGAGTGGGGCAGAGCCACCAAAAATGTAAAGCGAAGATACTTTCCTTGAGAAGCCGTCTGTTAAGGCCCCTATCCGGAGTGAGCCCGGATAGCATGCACCCGAAATGAAAATCAGGACTTCAGGAAAGGAGGGGGGAGGCGGAGGGCGCGCGGGTAAGCTAAGGCTCTTGCCAGAGGGAGAGAGGGAGAGAGAGAGAAGGACGGAGCGATCGGGGTTGAGATAACCGCGCGGGAGCCGAGCCGGCCGCTCGGCTTTACTCGCTCATTACCTGCGCCACGAGCGGTACCAGGGTCTGCTCCACCGAGCGCGAACGGATCTGGAGCCCCAGCATCGGTTCCCAACCCAGAGCCGAAGCGGGCGGCGAGCGCGGCCACGCGAGTCCGCAGCTGCCGCTAACACCGGGGAACGCGGCCATTGCTCCGGCGCTACACAGCTCGCTCTTTTCCGACTCTCCCGCCCGCACGGGACCTGCCGGGGAGAGGAGGAGGAGGAGGAGGAGGCGGGAGGCGAAGCCAAGGCTCTCTTTTGCTTGACTCGGCTCCGCCCGCTCTCCACCTCCTCCTCCTCCGTCTTCCCGCCTTCTGCCCTCGCCCTTCCCTCCAGCTGCAAACGGGACACGGGTCTCCCCTGGGCGGATCGGTGTGATCTCGTGATCCTTCGGGCGTGTAATTTTCACGGGCGGGAAAATTACACAGTGTTGTAACTGTTATCAACATTCAGCCTCCTCCCGTGTACGCGTCTGCTGGTTTTTGTTTCCAGTTCTCTTCAGGATCCCAAATCCTAAGTAAGCAATCAGTTTTGGAGTGGCAGCGTTACAAAAACCGTCAAAAACCAAAACCAAGTTAAGATGAAATTTGATCGAGTTTAACATATTGGCCAATGCAGCCGGTAAATTTGCAGCTGATCTGATAAACTGCAGTTGCGTGAGCCCAAATATCGTAAATTCCTGAAAGGTCTTTCTTACAAAAAAGAAAGATCTTTCTTACAAAACACGCGTCCACGCGCGCACAAACCACAGACAAAAAGATTTCCTTCGCACGCGTTACTTTCCATTTGGTTATGCTAAGTGAGCCGATGATGGCAGCATATCGTGCAGTTTATTTGTTGACTAAATTCCTACAAAAAGAAAAAAAATTATGCATAGTTATTTATATTATACATAGATAGAATTATACATATAGTACCTAAATTACGTTAAAGTACGTTAAATGTGTGAATTGCAATTTTCATTCCAACACATTTTTTTGATGTGACCTTTGAACACTTCTAAGTACAACAACTGAAAAAAATATATAAATAAAACACTGATTGGTGTATTGGCTTGGCATATGGGCCAACTATTTTTTGGTACGACCTGTATGTATAACGTTTCCACATACAGGTAGTCCTCAACTTACAACACTTTGTTTAGTGACTGTTCGAAGTTACAATGGCACTGAAAAGAAGTGACTTAAGACCATTTTTCACACTTATGACCATTGTAGCATCTCCATCGTCATGTGATTTACATTCGGATACTTGACAACTGACTCACATTTATGACGGCTGCAGTGTCCCGGAGTCATGTGATCCGCTTTTGTGACCTGACAAGCAAAGTCAACAGGGAAATTAGATTCACTTAACAACCATGTTATTAATTTAACAAGTGCAGTGATTCACTTAAAAAATAGGACAAGAAAAGTCCTAAAATGGGGCAAAACTCACTTAACAAATTCCTCACTTAATAACATAATTTTTTGGCTCAATTGTGGTCATAGGTTGAGGACGACTTGTATAAGGCTGCCCAACTCTCAGTCTAGATCACATACAAATTTTTAAAAATACAGGAAATCAAATTTAAAAATAAGTCAGGAAAAGTAAACATGCATCACTTTTCTCTATTCAGAGAAACACAGATCCCCAACCTAAACCAGAGCTCAGAGAAAAAGAAATATCCTCAAGGCTCAGGGCAGATTGAACCTCCAGTGGGATACTATTCCAGGCCCAGATTGCAGGCAGAGAAGGCATTAAGGTCCCATTAGATGGGATTTCGAACATGCCCATTGTCAGATGAGTAGATAAATTGGAAAAATGCCATCCCTCAGAGCAGTTACGCCATGGAGTGCTTTGGAGTGACAATTAGAATTTTGAATTGCACTGGAAAAATGATAGATAAGCATGCAGAGCTGAAGCCCATAACTGCTTGCAACCCTATGTTCTGGACTAGCTGTATCATCTCAATGGTCTTCAAGGGCAGCCCTGTGCAAAGCCCATTACGGTAGTTCACATGCAAAGTAACCAGCTTAAAGTGACTGTGAAAAGACATTCTAAGTCCATGAAATGGGGCAACTGGGGTACCAAATCTGAGCAAAGACTGTCTTGTCCACAGCTGCTCTTCATGTAAGAGCTGTGAATTCAAAGAACCCTCAAATTGTGCCCTAGTTCTATCTGAGAAAATGCAGACTTTTCAGAAATGAAAAATTCAAAACTAGGTTGCCAGTCTCTGTCAGTGCTGAGCTTAAGCCTATCCTTCCCCACAACAGGTGCTGGGACAAATCTTTGACACCATCACTTCTTCACCCATGATACAGATAACATCAGCATACTGAATCTCATATTATTTCAATGTAAAGATGTATAGGATTGCAATCATAAAGCCTAATTCTATGTATATTTAGAAATAAGATTAATTGTATTCAGTAAGTCTTTCTCACAAGTAAACATACCTAGGGTTGTGGCTTTAGGATTCAGTTATTAAACAGTTTTACCTTAAATAAATGTTTTAATGCAATTCTACTGATAATTCAAGTTTTATTGTACCTCATTCATGTTGTAAATTATTTCATGAAACTGTTGTAAAGAGTGATGCGTATGTTTTTTTAACTAGAAGAGCAAAAAAGGTTTAAAATAAAAATTATCTTTTTAAAAAAGAAATATTAACTATTACAAATGTGTACCTGCTATTCCTAAAACCTGCTATAAAGTAAGAGGGTTTAAGCCTCAGGCACTTGTGAAGAAAGTGGAGCAAGGGTGGGATTCTACCAGTTTGCACCTATTCGCTAGAACCGGTTGTTAACATTCCAAGCAGTTCGGAGAACAGGTTGTTAGAAGAAATTACTGGCCTAATCCTGTAAGGAAGGCAGGAGGGAAACATTCTGGTGTTGCTTACAGAAACTGCCTCTCTGTTAACCCTTATTACGTTCTTGGCAGAACTACTAGACTTCCTGTCTCAGGAACTTCTCTGGAGTTTTTTTCCCCTCCTCTGCTGGTACTTTGCTTGTGTGGAGTGACCATTCAAAGTTACAATGGCACTGAAAAAAGTGACTTATGACCATTTTTCACACTTACGACTGTTGCAGCATCCCCACAGTCATGAGAGGTCAGGCGAGGAGTTGCATGCGTCGATGTAAGTGATATTGAGTTGGCCATGCCCAGGCAATAACATGACCACCAAGCCACGCCCACCAACAGCCACGCCCACAGAACCGTTGTTAAAAAATTTGAATCCCAACCCTGAAGTGGAGACCTCATAATGTAAATGTCTGTAATGTTAAGCCCTCTTATTTTGACACACTTTTGCTCAGAATACCACTGGAAGGGGCTAAAATTAAGTAGCATTTGTCACAGAACATGGCAGCTACCAGTTGATCTGAGTGATTCCCAAAGCTAAATAAAGTCAGATCTAGTTAATACTTGGATGAGAAACATCAAGAAATCTCAGGCCTGAAGATTAGATTAAACAAAAATATTCCAGAAGCAGGCAACAGAAAGCCACTTATATACTGCTGCGAAGGAAAGTACATATCTGTGTTCACCTAATTACCAGAAGTTACCTAGTTACTTTTATCTGATGTCTGTTTTTTTTTTTTTAAGAGCAGCTATTTTAATACTTGGAGAGGTTGTGAATGCAACAGAAAAAGGTGAGATTTGCTGTTGATACTTGATGTTGCTATCATTACAATCCCATTGCAAGGCTGAAGGAATCACTTAATTAGGCAGTATACATAGTACATTAACATCATTTTGTACAATGCTCTTTGTGGAAATCCAATTACTCATTCAGCTGCTAGTCATCACATATTTTTATATAATTTTATTAAAAGTTTAAGATAAAAGATAAAATCTAACAAGAACTAATATTTAGAATGAATAGAAAAAAGGAAATATGAAAAAAATTGAAACTAGAAAAAAATGAAAAGACGAAAGAAAAAATATAAAGAAATTACTTGATTTTCTTTTACAGCAGTTGTAAGTATAAACGTAAATTAACCTCTTTTTCTATGGTTACAGCATTGCTTACATTTTTCTGTAATCTATTTTTTAATCATCAAAACTTTTAACAGCTTTATTATGATTTATAATGTTATAATAGTAATTTATATACACTGATGTTTAAAATCTTGTTTCATGTTTATAAAGACATAACATCAAAATCTCATTGTTTCTGTTTCAAATAAATCAACGTCAATAAAAAGCTTCTAATCAGCATTATTGTTGTTACTGTCTTGCAGTATTTGGATACTTTGGGGGTTTGGATGAGGGACAACAGACATGGCTCTGCTAATTGCCCTAGGATCCAATTCCTCCTTCCTTTCCACACTTTGCTCCCTTCTTCTCAATCTTGTTCAATTTAATTTTAACTGAATTTTAAATGTAAGATCTCTATTGTTTTAATGTTTTATGTGGCATTATTATGGAATGAACGTAAGCCACTTAGAGGCAAGATGGGCAGCATGTAAGTTTAATAATTAAATAAATTATATTTGGATGTCATTAATTAAAACTGTCAATTTGGCCATTTTGGTAAGTTCTATCATCTTCATCATCCATTCCTCCATTATGGGTAAAGTCGAATTTTTCCACTTGTGCATATAATAGTCTTGCTGTAATTGTCATTTACAAAGAAAAAATCATGTTGTTTTTCCAAATGTTTATCTGTCAATCCCAAAAGAAAGGTGTCTGGTTTTAAATGCATATTAATTTTTAAAATCTTCTGTATTAGTATATGTAATTGAGTTTATTTTAAGCTTTTTTACATGAATACCAAGTGTGACAAAAATGTCTCTTCTTGTTTATTACATTTCCAGCATAAATTTGAAGTATCTCTATATATGTAGACAGTTTTTCCAACAATACATCATTTTATAAAAATTGTATTTCAGATGAAATGTTAAATTTAAATAGCAGAAGCATTGTTTCTAGTTTTAGTGCCAGCTGAGAATTCTGCTCTTGGGTCTGTTGGTGTTTGTAGTGCAAAGAAACAATAATGAATATTTAAGAGCACTTGGACAATGTTGTCAATACCTCACAATAGTCATCGGTTCAAATGCACTGGAACGTTGGGAGCTGCCTTTCATCAAGGGCATCCAATCAATTGATCTCTAGAACAGCCTTTCCCAATCTGGGGAGTCCAATGTTTTAAACTAGAGCAGCTACTGTGCAAGTGGCTCTATTAGCTGTGGGCAATAGTGATTGTAAATTAGTCCAACACTTTGAGGCAGTATCAAGTTTAAGTAGATTGGTCTGCAATACACTATCTAACAACTGCTCTTCTGGTTTTGCACAGAAAGATTACCAATCTGAAAATGTTAGGAATTGAATATGAATTTTTCTGCAGGCAAAAGTTGTTTCTTTCATCTCACAGCACATGCATAAATTATATGCAAAATTGTTAGGGGAAGAACAGAACATCTTGACTAGAATTTTTCCAATTTTAGGCAAATAATAATAAACAACAGCTAGATCTCTTATTTAAGTGCACAAAAGAATTCAACAAAGATGGAATAAAATTTGACATCAGCCAACTACAAGCAGTGTCATGACCAAGTTGCTACAATGGTTCCTTGGAAACTTTGCCAGAGGTTTGGTTTTGAATGTAGTAAATGTTGGAACCATTTTGGGAAATGATCAGGTAAGATCTTATGTGGCTTTAAGACCCAAGCAGAAAGGCATCTTGTTCATAACATGCATGATACAATACTGAAAATAAGAAAGTAGCTCATTGATGTTGATGTTCTGAGTGATGCTAGGACTGAGGAAACAATTGGAAAAAATATATGAAATGCCAGGACTTGAGATTGAAGTTGGATGCTTAGGGAAAAAGAAATCTATTGTACCAATCAAGATTGGAGCCTTCAGAGTGATACTTGAAGGACTTTCTCAGTATCTTCAAGTATTGAATTTATCAGACCTGGACATCTAATACTTGCACAAATATTTTATATAAAACAGCTTGGGACTGCCTTTATTCTTGGATGTGACTTTAGTAATTCTTAGGACCTTGGTTAGCATTTGAAATATAAATTTCCACCAGTCTTACATTGAATCTAATTGTAGATTACTCATACACAATAATTTATTAAACTAATATAATTTTGCTTGATCCCATAATGTAGTAGAAACTGGCGCTGAGTTATAGGAGGGAGAAATAAAGAGACAAATCAGCATTGAATCACTATGCAGGAAGAGGCCCAGAAAAGATCCTCCCTAAAACTTCACACCATTTATCTGAAAGTAGTTCAGAGTGTCCTTTAATCTGGCAAGATTCTTATCTATTGGCAAACAGCAATAAAGAATCTACTTGAGCAATTCACTGCGTCCTTGGTTTCCCCAGGCCTGACACATACTGTAGCTTTCTTAGCACAAACATAAAAAGAGTCATTCTAAAAGGAAATGTGGAAACCCGTTCCACTCCAACCTTATCAAAATTCAACCACCCACCCTGCATAGAAACTAGTAACTTATGTTCTTTGGAATTCCTTTTACATAGACATGTTTTACTTAAGATTGGAAATAATAAACATACATTTGGGACCATAGGAATCTAGGGAATTAAGGAACCTTTCCTCAATACTTCCTCAAAAAATGTATTCACTGTGTGGGCACTATTAAAAAAAACAATTAGTAAACATTAGCATATGTTATCAGTTTACTTAGTTGGTGTATATACATATAAACACCTAAAAAGTAATACACACACAAACCCCTATCCTTTCTTTTGTTGGATTGAATTCAGAAAGGATTAACTTTGTTTTCAAGAACATTTCAAGGCTTCCAGTCACCAACATTATTAAAGTCACATATTCTGCTAAAGAAGATAACAGCACCAATGGCTAAGCCAGTCTAATGTTTTCATTCATTATTAGATCTATAGAAATATAAATGGATGCAGACTGTTCTCAGAGGTTCATTGATGTTTAATGATTTCATACAAGTCATAATACTTCGAACATTAATGACCTTTTCTATAAGAACTCTGATTGGATATCTTACTAACAACCATCAAGGTGTCCAATACACATGCATTAAGAACCCTAGCTAATTAATTACATATTTAGTTCAAGTGTCTTGTTTCGTGTTTTTCTACCTCTCATTTTTTATTCACCAGAAAAAAAACAGTGAAAGAGGGAAAAGGCAGAATAATCATATAATGCATTTTGACTTATAGTGCTAGTAGCTATCTACATTATCTAAGAAACAGTCTCTCACTTTCATGAATGCCACCACAATAAGACCTCTGGCCATGGCATCGGGCCTTATAAACCTGAGGGCCTTTGTTTCAGCATCATATATTATTAAAAATCAAATGCAGGGTGGAGGGGAATGAGGAATGAATGCATTGAGGGCACTAGAAAAGGCAAGGGAAGTGATAGGACGTGTTGATGGATCACTTAGGACATCTTTCTCAGGATTTCCTGAGATTGTTCTCCTCTATCCTCCCTGATGATTGGGTTGTTGGCAAACAGATTATTGTTGGCAAGATTTTAAGTAATCCTTTCCAGAGAACTTTTGAACTTATACCAAGGACTAAGGTGACCGGTAGCTCTAGGAAAGCACAGAATTTCTAGAAGAGCTCAGTTTTCTGTTCTAACTTACTTCTGTACATAAACTCTATGTTTATTAGTATAAGCCATATGGTAGCATCTGGTTAAGCCTATCTGGACTTGGTAATTAAGCAGGATTAGAGCTGGCTAATACTTGATGAACCACTGGAATTCCAGAGTTGCTGGGTTAATTGAGAAGCTTAAAAAAACATCTTGGAAAAAGTAGTGGAAAACTTCCATATTGCTGCCATGAAAACATGCTATATAAAGGTTTTATTACAATCTTGGACCAAAATAAGCACAATCAAAAAGATATAAAGCCTGATGCTATGATTTACACTTCATAGTTATAACCATAGCAGTATGCTTGCTACTGGCTGTTTAAATGCAGCAATCATTAAATGCACAAAATTTTGCAACCTTCCTAGAAGTTGACATTAACATACTGCATATGTGGGAATGAAAAGAACAGAATCTTTGGATTTCTATGAGATTGGTGTGACATGATTTGATCCTTATGCCAAGAAACATAAAAATATAAATGGAGAGAGAGATGATAAATAAATAGGTTATATTTACCCAGAATAAAGTTTTGTCCATGTGGGAGGATAATTAGGACTGCAGAAAAAACAATTACTACCAACCTGCCTTCAGTAGAGGACCTGTATACTGGCTTTTGGCTTATTGGGTGTGGCAGAGGAAGGATACTGTAAAATCTCCATTTGCTCTCCACTCCATGGGGAAGGTTACTGCAAAATCCCATTCCCTCCCCACCCCACTAACCTGCTTTCCAGCTCCGTTCTCCTGTGCAGGGCAACAAAAGAAGACCCAGCTGATCAGCTGGGACTCAGGAGGCAGAGAATAGATGGGGGCGGTGCCAGTCATTGGTGGTATTTGCTGGTTCTCCGAATTACTCAAAATTTCCACTACCGGTTCTCCAGAACTGGTCAGAACCTGCTGAATACCACCTCTGCAGCACATATTTTTCTCGGAGGCTGGGAAATGTTGAAGGAGATATTTTTTTAAAATCTTTGCCTATGTGGATCTTCTGGAGTTTAGCTGAAATAAATATTTGCAAAGATTTAAACCAAATAGAAATCTTTTGTTAGAATGACAGGACCAATTGCAAGTTACTCACAAAATACATAAATAATATTTGGAAAAAAATAAGGCCAATTCCTTTTCCAGTCTAAAGAGGAAATTGGATTATTTGTGCTTGCAAACTTTGTAGCCAGCACGGTACAATGCAATGTATTTTATTATAGTTATTGACCACTTCAAAAAGGAAGACAAATCCTGTGATAGCAAACAAAAATGACAGTAAAATCTAATAATGATAACACTGATGCAGTGGAAATACAATGTATCTTGAAACAAAAGTTAACCATTTTCAGAGAAATAAAATCACATTGATCACACAATAACAACTGTAAAATAAATTGAATCCAGGTGGCCCAGAAATCTGACAAGATGGAGCATTATTAACTTTAATCCAGGCAGCTTTATAATAAGAGCAATATAGCAAATTATAGTGTAATATTTCAGTAACATCATCACCACAGGGAAAAAGTCTTTAACTAGTATACCTCATAATTTCCCCTCAAAAGCAGCTGCTGGAAGGGCATTAAATCTTGCCAGATTGAGGGCTCTTCTGAATTTGGGAACCATTGTTCGGCTTAAATATTTAGTCAGCTTGAAAAAAGAGAAGGGAAGGGAAAGAGAAAGAAACTCTCTAGGAGCACATCTATGGATATGAAAGCCAGATCTAATTGGCCTTCTAAAACATGGCACATTGTTTAAGGGTGTACTCCTATCCCATCATCAGAATTGCATCTGGTGAGAAACAGTACCATTTCAGTTTCTCATACAGTACCCTGCCCCAGGATGATGCAAAGCTTTCAGTTAAAGTTGAGGGGAGAGGTTAAGGAAATCTGTAACCAGACAATCCAGCCTTCCTTGTATTCAAGCATGTTCACAGCAAAGTTGTTACTTTACAAGGAACTTTGGTTCTAGAGCAACAGCACTTCCACAGAAAAGGGTAATCTGATCTGTTGTGAACGAAAGAAATGTAATTAATAAAGATTCATTTGCCTAGCAGGATCGTAATCCTGCACGTCCTATTGGCCTATATAATGGCAAGTTATGATTGGTTCATTCCGAGCAATCTGACTGGCTGTTGGCGGGCCGCGCCAAGATTCAAACGCTATAACCACTATCCATTGGTTATCCGGATAGCAGCTTACTCTATAAAAGAGTGACTGCTAGCCGGGTTTTTTTTTTGTCTCTGTTATGCTCGTGAATAAAGAGCTGAAGTTCACGGTTTACGGTCTGGTCTCCGTTCATTAAACCCATGCCTCAAACTTAACATTGGCGACGAGGATGGGATGTGGAGACAATAGAGCTGAATAAACCCTACAGAGCACCAACCGAAGCACGTGGCTGAGAGCGCATCTACATCAGCAGGATGTCAGGTGGCGCTATACCACCCGCTCCTTTTGACCCGGAAAAGGAAGACTGGGAGTCGTATATGGATCGGTTCCAAATGTTTCTAGAAACCAACAATTTGAAAGATGCAACAGCCGGAAAGAAGCGGGCAGTGTTCTTGACCCATTGTGGACCAGTCGTTTTTAGAATGGCGAAGGCACTCGCGAAACCGGCTGAAGTGACAGCAATGGATTGGGACAACCTCGAGCCTATCCTACGGGCTCACTATGCCCCCGCCATACCAACGTTGGTCCGGAGACACGAATTTTATCAATGGGATCAGCAGAAGGGTGAAAGTATTGCAGACTTCATCGCTGACCTAAGAAACCTGGGAGGCCTCTGTGGGTTTTCAGACCTAGAAGAAGCTATGCGAGACCGCACAGTTCTGGGGTTAGATGACCACGCAGTACAGAGCAAGATCATGGCAAAAGGGGACATCGATCTTGCAGATGCCATTGCTGACGCTACTGCAGCAGAGGCAACCAAGAAGTCGGCCGCTCGAATGCGCCGCACAAACGCACCGCTCCGTCAATTCGCCCATGAAGCCTCGCCTCAACTAGAAAGACACTCAGCGACAGCGCACCATGAGGACCTCGAGTCCCAATCCGAGAGTGATGAAGAAGAGGTTAACAGACTTCGGGCCGAATGAGATCAACAAACTCTAAAACTTCAGCGCCCATGTGCGGGTTGCGGGGGAAACCACCCGTGATCCGGTTGCAAATTCCTCGACGCAATCTGCCGTTCCTGTGGGAAGAGAGGCCACATCGCACGGGTCTGCAGAAGTAAGAGGGAATTCAAC
Source organism: Notechis scutatus (assembly GCF_049901735.1). NCBI lineage: Eukaryota > Metazoa > Chordata > Lepidosauria > Squamata > Elapidae > Notechis > Notechis scutatus. The sequence goes on from NC_142011.1 coordinate 123,508,831, forward strand.
ACAAATAGAAAGGAGAACAACCTCCGCCAAACCACAGGGAACCTCCCTGCAAATCGGGATCGTTTGAATAACCAATGGAACAACCATGCCTACAGCAGCAAAACATCTACTCTTCCAACACGGCGAGAAGAGACTCACCAGACTATTATTATCGGCCACGCTTCGTCATTAGACAAACACAAGATCCGAGTGGAAGTGGCCATCGAGAACAAACCTTGCCTGATGGAAGTCGACTCCGGATCGTCCCTCTTGATGGTTTCCTGGAAGACCCTTAAACAGCTGATCCCTACCATCCGTCGGCAAGACCTCAGGGCACAGAAAATCATCCTCAGAGATTACCAGGGAAACTCGATCCCAGTCGTCGGAGTGAGTCAAGTCCATGTATCTTTTAAAGATCGTGCCGTGTCTCTCCCATTAACTGTCGTCGATGGTGACCGGCCCAGCTTACTAGGCCTACAATGGTTCGCCCCACTCGGGATCGAGGTGGCCGGCATTCACCAGGCCGGGAGCGACGATTGGGAAGAGAACATCGTCCAGGAATTCCACGACGTGTTTTTGGACAACTTAGGCAAGTACAAGGGGACCCCTATATCATTTAGCCTCAATCCAGAAGTAGCCCCTATCCACTTTAAGCCTCGTTGGGTGCCGTTCGCCCTTAAACCCAAGATTGATGAGCAACTTGATAAGTTAATAGCCCAAGGGGTGTTGGAGCCTATTGACCACGCCCGTTGGGAAACCCCAATCGTAACCCCCATCAAACCGGATGGGTCGATCAGAATTTGTGGAGACTACCGCGCCACTCTGAACCACGCACTCCAACAGAGCGCTTATCCGGTGCCGGTGGTTCAACATCTTCTCCACTCCCTGGGCGGCGGGAAGATCTTCGCAAAGTTAGACCTAGCACAAGCGTATCAACAACTACCCGTTGATGCGGAAACCGCAGAGGCACAGACTATCGTTACACACCGAGGTGCCTTCAAATGCAACAGACTCCAGTTCGGAGTGAGTGTAGCCCCAGGGATATTTCAGAGTCTAATGGAGAGACTTCTACAGGGAATAAAAGGGGTTGTACCATATTTCGATGATGTGTTAATTGCTGCCCCAAATAGAGAAGAGCTTGAAAGGCGTCTCAGATTGGTTTTACATAAATTTAAGGACGCCGGCCTCAAGGTTAAAAAAAATAAATGTCAACTATGCACTGAAAGGGTAGAGTTTCTCGGATACCTCCTCGATAAACACGGTATTCACCCTACCGAAAACAAACTCAGGGCAATCAAGAACGCCCCAAGACCTAAAAATAAGACTGATCTCCAGGCTTTCCTGGGACTTATTAACTTTTACAACATCTTCTTGTCCCAGAAGGCGACCGTAGCTGAGCCCCTACATAGACTTCTCGACAAGAAAGCCACCTGGGTCTGGGGACATCGAGAAGAACGCTCTTTTCAAAAAGTGAAAGGTTTATTAACATCCGATACTGTTCTAATGCAGTACAATGAGACTTTGCCACTAAATATTACATGTGACGCATCACCATTTGGGGTTGGAGCCATTTTGAGTCACGTGTTACCAAACGGGCATGAAGCTCCTATTGCGTACTTTTCGCGGACATTAGCAAAGGCTGAACGAAACTATAGCCAACTTGACAAAGAGGCTCTTGCTATTGTATCGGCCGTGAAGCGATTCCACGAATATGTTTACGGGCGGCCCTTTACTCTAATTACAGACCACAAGCCTTTACTTGGCATTTTAGCAGGTGATAAACCAACCCCATACATATTATCGCCTAGAATGACTCGCTGGTCAGAATTCCTAGCAGCCTACAGCTACGTACTACAGCATCGCCCGGGGAAAGCCATTCCCCACGCTGACGCTTTGAGCCGTTCCCCACTTGCGGAAACCGTCAGCGACCCAGCTCCAACCCTCACCACGTTGCAAATTGAAACCCTCAACTCGCCGCCACTAACGGCAAGAGATATCGCTGCCGGCACAAAACGAGACTCTATCCTCGCAAAAGTTCTCAGTTGGGTCGAACGCGGGTGGCCAGTCGAAGAAACCCCCGCCATTTTCACGCCGTTCAAGCACCGGCAAACGGAACTATTCTCCCAGAAGGGCTGCATCCTATGGGGAGATAGAGTCGTTGTGCCAGAGAAACTACAGCGACTCGTGTTGCAAACCCTACACGAAAGACATCCGGGCATCGTCCGTATGAAGGCTCTCGCTCGAAGCTACGCATGGTGGCCAGGCATCGATAAACAAATTGAAGCCTGGGTTACCATGTGTAGAAACTGTCAAGAAGTCAGCAACGCCCCACCGAGAGCAATTCCCACCGAATGGGAAACTCCTCGAGGCCCGTGGTCCCGCATCCACATTGATTTCGCGGGACCCACGAAAGGACACACTTTTCTCCTAACCGTGGATGCCTACTCCAACTGGCTCAAGATCCACAAGATGAAAAGCACAACTACTGACTTGGTCATTAAAAAACTAGATAGATTATTTGCAACACACGGTTTCCTGGACGTTCTAGTTTCCGACAACGGACCCCAGTTTACGGCCCTCACCTTCGAACAATACTTGGCGGACCGGGGCATCCGCCACACCTTAACTTCGCCGGCTCACCCTGTGGCAAACGGTAGGGCTGAACGGATGGTCCAATTCCTTAAAAAGACACTCCAAAAAATGGATCTGGGGGACATTGACGCTAGATTGAACAAAATACTCTTACTACAACACACTACCCCCCACAGTGTCACCAACAAGACCCCAGCCGAACTTTTAATGGGGCGGAAGCTTTGCTCCCACCTCGACCGACTACACCCGTCTTACTCGCCAGAGAAACCCTGTGGATCCAGCGGAACGTATCGCCAATTCAAGGTAGGCGACTTGGTCTACGCAAAAAACCTTTCCGGCGAACCGCTGTGGGTCCCAGCCACTGTAATCTACCTTACTGGCCCTAGATCTTACCGCCTTAAGGCGACAGACGGCAAGATATGGAAACGCCACATAGACCAACTCCGATCTCGTTTACAATCAAATATCAGCGACCCCCCGGACTTCCAAACTCAGGGGGGAGGGAATACCGAGGGGGACGAAGACCGCATAGACGACAACGTAATCGGGGACAGACGGCCACTAAACCGAGTGCTCGCACCACCTGAAGAAGGTCCGGGATCGGGGGCATCCTCCCCGCAGAGGAACACCATAGCGGAAACATGTTCGCCCGATCCAGGAATAGACTTAAGGGACTCTGATAGTGTCGCGGAATCAACCCCGGACGAAGACAAGCCTTGCGTTCCACCAGAACCGAACTTTAAACAAAAACCGGTGGAACAGTGAAAATCGAATAGACAAGTAAAACGACCTGCATACCTGCGTGATTACATCACCACGGCCGTCAAACGAAACCCAGGGGGGAGGGGTGTTGTGAACTAAAGAAATGTAATTAATAAAGATTCATTTGCCTAGCAGGATCGTAATCCTGCACATCCTATTGGCCTATATAATGGCAAGTTGTGATTGGTTCATTCCGAGCAATCTGACTGGCTGTTGGCGGGCCGCGCCAAGATTCAAACGCTATAACACTATCCATTGGTTATCCGGATAGCAGCTTACTCTATAAAAGAGTGACTGCTAGCCGGGTTTTTTTTGTCTCTGTTATGCTCGTGAATAAAGAGCTGAAGTTCACGGTTTACAGTCTGGTCTCCTTCATTAAACCCATGCCTCAAACTTAACATGATCCATTCCACCAGGAAGGCTGTGGGTTTATAGCAACAATCACAGTATAATAAATTTCAGAGATGAAATATTGGATTCGGCTTGTGTAATCCTTCTTCATCTATGTGCCAGTGAAATGTGTGAGTAGAATAGTGATTACAATTCTTCAGTAAGAAGTGGGGCTTCAATAGGCATCTTGTAAGGCAGATAGTAAGAGCATCCCAATTGTTTGGAGCGTTTTTGCTAATGTTGTGGATAGTATTAGGTGAGGAAGAAATAAATGGTTATCACCTCCTCCCTGTTTCAATTAGTAACTGCTCTATTTCTGTGAACAGACGTCTTTCATTCTACAAAAGACTGTTATTGGACTGATGCCTTTTGATTTCCTAACCCTCTGTAAATGAACAGACATACATGAATACATCAGTTTGATTTACTCTGTACAAGTAATAAGAACCCATAATTACTATTGAGCACTACTGCAAAACAGATGATAAAGCAGATCTTTTCTCTGTAGGATTATTCTGCCTCTGCAAGTATTAGGTTTGGATGCCAGAGGGAGGGAGGTTGAGGTAGTGGTGATATTGCCTAGCTGGTTACAAGGATAGTGCCCAGAGAATCTGAGTTTGACTGCTATTTATTTTGTGGGGTTAGAACTCCTTTCTTTAAAGGGTTCCATAGCAGGGGACAATGGAGGACCTCAAGGGAATAGAGCAGCTCCCTGAGAAATACCAGGCTGACGCAAGTGACAAAGAAGAAGCTACTCTCTCTTCATATAGGGTATTTCTGAAGATATATAACTCCATGTATGTCATTGTGAGTTCTTTGGAACAAAGCAAAAACATAATCTCCTTCAGGTTTGACTGCTGGTGACTGCACAGACATGGCACTGTAGTTATCCTGGCAACAGTGTAGAAGAGTGGGATGCAAACATAATGTGGGCGCACACATGTATACACACACACAAATAAATAACTACAGTAATCACCAGAATGCCAGTTCTTGGTATAAAGATGGAAAAGGGAAGGAAAGAAAAGAAAACATTTATGGATTGCATATAAATTCTTTGGGAGAGGGAAGGGAAATTACTGTTACTTCCCCATGTTTAAATAGCACCACAAGTTTGCTTAGCTCATATTCTTCATGAAGTTCAAACTCTTCCAACTCTGGAATGGTACTCTTATTTGTAAAGTTAATACAAAAGGATTAACTTTTACATTCATTTTATTCAGAGAAAACAACCAAAAGAGAGAGAGAGTCTGAATTACCAGATGCTTGCAATTACAAAAACATTGCATTGTAATCTCCAGATAGGTAATCCTCATTTAGTGATCATTTGACGTTACAATAACACTGAAAAATTTGACTTACGACCATTTTTCACATTTATGACTGTTGCAGCATCGCCATGATCATGTGATCAAAATTCAGCCATATGGCAATTAGTTCATATTTATAGCAGTTGCAGTGTCCCAGAGTCATCCACAGTTTGTATAGTGACCGTTCAAAATTACAACAGCAGTGAAAAAAAGGACTTATGACCCTTTTTCACATTTACAACTGTTGAAGCATCCCTATGGTCATGTGATCAAAATTCAGATACTTGGCAACCGATTCATATTTATGACCATTGCAGTGTTCCGGGGTCATGTGGACCCCTTTTATGACCTTCTGACAAGCAAAGTCAGCGGGAAAGCTAAATTCTCTTAACAATCATATTACTAACAATTGAAGTAATTCATTTAACAACTGTGGAAAGAAAAGTGGTAAAATTAAGCAAAACTTACTTTAAAAAACTGTCTTGCTTGGCAAGATAAATTTGCTAAGTCAAGGACTACCTGTACTGTGAAGGATGAGGAGAACTGTAATCCAACAGTCTGATATATTGGAGGGAGGCCATTTTTACTTAATGAATACTAACCTGAGGATTTCTCTCCTCATCTTCATCTGTTTCCTCTCTGAGAAAAACAAAAAGAATTCTCATAGTGTAGCTTTCATTATACAGATTATACTGGGACTTGAGAGATGATGTAGCTGCAGCTTTGCTGATAGCAGTTTTACCACTTTAGTGGTGATGCTGCATATACACACCTGTTAGACCAATTATGAATATTATTCACTCTTTGCACTAGTGGGGATTCTGCTTGCTTCCTAAAGTGCTTCAGCTGGTCGTTCCTCTACGTAGACTTGTAGGTTAACTGATCAGGCTATCCATAGAAGATTGTGTAAGGAGCTCAGGACTGAACAGTTAAAATAATGACAGAACAATGACAGCACAATTAATGACAATTACAACAATAAATCAATGGAACAAGTTGCCTCCAGAAGTTGTGGATGCTCCAACACTGAAGATTTTTAAGAACAAATTGGACAGCCACTTGTCCAATGGTATATCTGTTATCCTTTTATTCTGTTGGGTTCTTGATATTTTCTGAGCTTGTTTGTTTACTTGCAAATATTTCATTACTAAGCAAGATAACACCATCAGTGTAAGGAAAAGTAGGGTTTGCTGGCTGTTTATGCATGGTAGCTTACCCTGCCGGTTTTGGTGGAAATGTACAGTAGTTTCCTCCTTGATAGTTCTTTGATTTGGGTATTGTTATTTTCTTGATTATTTATCTGATGCTATTTCTGCTTATCAGGTAGTTCGTTGCTGGAAGGATGTGTTCTAAGTTGTTTTCTTCTTTTGATTGTATTTTTTAAATGATATATAAATGGGATTTGTCTCTTTGTACCTATTAATGTCTGTTTTGTCTTGAAGCCAAGCATCCGGAAATTCTCTAGAATTTTTTGATTCAGCTTGAGGCAAAATGTTGACTTTTCTAGTTGAATCTGTGATTGAGTGTGGCAAAATAAGGCATATTCATGATGTCTTCTGACAGCCAGTTGGTGTTTATGAATGCGGTCTGCCAATTTTCTATCTATCCATCCTATAACAGTGGCTGTTGTAGTCTTTTCGTTGTTTGTCATAGATGATTCCTATTTTTCATTCTTGGTACTGGGTGTTTTGGTTTGCTTAAGATATTTTGGAGAGATTTTGTAGGTATGCATACTACAGTGATGCTGAGTGCTTGCAGTAGTCTTGGAATGTTTTTGATATACAGAGAGACTTTTTGTAAGTTGTAATGATTGCATTGCAGTGGGTTGTGTAATTAATTACTTTTTGATGAAGTGAGATGGGTATCCATTGTTTTGGAAGACATGGTATGTAGGTGGTATGTTTCCTCTTTTAGGCATTCTGGGTTACTTCAGTATGTTTCTGCATAATGTTCTTATATAGCTTATTTTGTAGGTGGTTGGGTTGCTGCTTTGATAGTGAAACACTTAGTTAGTGTGAGATTTTCTTTTTAACAAACATAGGTCTCTAATTTGCCATTGTTTTCTCTGTTGATGAAGATATCCAAGATAATAGTGTGTATTTTTCTCTTGTACATTTTATTCCTTTAAAGATGTTGTTGATTGTCTCATGTGTCTTCTATAATTATTCCTTTTCTTATAATGGAAGTGTTATCTACAAAGCAGATCCATATTTTTGATTGTTTGTGTGGGAGTGCTATGCTTCTAGACCAGGAGTGTCCAACCTTGACAACTTTAAGACTTGTGGATTGTAAGTCTCATAATTTCCCAGCACACATGGCTGGCTGGGAAATTCTGGAAGTTAGTCCGCAGGTATTAAAGTTGCCAAGGTTGGACACCCCTCTTCTAGACATTGCATCACAGCCTTAGTTATGAATTCTGACTGTGGTGATTCCATGATTCCATGTTGCTCTGATTTGTTGGTACAGTGTATTTGTCCATCAAATTGAAAGTAGGTTGTGACCCAAAGGTCAATGAGTTCTATGAGTCTGGACATTTAATCAGTGTATTATGTTAGGTTGGATGTATTGCTTAATGATGCTTCAGTAGATTATTTTGTTAGTCCTGGATCTATTAATATTATGAATGCTGTGAGATTAAGCAATGATTTCCTTCCCTTTTATTTTTAGGTCGTTGATTTTCTCTAGGCACTGTAGTGATGTATTGACCAAGGTATGGATATCAATTTGCTTTTTCATTGGCTGTAATCCTAGACACACTTTTCTTCAGACCAAGCTACATTTACTTGGTTTCTAAGTCCGTATTTGTATCTTTTGTTGTTGTTGTTGTTTGTAAAAATGAATAGAATAAATACACCTTTCCCCACAAAATGAAAGGATACAAAATAGATAATAAAATAAGCCCAAGAAAGTGTTCACAATCTATCTAGGGGTACATCCCTGATGAATAATTACAATACCAACCTCTCTATAGGCCTCCTACTACAATTGCCATGGACTTAAATATTTTATCAGCAGGTGAAATACTGATAAATATTTAATTTTACCTGAGGACAAAGAGAATAGTGTAGGTGGGTGATGTTCTTTTATACTAATTTGTTTATCAATATATGGATACAGTACTGATTAACAAAGTGGAAAGTGTTTTTCCTCCAGTGAAAAATAGCCAAACTATTATTATTTATATGAATTCAAAAACAATTTCATAATACATTTAATTTATGGTAGTTCGAGAGCTGTGTCTTTAATACTCATATCTATATTTCTAGAAGAAAATTAATTACAAAAAGTTTAAAATCTGGCTTTGCTTGATAATCCTAACTGAGTAAGGAAATTATAATTTCTCTCTAAGAGAAAACCCTATTATCAACTTTTATTTAATTACAGTTCTTTATACAACCATTATTAATGTTTGGAATTAACAAAAGTTCTTAATGGCTGCTAGGAGTGATAGTTAAACTAAACCCTGCAAAGGCAATAAAGCTCTGGATTCTCCGTGCCATAGAAAAGGAATACAAGTAGTTCTCAAGTTATGACCATATTGGAGCCTGCCACTTATTTATTTATTTGTTAAATATATTACCTGTCTATTTCACCATGGGGCTACTCTAGGCAGGTTCATAACTCTTATTACGAATTTATTAAATTCATAAGTCATGACAGTTGTAAAGTAGGTCATGGTATGTTTGACCCAATTCAGCAACAACGACAGTGGTCATTGAGTGAACATGGAGGTTGCAAAGCGAACACAGGGTTCATAAAGTGAACATGGTGATTGTTAAGCAAACCCATTGTTCATTATAGAGTATTTTTGCTGAACCATCATCAGTAAAGAGAGCCACTTTGGTCTAATGGTTAAAGCACCAGACTAGAAACCAGGAGATTCTAGTCCGAACTTACACAGGAAAGCCAGCTCTGTGATCTTGTGACCCTGGATGCATAGTCAACAATTTTATTGTCTGTTTACTGTGTACTTTATTGCTTTCCTCTTTTTTTCTTTTATGTAGTCATTCATTTTGTTCCAATGTTGTAAAATAAATTTTACTTATTTAATTTATTAGCTCCCACCATCTAATGTTTTAAATATTTTAAAATCAAATGTAATTGTTCTTTAAAAACAATAGTAGACATTGCCAGGTTTATGCGCCATTAATGTGTCCAATCGCCTTTTTAAAATGTCTAAATTGGCAGGCATGATAACGATGGCAGTGAATTCCTTTAAATTTATTATATCTATATCTTGCCATGTGTAGCTTTAATGAATGATCTAGCGTTATTATATTATACACTTATCCCTTCATCCACAGTTTCCATCTCATGCATTGTTTATATATCTCTGTTATACACACAGAGGTATATATAGCTAAAAAGCATCAGATACAATTAATTGTTTTTCATAGGAGAGATGTAAGTTTTTACATATTTTAGCTCTACAATATCATCTTCAAGTATTTGTGACTGGTACTGTACGCACTATTCTCTCTCTCTCTCTTTCTCTCTGTATGTGTGTGTGTGTGTGTATTGGTAGTACAATATATAGTACCAGTACACAATATTTTCTATTTTCTTTTCCTATTTTTCTTTCAATTTTTGACTTTGGGATTTGAAGATTAGATCTGATTTGACTAGAGAAATATTGTGGTTTCTTAAGTGTATGCTTATCAATATTTTACAATTTACGTTATGTGTTAGATTAAAATCAAGAGAATATGAATATTGATTTTTATAATGTTTGTTATTAATATTTTAAGATAGTTTAAATATTGATTATTTGTTTAAATTAGAGAAAGATTATTGTATTATCATTTTTGTATTGCAAAAAATTGGAGGTCACTTTTGTTACATGTACATTTATTTGATGATCTTTTATTGTCACACCCGATTTTATTTGGTCATTAGCCAAGTGAATCACATGGTTGTTAAGCAAGTCTAGCTTCCCCTATTGATTTTGCTTGTTGAAAAGCCCCTGGGAAAGTCACAAATGTCAATCCTATGACTCCAGGATGCTGCAACCATCATAAATATATGCTGGTTGCCAAGCACCTGTATTTTGATCACGTGAGCACAGGGACACCGCAACTGACCATAAGTGCAGGACACTTAATGTTGTGAATCAATAAAAGTTGATATTCTAAATGCAAATCAGGGGTTGAAAACCTGCAGACTGGATTGGTCCTTGTACAACAACTTGGGATTGGGCCAGAACTAGACCCTGATTGGCCACTTTGGGAATACTTCTTATTGGTTAATAGTTTGAACCTGTTGCAAGTTCATTGGTTAATAAGGTAGCAGCTAACCCTATAAAAGGGCTACTGCTGCCCATAGCTTTGCTCTGTTCCATCCTGATTCCTGTTATTATTAAAGAGTTGAAGTCACTGGTCAGATGTCTGGTCTCCTTATTCTCCAAACTTAACACTGGCGACAAGGGTGGGATCCGGAGACCGAAGAGCTGACTAAACCTACAGAGCAACCTACAGAGCACGTGGTTGATCACGCACCATCAACGGCAACATGGCCAGCGGTGTCGTACCACCCGCTCCATTCAACCCAGAAACCGAAGACTGGGAGGCCTACATGGATCGGTTCCAGATGTTTCTGGAGACCAACAATTTGAAAGATGCAACAACCGGCAAAAAAAGAGCTATCTTTCTAACTCACTGCGGGCCAACCGTGTTTAAGATGGCAAAATCACTTGCCAAGCCAGCAGAGGTAAAAGAAATGGACTGGGATGTCCTCAAGCCGCTACTAAGGGCTCACTACGCGCCTTCCGTGCCAACCCTAGTAAGAAGACACGAATATTACCAGAGGGACCAACGGAAGGGTGAAAGCCTTGCCAATTACATCGCGGACCTCCGGAACCTAGGAGGCCTCTGCGGATTTGCAGACCTAGAAGAAGCCCTCCGGGACCGCCTGGTTCTGGGCCTAGAAGACGGCACGATCCAGAGTAAAATTATGGCTAAGGGGGACATCAGCCTCACCGATGCCCTTAAAGAAGCCTCGGCAGCAGAGGCGACAAAGAAATCGGCAGCCCAAATGCGCCGCACCAACGCACCGCAACGTAAACTCGCTACTGATACCTCGCCTCGCTCAGAGAGACACCCGGTATCAACTCACCACGAAGACCTAGAGTCCCCGTCCGACAGCGATGAGGAAGAGGTCAACCGACTTCGAACGGAGAGAGACCAGTCCTCACAACACTCATTTCGACCGTGTGCCGGCTGTGGAGCAAATCACCCACGATCCGGCTGCAAATTCCTTGATGCACTTTGCCGCCATTGCGGGAGACGCGGTCACATCGCAAAGGTTTGCAGAAGCAAACAGAACTCCAAACCTCGACAGGCCGAATTCCAGTCTTCCGGATTCTTCGGCAGACACTGAGAAAAAGTGAACCACTCCTACAGAAACAAACCGTCCACCACTTCCACCAGGCGTGAAGAAACCCGGCGGAAGAGACCCACCAAACAATCACCATAGGCCACGCTACATCCCTTGATGCCGGGAAAATCCAGTGAAGGTCGCCATCGAAAACAAACCTTGCATGATGGAGGTAGACTCGGGATCTTCCCTCTTGATGGTGTCGTGGAAAACGCTCCAACAGCTCATTCCCGCGATCCACCGCCAAGACCTTAACCCTCAAAGGGTTATAATCAAAGATTATCAGGGAAACAGAATTCCCGTTGTCGGGTCCCACAGAGTCCAGGTCTCATTCAAGGACCGCACTGTCGCACTACAACTGACTGTTGTGGATCGAGACAGGCCTAGTCTTCTAGGCCTTCAATGGTTCGAGCCGCTCGGAATCACGGTAGCCGGAGTGCACAAGGCCGAAAGTGTCGATTGGGAGGAAGACCTCGTGCAAGAATTCCAAGACGTTTTCGCGAACGGACTAGGCAAGTATAAGGGGACCCCAATCTCGTTTAACTTGAACCCTGAGATAGCACCCATTCGCCTTAAACCGTGTCGGGTACCGTTCGCCTTGAAGCCTAAAATCGACGAACAACTCGATAAGCTAATAGCGCAGGGCGTACTGGAATCCACCGACCATGCCCGTTGGGAAACCCCAATAGTGATGCCTATCAAGCCTGATGGGTCCTTAAGAATTTGCGGAGACTACCGGGCTACATTAAACCACGCACTACAGCAAAGTGCTTATCCAGTACCGGTAGTACAACATTTGCTCCATTCCCTGGGCGGCGGGAAAGTTTTCGCCAAACTAGATCTAGCCCAGGCGTATCAACAATTGCCGGTAGACCCAACCACAGCTGAGGCACAAACGATCGTAACACATAGGGGCACATTTAAATGCAACCGGCTCCAATTCGGAGTAAGCGTCGCCCCTGGAATCTTCCAGAGTTTAATGGAAAGGTTGTTACAGGGAATAAAAGGTGTTGTCCCATATTTCGACGATGTACTCATCATCGCCCCCTAACAGAGACATTCTAGAAAAAGACTCAGAGAGGTTTTACGAAGATTCCAGAATGCAGGCCTCAGAGCAAAAAGGATAAATGCCAGTTATATACCGAAAGAGTAGAATTTTTGGGATACCTCCTGGACAGCCAGGGAATTCATCCCACCGAAGACAAATTACGAGCAATTAAAAAGGCACCCACTCCAAGGAACAAGGCAGACCTACAGGCGTTCCTTGGACTTATCAATTTCTATAATGTTTTTTTACCACACAAAGCAACAGTAGCTGAACCATTGCATAGACTATTAGACAAAAAGCAACGTGGGTTTGGGGGCAACGGGAACAACATGCTTTCCAACAAGTAAAGAAATTGCTAACTTCGGATTCAGTACTTATGCAGTACAACGAGACTCTGCCGCTCACTATCACGTGCGGCGCGTCGCTTTGGGGTTGGGGCAATCCTGGCCCACGTGTTACCAAACGGAGCGGAATCCCCCATCGCGTTTTTTCACGAACCTTAGCTAAAGCTGAACGGAATTATAGTCAGCTGGACAAAGAAGCTTTAGCTATTGTTGCTGCAGTTAAAAGATTTCATGAATATGTTTATGGCCGTGCATTTACAATAATCACTGATCATAAACCGCTACTGGGGATCATTGCGGGTAATAAACCAACCCCGTATATATTGTCCCCCAGAATGACCCGATGGTCCGAATTCTTGGCGGCCTACAACTACACCTTGCAACACCGCCCGGGAAATCGATTCTCCACGCTGATGCATTGAGCAGAACACCGCTTCCAGACTCTGTTGTGGATCCAGCCCCAACCATCTCAACGCTCCAGATCGAAGCTCTACAGGCACCACCCTTGACGGCTAGAGACATTGCTTTTGAAACGAAACGCGACCCAGTTCTGCGACACATACTCCGCTGGGTTGAACGGGGATGGCCGACGGACCAAATAGCACCTGAATGGGCGCCTTTCAAAGCCCGCCAAACCGAGCTGTTTTCCCAAAAAGGCTGTATCTTGTGGGGCGATCAGTCGTAATCCCTGACAAATTGCAACAGACTGTGTTGGCGGTATTGCATGAGGGACATCCGGTATTGTGTGGATGAAATCACTCGCACGCAGCTACGCTTGGTGGCGGGAATCGACAACGAATCGAGGCCTGGGTCGCTACTTGCCAACGTTGCCAGGACATCAGCAACGCCCCACCTAAAGCAAGCCCAACCGAATGGGAAACGCCGAGGGACCGTGGTCCCGTATTCATATTGATTTTGCGGGGCCTACCAAAGGGCACACTTTCCTGATTACTGTCGACGCCTATTCTAACTGGCTCGAGATTCATCGAATGCACACAACTACAACAGACTCAGTTATTAATAAATTAAACAGACTATTCGCCACACACGGGTTTCCGGACGTGTTGGTCTCGGACACGGCCCTCAGTTCACTGCATTGCCCTTTGAACAATATCTTGCCGATCGGGGCATCCGCCATGCGTTAACCTCGCCCGCGCACCCTGCGGCGAATGGACGTGCAGAACGCATGGTACAATTCGTAAAAAGACCCTTCACAAAATGGAATTTGGCAACATCGACGAAAATCAATCGAATTCTCTTGTTGCAACACATCACGCCTCACAGCGTGACCAACAAAACGCCCGCTGAACTTCTTATGGGGCGGAAACTCCGATCGCACCTTGACCGGCTCCACCCCGCTTTCGCACCAGAAAAGCCTTTCGGTTCCAGCAGCAAATGCCGGGAATTTAAGGTAGGCGATTTAACCTTTGCCAAAAAACTTTTCCGGCGACCCGCTATGGATACCCGCAACCGTTACCCACCTCACCGGCCCTAGATCTTACCGCCTGCTTACAGACGATGGGAGGGTGTGGAAACGCCACATAGACCAGCTCCGGTCGAGATTACCACCAGGTCATGGCCCCCGGTTTCTCCAACTCAAGGGGAGGAAGCAGCGAGGAGGGTGACTTTGATATAATTAATAGCGGGCCAACGGAGGCCCTACAGCCCAGCGAAACACCGGAGCGTGAAGCGGGAAGGGAGTTGACTTTGCCAGGGAACTCTAATACGGGGGAAACTGAACTGCTAAACCCCGAAGAAACACGGAGTAGCAGAGACAACCAAAGCGAATGCAGCACGGAATCGCCGTGCAGCGAAATAGAATTTAATAAAGGTCATCCAAACGCTCCACCGGAACCGGACATTAGACAAAACCCGGTGGAGCCTCGGAAATCATCCAGGCAGACCAAACGGCCTGCCTATCTTGAGGATTTTATTACAGCTCCCCTCAAACGGAACCCAAGGGGGAGGGGTGTTGTGAATCAATAAAAGTTGATATTCTAAATGCAAATCAGGGGTTGAAAACCTGCAGACTGGATTGGTCCTTGTACAACAACTTGGGATTGGGCCAGAACTAGACCCTGATTGGCCACTTTGGGAATACTTCTTATTGGTTAATAGTTTGAACCTGTTGCAAGTTCATTGGTTAATAAGGTAGCAGCTAACCCTATAAAAGGGCTACTGCTGCCCATAGCTTTGCTCTGTTCCATCCTGATTCCTGTTATTATTAAAGAGTTGAAGTCACTGGTCAGATGTCTGGTCTCCTTATTCTCCAAACTTAACACTTAATGTAACTTCAAACAGTTGTTCAATAAATGGTCACAAGTTGTGGACTACCTATAAAACATTCCTACTTGCACTAAGCTACAGATTTTTTTTAATAAGCATTGCTCAGAGCCAGAAAGAAATAATTGAACTTTCCTGACATAATAGAGTTAATGCCAAACCAGGAGTGCTACAAGGGAGGGAGGAATTTTTTATGCTTAATTATGATGGCTACAAATTCACATGCTATGAGTCATTTACCAAATGGTCCCTTCAATCTTTTTCACAAAGCCTTAAGGTTTTTTTTTATATCAGGATCAATAACAACAGTTTAAAGTTTTTCTAAAGAAAAACTTTAGTTCTCATAGAGGTATAAATCTGCACCAAGTCATCATTTGATTGTATCACTGCATAGCTGTGCATGTATATGCAGGTGCATATTATCAACAGCCCCAATTAATTCTCTGCATGATAAAGGCCTTTCCACTGAATGCTTTAGACAATAATTTACATTTTACAACATTGCCCCACTATGGATTGGTAGATAAGTATTTTCTGACTTCTCAGTCTAGGGCTAAGAGTGACTGGCCCAAAGTCATCCAGCCAGCCATGCCTAAGGGAGGACTTGAACTTGGGTCTCCTTGTTCTTTAACCATTATCAATGCTGACTCTCATGTATCTATATCTGAATGTGCAAGAAATGTGACTGTGTGTGAGAAAAAGTAATCAATGCATTTAAAAATGGAATGACTCCCTTCTTAGTCTTTAAGCAATAAAACCCAATAAAATACCTCTGGCTGGTGTGCTTTATTATTTGCCAATGCATTCAAATTACTTGTTTATGTAAGATTGTTTATACAGGTAGTCCTCGATTTACAACAGTTTGCATAGTAACCGTTCAAAGTGACAACAGAACTGAAAAAAGTGACTTACGACCAGGGATGGGATTCAAATTTCTTAACAACTGGTTCTGTGGCCGTGGCCTAATTTGTGGGTGTGGCTTGGTAGTCATGTGACTGGCTGGGCATGGCTTGTATGTAAATATTGTAAATACATATGTAACGTTTGAATTTTTTTATTTTTAAAAAAGAGCAACTTTTACCCAAAATCAGGCAAAGCAGGCAGGCAGATTGAACTGCTTGCAGAATCACAGCTTCACTCCCAGATCTACCTTTCTGCAATCTGCTTGCTGAGTCTGCACTGAAAAATAGAAGCTTCAATCCTAAGAAAGGTTCAGCTCTGCTCTTAGGCCATTTCTCCCTCCCCCAACCCCCTGAATACCACCCCTGACTGGGCCTCAGGAAAGCCTCCTGGGTGGGGCGGGTGGGGACGGGAGGAGCCAGCCAGTGGTGCGATTTGCCGGTTGTCCGAACTACGCAGAATCGTAACAACCGGTTCTATAGAACTGGTCCGGACTACTAGAATCCCACCCCTGCTTACGACCGTTTTTCACACTTAAAACTGTTGAAGCATCCCTATGGTCAGGTGATCAAAATTCAAATACCGTATTTGCCGGCGTATAAGACGACTGGGCGTATAAGACGAGCCCCCAACATTTCCACTCAAAATATAGAGTTTGTTATATACTCGCCGTATAAGACGACCCCCCCACTTGGAGGCATGTTTTTCAGGGCAAAAAAGTCATACGCCGGCAAATACGGTAAGTTGTAACACTTGGGGTATTCTGGATATAATTCTTGATTGACACCCCCGCCCCTTTCCCCCAAACTTACAAAGCCACCAAAATGCTTTAGAGAGGCAGCTTCGCCTTTCTCAGGCTGGCACTCAATTCCTCTCCCTTTCTTTGTGACACCGTTGAGCGATCTGCTTTTTTCAGGGGAAAATAAATAAATAAAAATAAAACTGGACGAAAAACAGTCGAGTTGTTTCTTAATATCTTTCCACCTCCCCAACCAATTTGTCTCCAAGGGTGCACCACACTGATTGCGACATTAATTATTTCAGAGAGAGAGGGTGGGGGGAGAAATCTTTGCTTCCTACTGTGGCTTTTTCCTGCGCATCGTTTTTCCCTTGGCTTTGTGGTTGTTACTTCTTACAGGGAGGGATAATGAAATACCCACGCTGGGAGAAAGCGGAAAGGATGTCTATTTTCCTGCTCACTAACTTTCCAGAAAGCGTCGAGTTCCTACCCCGAGACTTGCCAAAAGTCCAGTTCATTCATTTGCTACCTTTCTCCAATGAGATCCAGATCTGTTTCCACAACGCGCTTAGGATCTTATCTTATTATCTTATTATTATCTTATTAGCCTTGCTTGGTCCGTCCAAGAGAGAAGAAGGCAGACGGTTTTGCGCTCAGGGAGAAAGGAAAAGAGCCTCTCACTCACGCTGCACACTCCCCCCCCTCCACCCCAGCAACGCTTAGGAAAAGAGTTACACAAGCATCCTTTCCAGAAGTGAATCGGGGGAGGATTCGAGCAAAGGCTGAAACCGGGAAGAGAAAAATTCCCAAAGAAAATCGCACGAGCAGCATCCCATTCCTGGGAGAAAAACAAAAAAACAAAAAACACGAACTCTTCCCGAAGCACAAAAGCAAGGATGGTGCTTTCTCAGCTTTGAGCTGCGTCGCTGCTCTCCCCCCCCTCCACTCATCCCCACGTGCGGCGAAGTTTCTGCCACTGGGGGGTGGAGGGGGATGGAAGGAGGTGAGGGATGGGGCAAAGCCTGGAGCCTGCCTGTCCGCCGCACGAGCGGAGTGGGTGGGTGGGTGGGTGGGGGAGGAGGAGGAAGAGAGACTCGGCTGGGCTTGAAGGGGCTTCGCAAGTTGCGGAGCTCCGCCCCGTCGCTCTTGCACCGAGTGACAACAACGTATTTGCCGGCGTATAAGACGACCTTTGTTATATACTCGCCGTATAAGACGACCCCCCCACTTGGAGGCATGTTTTTCAGGGCAAAAAAGTCGTCTTATACGCCGGCAAATACGGTACTTGGCAACTGGTTCATATATATGACAGTTGAGTTATCCTGGGGTCATGTGATCCCCTTTTCTGACCTTTTGAACAAGCAAAGTCAATGGGTAAGCCAGAATCCCTTAACAACCATCTTACTAATTTAACAACTGCAGGGATTCACTTAACAACTCTGACAAGGAAGGCCGTAAAATGGGGTGAATTTCACTTAACAAATGTCGCGCCTTAGCCACAGAAATTTTGGGCTCAGTTATGGTCGTAAATCAAGGACTACCTATAGTTGTAAGTCACAATGTTTTCAAACTTGGTGATCTATAAAAATAGATCACCAAGTTTGGTGCTGGTAGGAGAAATGATTTCAAACTGAAATACAAATATAACCATTGTATTTGAGAAGGCAACTGGAAAACAAGGAGAGGAACTATTTCGTTATATTATTATGTTTTCAAGACATCTCCAAAATTAGAATCCAGAGAGCAACTGGCTGTTGTGATTGATTTATTCAGTGATTTTTGTTTTTGTGTTTTTCCACCTAGTGTGTAGAATGTTTAAAGTTTTAAAGCAACTAAGGTTTAAAGCAACTAAGCATTTAAAAATACAAAAGGTAGATGTAGAAGTGATGGAAGGAACATCGGTTCTCAACAGCTTTAATTTTCCTATGACTAAGTTTAACGTCTGCAGAGTAGCTTATATTCTGCTTCCCTGAAGGGATCCGGGTGGCTGTGGGGGAAAGAGATAATATCTGCCCAGGAACTTATGTCCTTTAAATGAATCAGGTAATAATTGGAAGCATTGTGATTAATGAATGCCTTGTTCTTTCACTGAAATCAAAGACATAAGCAACATGGCTTTATATGTGATCTCTTGTGGTTTTATTGGGAAGGGGTTTAATTCAGTTTCCCAGGATTCTGTTTCTGTCTCCCCTTTCCAAGGAAAAATGTTCTTAGATTGATTTTCTGTCTTTTCCTGACACAAGGCTGACCATACAAACCACCTGAGATGCAACCTAGATAATACTGGAGATGACATCTCTTCAGTTCCTATGAGTTGATTTTGGCCTTTATGGTTACACTTCCTCTGCTTCTTTTTTCATAAGTAGTAATTTTCCAGAGTAGCTAGGTTCCACAATAATGTTAAACCTATCTTTAAAAGGAGCCAGGTTTTCACATGATAGTCAGCCTCTCTTAGAAGATAAAGCACCCAAGCACTTTTAAACGGATAGTTTGACAGTTTAGCTATCTGTCAGTGTTTACTTCTTCCCCAATCAATAAGGAGAGTGATTAATAGATATTTTTCTTCCCGTTAGTACACCTGAAGGGAAGGGAAATAAAACTAGAAGAAACCACCAATTTCTTTCCTTTAACATTCTGTACAAAACTGTAAAGTAAATACCACTCAATGGTGTTATTACTGATGCAGGTCAGAGTTTGGCCATCAGGACAGGGCAATTTATGATGGCAAATATTTCAGTCAACTCAAGGATATAAAGATGCATGTTAACAGAAGAGCTCTGAAGACTGAGGTAGCTTAAAATTACACTATTTAGATGTGGTACAGTGGCAGCAAAGGCACTAATCATAAGCACCAAGAAGGAAAACATGCTATTCCCTACTCCTATCCCAGAACGTTCCAATTTCATTTTGTTGGCAGCCAAACATCTTTTTGAAGTTTGATCCTTTTGGAACTGCATTTCCTGTTGTGCCTGGATGCAGCAGAAGGACATGCACAGACAACTGCAGAGGAGGAAAGGAATATATTGTTCCAGTTGAGCACAGTCCACAAAATCTAAGTCCTAGTGTTTTCATAATAATTAGAAAAACTATTTCTGCATCATGTAATTGTCCTAAAATTGGGCACGATGAATACAAAGTAGCTGAATAAGATGGGACTTGAAATGATAGGTTATATTGAAGAGACAACTGGTTCTTTGTACATGTGACCTTTTTTGGATTTAGGGCTATTCATTCTGTAGTGCAATTTTTACTTGTACAAGGATTGCTTAAATGGGGTTCTGTGTTATCCAAGTGGAGATAGCCCACTGAATTCTGTTTGTCTCTAAAAATTGTTTTCCAACCATTCATTCGGCTTGTAAAACTATTATTACTGAGATATACATTAAGAGACGACCACAATAGCACTTATCTTTTAAAAGCAGCTGCAGTCAGAGATATCTTTAAGTTGAGAACTGTTGGAAGAAATATCCACCTGGTTCAGTGGAGAAAGGCACTGGAGACAAAATGGAGGCTGGAGGTTGATTGAAAAGAGGGTCCATTTATTGATGAAGCAGAACCACCAAGCATTTGTGATTCTGGGCAACTGATCACATGGAGTTAAGAGTGGGGGGGGGGGGTTTATACCTTCTCTTGTGCTTTGTACTTGAGCTTCCTGTTCCTGTGCAATAACATGTATTCTATTGGCTGTTGTCAGATTCCCATGGGGCCATGTAGGGGTTATGTAGGGGTCATAGCTGACTCTATAGGTTGTCTGAGCTCCCAGGTTTCGTTGAAGTTTGAACTGCTGAGATGATGCAATGAATAGGTTTGTGTTCTGAAAGGGTGTTGGGCAATTCCTATTGTGGCTGAGGGCTAAGCCTACCTTTGTTGGATCTTGGGTAAGGGTATTTGCTTATGAATAGAGCTAGTTATGTCTTTATCTCTTAAGTGTTGACATCTGCTGTGGGCTATTAAGGAAGGTGGGGGATGCTTTCTCAATCTAAAAATATGTTTCCATTTCTCCCTTTGGGAAATATAATATTCTGCCTTTTTAATATTCCTCAAAATTAATTGTAACCCACAATTAAACAGTAAACAGCTGTATGTATACAGTACTGTGTATTCACACTAACTCTCAGTTCTCTGAGCCTGGTCTGGCCTGGGCCCATAACCAGTGTTGAGGTAATTCCCCGTTAGGAGAATGAGCGCATACAGGGAGACGGATTTGAGAGTAGTGTTTGAATAATACACACACAGCACACAGGTACACTGTACAGTAAAAGTAGGAT
The DNA here is from genome assembly GCF_049901735.1 of Notechis scutatus. Taxonomy (NCBI): domain Eukaryota; kingdom Metazoa; phylum Chordata; class Lepidosauria; order Squamata; family Elapidae; genus Notechis; species Notechis scutatus. The sequence goes on from NC_142011.1 coordinate 123,529,818, forward strand.
TTTTTACTGTCAATAAAGGTTTAAGCAAAGTTCAAACACAGTCCAAAGTCATTCACAGGTTAAATCAGTCAGTTTTCAGTCCAGGGATAATCCAATATCAAAGTCCAGTGTCAAAAACAGTTCAGTATCAGACTTAATCAAATCCATGAATAACAGTCAATACAGGAACGGCAAAACTCTCCAACAGAAGGAAAAACAGAGACTCACTGAGACACACTCTCTTCTGAGACTAAGACTAAACAACCCAGGTTTCTGGCTCCATCTTATGGCCATTTGAGAAACCATACCCAACTACAGTTTTGCATTTTCTTAAAGATAGTTTTAAAATGTTTATCCTGGTTTATATATTTTCAGCCCAAATAGTTGTTAGGTGACTTACATTCCTAACAGTGGCACAACAGGACCTATTATGGATTGTTTGGGAGATAGATCTTCTAATGCAGGGGTATACCTACCGCCCATTTTTGTATCTCTGTTAGTGGTAAAATTCTCTCTAACCGCCTACCGGTTCCACAATAATGGTGATTTATAAAGTAGGGAACAAAACCTCTACTGCCCACCATGAAAGCTGGAATGCCCACTGGTGGGCGGTAGGGACCAGGTTGACTATCACTGTTCTAATGGAAACCTATCTTCAGAGAAGCAGGAAGGAAGGAAGGAAGGAAGGAAGGAAGGAAGGAAGGAAGGAAGGAAGGAAGGAAGGAAGGAAGGAAGGAAGGAAGGAAGGAAGGAAAAGTTCTGAGAAGAAATATAGCAGATGTAAGATGTTCTGCATTGTCTTTTTGTACTTAAGACAAAACCCGATTTTTTTTGCCAGAGAAGAAGCACACAAAAGCACATGCTGGGTTTTAATGCCCTCTGTCCCAAAGTGCACATTCAATAGTCTGACAGATGAGGAAAAAACAAGATTAATGTTTTTCAGCATAACAGCATTACCTCTCTTGTTGTAGCAAAAAGGAGTCCAGTAAAACCTTTTCTGACTAACCCATTTTATTAAAAGACATAAGTATTTGTGAACTGCAGCTCAGTTAATCAGATAATAGCTGCAGTTCATAAATACTCATGTCTTATGTAGAGTGGTTCAGTTGAAGTAGGATTTTAATTGGAGTGAAGTGGGAGGGGAGGAGGGGAAGACAAATTAGTTATACAGATGCAGGTTTCATGTGAGATAGATTACAAGTGTCTAACCAATTAACAATTGTAATGCATTAAAACTCATTGTGTTTATTGAGATCTTCTGAGATTGCCTGAAACTTCTTGATGTATTGGAGTTCAGCAATTGTTTGGTCAATGGTGGTGCTAAAATCTTGTTTTTGTTTTCAAAATGGGCACTTTGATTGCGATATCCTTGGAGGCTGAAATCTCAGGTGTTACTTTGTCTTTGTTTTGGTCCTGAAATCAAACATGCCCATTAATTATTTTGCACAAAATTTGATTCCTTTGCCTATATAGAATTCAAGTGCACTGCTGGCAGATGATGGCCTGTATCTTATTAGAAAAGGAGCATAAAAAGGCATTTCTAATCTTGTATACTTCTGGGGGCTTTAATGGTTGGTGTAGATGTGGGGGCAAAGTAAACATCTAGGTTTGTTAAACCTAGAATGTTTCAAGTCTGAATGCAGCAATAGTCCTGCCACCCATTGCCTGAGAAAGTGCAGTGTCATGGCCTAATGTACGGTGGGCTATAGTTTATTAATAATGTACCTGAGTGGTTTAATAATTATTATGTGTCTGGTGGGGTTACAGAAATTCTAGCATACCTGGAACATAACTGCAAGGGTAGGTAGATGTTGGAAGCAATGTATTAGGGATGAACATTAGTTTTCACCTTAAATTAACTAGAGTTCATAGGAAAGATTTTTACCATATCCTGTCTCTTAAAAACAAGTAGACAACTATTTTACAATGGAACAATAAAAGCATTGTTGGACATTTCTGAAAAAATTAGGATACAAAACCAAACTCTATTTAAATAATTCGGGTAGATCTTTCAAAGCAAATTCACATTTCTAAAGATATGGATATAGAAAACACTGCCTGTCTTGCTATCCTTGATAGTAGAATACCCAACAAAGATTGTTTATTGCCACAGCAGACTGTCTAAGACAGGGCTTACTTACCTCTCCTGGCCCTACCCCACTCCAGATAATGCACCAGAATCAAGTTAGACATGCCATGAGGCTATATCCCAAACATACATTTGGAGTTTATTTTTATCTAAAAAACAGGAAAACATGGGAGAAGTATTGTTAGGTAAAAGAGGTAGAGAACAGAATGTGAAAGAGAAAATGTTAAAAAACATCCTTAAAACAAGCAACAGATTTTATTTAAGTTCAAACATCCCATAAATAAGTTGTGCCTCGCATTCTCAGGTGCTGCTTTGATTTGAAAGAGAGATAAATATTCTAATATTCAGCACGCTGCTGTCTGAACTGCTAATAAATTGCCAAAGTGGCATAGCAGGGAAAAGACAACAAGTCATGATGATCAACAGTTCTAAAACTAATACCATCTTATCAGATCAGTTCAGAGAAATGAGATTATGTTTTTCATTACTTCTTTATGAAATTCCTTCTTTAGATAACTGAAGTCCAAAGTACTGTCTAACATTTAAAAGGAGGCTGATTTTTTTATAGTGGGCATGATGGGAAATAGAGTCTTAAATTTACTAATTATAGTTTATTATTGCATTTGCACCCTTTATGACAGGGGTCCCCAACCACCGGGCTCCGGACTGGTACCGGTCCGTGGATCATTTTGTACCGGGCTGCAAAGAATGAAAGTAGAGAAAGCTTGAGAAAGTGCTTCCGGGTGAGGTTGTCGGTCGTTGGTTGGAAAGCGGCGTTTGGGTGCTGAAGGAATCCTCGCGCCTTAGTTTCGTCGAAGAGGGGGGGGCGGCTTCGAACGAAGAGCCATCCCGATGGCGGTGGAGTCTCGCGTTACTCAGGAGGAGATTAAGAAAGAGCCCGAAAAGCCCATCGACCGCGAGAAGGTACAAAGGAGGAGTTGAAGGTGGCGGGGAGAAGCGGGGGACGGCTGGCTGGCCGGTCGCTCGGCTCACCTTGCCTTGGTCGTGCGTGCTGATGCCGGTACCGGTCCGTGGATCGGTCCGTGGATTGTACTGGTCTGTGGTACAAAAAAGGTTGGGGACCACTGCTTTATGATATAAAGATCTGCAAACTTCAATAAATTAAGTTTTCTGGGATGGGACAATAGCTTGGTAGAGAAAAGTTACATTCTCTATCTTCTTAAGAATTTCCTGCTAAATATACATCTATTATAAGCATCCTTCTCCAAGTAGGAAAGAGGTGCTAAAGGTTCTTTAAAATGGGTACCTATTTAGAATGGAATGTATACTAGAGACAGAAAGAGGTTCTCATTTTTTTACTTTTGCTATAAACATGATAAAATTCATGTTAGATAACAAGGATCTAAAACAGCTGAACTATATATCTCACCCATTCTAGTATGACCAATGGTAAGGAAGTTTTGGAACTGTAGTTCAGCAATAACCAGAAGACCAACTGTCTCTTCCTTATATTTTCCTGCAATTTCAGAAAAAGTTCAATGGTCTTTGAAAATGGAAAAGGAGTTTATGCTCTTGAGAAAGAACTTAATATATGAAAGGAATCCAGCAAGCCAAATAAGCATGATTACAAGGCATATGCAAAGCAATTTCATTTCTAGGGCTATTTTGTTGGTTTGAAAAATCAAAACCCTCAGTTTTAATTGATCAAATCATAAGGGTACAATCTTGCAAACTTTAATCCTATTGCTAGCAAAATACAATTTCTTATGAGGATATTGTGAAATGACTGCTAATGCTACTCTGGTCTAAGATGAACAAATTGCGTGGTCACACAGAATTTTTAAAAAGCATTGGATACAATTATGCAGTCAGCTGCAAACATACAATAAATCAAAATAATATATGTACATATGAAATCAAGATTTGCAGTAAAATCAACAATGCAATTTTTCCTACCTAGCATCTTTCTGTGGCCACCAGATATATTTAAGTGATAATATTTACATATTCAAAATATGCACCTGAAATATTTAATGCCCCAATATTGCATGCACCAATAGAGTAAGCATACTACGGCAAATAGAAATATCTTGGCCTCCTTGGATAATCTTGGAAGTTAAGCAAGTTTGGACCTAATTAAATGCATGGAATTTCAGGACTAAGCTAGGCTAAGCTGGGAAATTGAAAGTAAGAAAGAAATTTCAGAAGGTGATTGGAAATTATTCCCATAACAAAATATGTGCATGGAAATATTAAAATGTGTCTTAACCTAAAAAAGAAAACACAAGCACAAAGATCAAGTTCTTGTCTTCAGGATCTTTGGAATAATGTTTTATATGAGGGATGTAACATAAATATTTTTCAATTTATTATTGTTTGTATTGTTAGAGATCCAGAGTCACGTTAGCTGGGTCACTATATAATTATAGACCATGGGACCAATCATTTGGCTTGCCTAGGCCACATTGAGTGAAGAGAAATTGTATGTATGTATGATGTATGTATCTGTACACCTCCCCACACACAAATCACATAATAATGTTAAAAGTTTATGATGTGTGGGGCTGTATTATTAGCTGTCCAGAGCCATACAAGGCTTATGGACTACAGGTTGGTCATGCCTGATGTAGACCATAAATCATTAATATCAGCAAACATAATAAACAAAAAAATATAGAGAACAGAGATGAAAAAGGCAAGACTAACTCCCCACAAGAATAATTTCTTTAATGCCTTACTTTATAGCCCCCCTAATTATTTCATTCTTGCTTTGCTCAGTTGTAAGTATTGAGAATGATGTTATGTGTCTTAAATGAGAGGAAGAAGCAGCATTTGACCAAATTAAAATTGGTAATCTGATTATTAACTAAAAAATTTAATGGATGCTGGGATATTGCTGACATTAATTAACAAGATGCTTCTTAGCTATTCCTGCCATCATAAATCATCCCATCCATCTAATATATAAAGGGTTGCAATCTGGCTAAATAAATTAAAGGTTGCCATATTAAAGTTTAAAAAAAAACATTTGTTAAGATTTAACAAATAATACCAATAATTAATATTAAATTGATAATGTTAAATTATTCATTTAGTATTCAAGGTTGTTCTGTAACATCCTGAAATTTGGTTTAATATAGCACACTTAACATATGTTAAGTCTCTCAAGGAAATTGCATAGAAAGAAGTGTCTGGTTACAGAAGCAGCTAACAATAGTCTAAACTTGTTGACTAAGTGGCAAGTTCTATTCCAAGAAAATAATCTGTATCTTGCCAGCATGAGAGATTGAGTGCATGTTTTAACACACTGCAGGCAACCATAATTAGCAAATGATCACTTTATGTATTTGTTGCATAGAATGCATCAGCTTGACCTGATTTCCTGTTGGTCTCTTGCCAGTGTGCATAGCAGAGGATATGCCAGCAAATTAAATTCTCCTGATTTCATGAGCAAAGTGAACAGTGACAATGATATAATGATACAAAGGCATGCAGAAAAATATCACAAATCCTGCTGTTTGTAGAGATTAGTGTTGTAGTTCCTTTTCTCTGTCCGTATCTGTTAAAAAATGAACATAATTTAGAAATGGGTTTTAAACATTTGAATTTGTAGAAATGAACACACAATGAAAGGTTTTTAACAGATGGGTTTCAGTTGCCTTCAATATTTAATTTGCATCAAATGATGTCTATGCCATAATAAATAGGCCTATCCTGGTACCAGTAATTTAAATGAAATTTCCCCTGGCGTAAGTGATAAAAAGTTCCATCTGCCAATTCTCTGGGTATCCTGCTACAATTAAATGCTTAGAAACAGGCCAGCAGAAAAAACTGGCAATCTTACTTGGATAGAATTCTCCAGATATGCTTCTAACACATTTGAGTAAACAGTGGGTATCAATAATATGCATACTCCTGAAACTGGATTTGCATTCCTCTTAGAATGCATTAAGATTCCTTCCTATTCTACTTTACAGCTCATTCACCATAATACTATTTCTGCACCTTGTCATGTCAATATCTTTCAACCAGAACAGAAACTGTTGCTTAGCAATGTCTGTTGCTTAGTTCCCACTCAAGTCTACTACCACAAATCTGGAATTTACAACAATAAGGTGCTGTTAATGGCTCAACTCCACATTAGAAAGTCTTTAAAAACCCACAGTTCCAAATATTTTTACTGTAGGAAGAGCGTATTCTTTCAAATAAAAAGGGCAGGATTAAAAACTTTACATGGCTTTTTTTAGAAAATGATGATATCTCTCAAAAAAGTGACTTTGTTCTCTCGAGGAATCTGTCTATAATTGATTGGATTGTTGCTGAAGACATGGGAAAAATTATGTAGGAATTAACAATTGATTCTCATAAAGAATAATGAAGTTTGATTTATTTCTAATAAGAGTGAAGCAGAAGAAGAAACAGCACTTGCCAGCCTTTTCTCTAAATATTCTTTTTGAGTTAGCAAATAACCAGTTGAAGCAGAAAATGGGGATTTTATCTATCTATGTCTATATACTACTAAAACTCTCATCATGACCTTAACTGGTCGAAATGGTACATCACAGGGCAACAATTTTTGAACTAATATACCTCAATTAGGCTTAAAGAATGCATCCAAAATCTGGAGCCCATGACTCAAGAAGGAAAGAAACTTAGGTAAGTTAGGAAAGAAATGCCTCAGTGCTACCGAAGCTGTTGTGGTCACATCATCTTCATTTTCAATCCTCTGTGACCATTTCATGAGCAAACTAAACCAAAATGTATCTGCTCAGAGACCAGTGGTTTGAAAAGTTATTTTTCAGCAAACTGAGTGGGATTTGTGTCATTCTTTGTATGTTTATTCAAAAGTCACTGTGTGCTTATTCATTTATGCAAAGAGCCTGGTGGGATTGTTAAAGTGCTGGCTTAGAAAGCAAGAGACTATATGAATTCTAGTCCTCTTGTTAGCCATGAAAGCTGACTGGCTGACTTTGGGCCAGGCTTCTTTTCTCAGCAAAACCTGAATTCATTGTTTTGGGAAAATAAGAGGTAATAGCTCGGGCCACCGCAAGCAGGCTGGCATAAAATCTCTTTCCCATTTATCTGTCAAATCAATTTTATTTATTGGATTTAGACAAATGGCACTGGATGATTTACAGGTACAATCAATAAAACCATATAAAAGACGTACACTTAAAAATAGAATTAAAAACAGGAAAGAGTAAAACATAACATTGTCACGACTTTTTATTTTAATCTCATTTTGCCCATGCAGTGTCAGACTTGCATATGCAAAGTTAAATTAAGTGGAGAATCCCCAACGATTCTCAGTAATTTTAGGACTCCTGATAATTATCGAAAGCAATTATTTATCAACCTTCTCTATTTCTATACATTTGGTTATGGAAAGGCAACTGATTTCTAAGAAGATGAGAGTAGGATGATATGTTAGTAGGATTGAAGTAGTCCAAAAATGGGATGGGGTGGAGAGACCTTACCAAAACAAAAAAACAAAAAAAAACCCACACAAATATAAAGCAAGCAAGTCTCTTATGGAATTTTCGAACTGATCAGCACGAAAACTCTGACTTAATCGTAGATTTGTAAAGTCTCCGAATTCCAGCCCGTTTTCTTAAAGTTCTCGCCAGAATTTATCGCTTCCGCTCTATGGACGAGGCTTTCGACGGCGGCTGCTTGGAGTCAACTTCATTGGAACGCGAGAGAAAAATGGCAGCCTCCTTAGAAGTGTGCCATGTAGCTTGCTCCGCTAACCGCGCCGGCCCCGGAGTGATCTCTTGGGGGAGAGGAACTCTATTGGCGTTCGGGTCCTGTCGCTCTGTCATTCTCTATGACCCGCAGGTGAGGCGTGGACGGAGGTCGAGGATTTTGGGCCGGAGGGCTTCTTCGCGTTCAGCAAGCGACCTCCCTGGACATGTGTTTTGGAGGCGTGGAATGGGATAGAGGCGCAGGACTGGAGTGGAGGGGAGGTTGATTCCTGCTTCTTCTTGGGTATCTTGGTGCAATTTAGTTGGTTGCATTCCCAGTAATGGGGGAAAGTGACTTGCTTTGTTTCTGCGTCTGGTGTTCTTAAAGGTACAACAGCTTTGGAAAGTATTGATTATAATGGAGTGAGTCTCCTGAACATTACTGGGTGCTGTTCTCTCCTTGTGTAATTGGTTGGGTATAGGGATGAAACGGTGGCAGAGACCTGGGACAGAGTTTATTGAATAAAGGGATAATAAAAACACAATAAAAGTTACAGAATTTTCTCAGGAGATGCATAAATGCCGGTGTAGCAGAACATTACCATTATAAGTTAAATTACAGGTTATTTTTGTGATTAGCAGCCAAACATCTATAAGATACACCCAAAAATATTCAGAAAACAAAATCCTTGTTTCCAGTGTTTTTAGCCAGGGATTTTTTAAATTGCTGCGGTTAGTTTACATAATGTTGAGTTGGCAAATCACAATATCCAGGTTTCCACTTGACACAAATCAAGACCCAAATAAACTGAATAAATCTGGTTCCTTATTTGTGAGTCATAAGCTGCCTTGGGTATGATTTATGATAAAATAGATAAATATTTACAGTAACAAATATGCATGTGTCAATCATCCTGAAATCTCTGTATGTATAGCAATGCTGCATTGTTTTTGCT